>NW_006791954.1:4615927-4641619 GCF_000442215.2 Lipotes vexillifer | reverse complement strand
TAGGGAAAGGGAGCACCTAAGGCTCCTGCTAAGGGGGCTGGCTTTAGACTAAAGTTACTCTCATATCCTTGTCATTCCAAGATTTGGACCTAAGGAGGCAGGGCTATAGGCCAGGGGAGGTAGGTTTAGAGACCTATGAGGACACAAAGAAATGGATTCAAGGGAAGGTAGTTTAGTCCCCACTGCTGGGTTAACATGTAAGGGTACCAATATACCTCTGCCCCCCCTGGTATATTCATGCACACTGGTCTCTTATTCTACTGGGTCTGACACTCAATCTGTACCAGACCCTCTCCTGACTCCAGGTCCAGGATGGCCTCAGGAATCTGATCAAAGATACTCATGATGAGTAGCTCTCAAGCTCTAAGTTTTTGACCTTTTTTCAAATAGGGCTAAGACTGCTGACTGGCCCAGACAAGTCAATTAATTCCCCTTCCCCTTTATTCCCTACTCAGCATCAGGGCGTTTCGGACTCTAAGTGTTTTGGGTTAGGAGTCCCAGAAAGGCGACACTGCTATGAAACCAGAGTTCAGGGAGACTGCTCGACCACACCCACACTATGAGAACCACGCCTTTACCTACAGCTTTTTAACAACCAAGTACCCTTGATTCTTCCCATTTCCCCTCAATCAAAAGAAGTTTTCTCTCCTCTTGAGTTGGGAATAGGTGGGTGGTAATCATTCAGTTCTTTCCTTGGTCCTATGTTCCCTGCAGGTTCTGTAGCAGAAATTGCAAGAATCTTGCTTGGGGGACCTCCCTGGTGGTCTAGTGGCTAAGACTCCACATTCCCAATGCAGGGGGCCCAGGTTCGAGTCCTGGTCAGGGAACTAGATCCCACATGCTACAATTAAGACCTGGTGCAGCAAATAAATAAATATTAAAATAATAATAATAATAAAGATTTCATCTTTAAAAAAAATGTCTTCCTTGGTGTGTATGTGACCTTAATTCACTACTCCCCCCCGCCCCAACACTGACTGAATTCAAACACCTTAAAATAGTATCAGCATGATTAATGAGAGAACTTTGTTTTACGCTCTATCCCCTCTTAGTCTGTGGTGGAATGTCAAATGAGGCAACTCTTTTATTCCAAATGAGAAACTAATTTTGTTTCCAGGGCAGGACAGAAAGATACAAATAGCACAGTGCCGAGGAGACTCCAAATTAGCATCAAAGTCTGGTGTAATGGAAGCCAAGGTGCTACCCTAGAGTCAAGCTTCTTCAGCTATGGGCTGACATCAAAACCCTTTCCCCTACTGCTGACGCTCCCATTCAGTGAACACCCTTCCCAACGCTAAAGCCTAGCTCTCCACTGAAGCAACTGCTTCCCTGGCAGAATTCTCATGCAAAGGTTTTAGCTCATTTTTCCATTCCCCACGTATTTCAGAGTAAGAGGTCGGCCTGGTATCTTCCTCATTCTCAATGTCTCTTCCAGATCTAACTCCTCTGCCTCATTTAAAAATTTTTTTAATTTTTATTGTTTTTAATTTATTACGTATTGAAGAATAGTTGAATTATAATGTGCTAATTACTGCTGTACAGCAAAGTGACTCAGTTATACATAAATAAACATTCTTTTTCCTATCCTTTTCCATTATGGTTTATCACAGGATACTGAATATAGTTCCCTGTGCTATACAGTAAGATCTTGTTGTTTATCCATTCTATATATACCAGTTTGTATGTGCTAATCCCAACTCCACCTCATTTTATTTTATTTTATTTTATTTTTTGCGGTATGCAGGCCTCTCACTGCTGTGGCCTCTCCCGCCGCGGAGCACAGGCTCCGGACGCGCAGGCCCAGTGGCCATGGCTCACGGGCCCAGCCCCTCCACGGCATGTGGGATCCTCCCAGACCGGGGCACGAACCCGCATCCCCTGCATCGGCAGGCGGACTCCCAACCACTGTGCCACCAGGGAAGCCCATCCACCTCATTTTAAACTGCTGCTTCTCTGAGGCTCCTATCACCTAGCTATACCCTGCTTCTCGAAAGTTCGGATTACACCACTTCACTTTTATGAAAGACCTACAGTAGCACTTGTTTTCACAAACTGAAAGAAACTTGAAGATAATTTTTGTTTTAAGAAAAAAGGCAAAAGTGAAAATTGTACTCAGTGTTTTGTTTTGCAGTGAGCTGTCGTATTGGCAGCTCCACACCCCAAGCAGAAATACTGGCACCACCAAGCTCCTGCCCTGGGAACTACACTCAGCCTCTCAGCATCAAGCTACCGCAGCTTTGAACTGTGTCTGTGAGCATCCATGCTTTATGTTGATTTATTCTGTGCATCCCTTGGCAAGATGTGTCCTAAGGTAATTGCTTCTTTGCTTTAAGCCATTTCAGCTCACAGGGACGCTCTATCAGACCAAGGGGGAAACCTGTACCTCTATGCCTCTGCCTGGGTCCACCTTGTCATTAATTTGAAGACTGTGGCAAGGAGCTCAGTTTTCACCTCCACTTTAGTCATCCACTTCCATGTACACACTTCAGTCTTACCTGGAACTGCTATATACATTTTTTTTTTAAGTAAACCTGATCTACTTTTAAAAATCTTAAATTTAAACACCCCAGACTTTGATCAAAACTGCCACATGGGGGACTTCCTTGGTGGCGCAGTGGTTAAGCATCTGCCTGCCAATGCAGGGGCACGGGTTCGAGCCCTGGTCCAGGAAGATCCCACATGCCCTGGAGCAACTAAGACCGTGTGCCACAACTACTGAGCCTGCATTCTAGAGCCCGTGAGCCACAACCACTGAGCCCAGGAGCCACAACTACTGAAGCCCGTGCGCCTAGAGCCTGTGCTCCGCGACAAGAGAAGCCACCACAATGAGAAGCCCGCGCACCGCAACGAAGAGTAGCCCGCACTCGCCGCAACTAGAGACAGCCCGCGGGCAGCAACAAACACCCAACGTAGCCAAAAATATATATATAATAAATTTATTTTTTTTAAAAAAGCCACATGGAAAAGAATGAAGTTAGACTCTTACCTCACCCCTTATACAAAAATTAATTCAAAATGGATCAAAGACCTAAAATATAAGAGCCAAAACTATATAATTCTTAGAAGAAAACATGACTTTGCATTTGGCATGGATTCAGCAAAAGCTTCTCTGATATGACACCAAACACACAAGCAACAAAAGAAAAAACAGATATATTGGACTTCATCAACATTGAAACCTTACACCATCAAGAAGTGAAAAGACAACACACAGAATGGGAGAAAGTATTTGTAAATCATATATCTGATAAGAAACTTCTATCTAGAATATATAAAGAACTCTTACAACTCAATGATAAAAAAAAACCCAATTAAAAAAAGGACAAGGTATCTGAATAGCCACTTCTTCTAGGAAGATACACGAATAGCCAATAAACACAAGAAAAATGCTCAACATCATTACTCATCAGGGAAATACAAATCGAGATACCATTTCATACCTACTAGGATGGCTGGAATCAAAAAATCAAGACAATAATAAGTGCTGTTGAGAATGTGGAGAAACTGGAATTCCCATACATTGCTGCTGAGAAGGTAAAATGGTGCAGCTGCTTTGGAAAACAGTTTGACAATTCCTCAATTAAACAGTTACCACATGACTCAGCAACTCCACTCCTAGGTACATAACCAAGAGAAATGAAAACATACAACCACACAAAAACTTGTACACTAATGTTTACAGCAGCATTATTCATAATAACAAAAAAAAACAAACTCAAGGAATGGATGAGTGGATAAACAAAATGTGGTATATGCATACAATGTAGTATTATTCAGCCATAAAAAGAAATGAAGTACAGGGGACTTCCCTGGTGGTCCAGTGGTAAAAAATCTGCCTTCTAATGAAAGGGACATGGGTTTGATCCCTGGTCAGGGAAATAAGATCCCACATACCACAGGGCAACTAAGCCAGTGCACCACAACTACTGAGCTCACGCACCTCAACAAGAGTGCCTGTGTGCCACAAACTACGGAGCCCACATGCCACAACTAGAGAGAAAATCTACACACCACAACTAGAGAGAAGGCCGCACTGCAAAGAAAAATCCCACATGCCTCAACGGAGACCCTGCATGCCGCAACTAACACCCAACGCAGCTAAAAAAAAAAAAACAAAACAAGGAATGAAGTACTGATACATGCTACAGCTTGGATGAAAACCTTGGAAACATTATGCTAAGTGAAAGAAGCCAGTATATTATATTATGTTGCCATATAATATATGATTCCATTCATATAGAAGGCCAGAATAGGGAAATCTCTAGACACAGAAAGTAGATTTGTGGTTGCTTAGGGCTGGAGCGAATGAGCATGGAGGAACTGTGGGGGGCAAGTGACAGCTAAAGGGTACAGAATTTCTTTTTTTTTTTTAAGCTTTTTTTGATGTGGACCATATATATTTTTTTAAAATTATTTTTTGGCTGCGTTGGGTCTTTGTTGCTGCACGCGGGCTTTCTGTTTGTGGCGAGCAGGGGCTACTCTTCATTGCAGTGCGCAGGCTTCTCATTGTGGTGGCTTCTCTTGGTCAGCACAGGCTCTAGGTGCATGGGCTTCAGTAGTTGAGATGCGCAGGCTCAGTAGTTGTGGCTCGCGGGCTCTAGAGTGCAGGCTCAGTAGTTGTGGCACACGGGCTTAGCTGCTCCGTGGCAGGTGGGATCTTCCCGGACCAGGGATCAAACCCATGTCCCCTGCACTGGTAGACGGATTCTTAACCACTGCACCACCAGGGAAGTCCCCAGAATTTCCTTTTGAAGTGATGAAAATGTTCTGAAACTGACTGTGGTAATGGTCACACATACCTGTATATACTAAAAACTATAGAACAGTACACTTTAAAGGGGTAAGTTCAATGGCACATAAATTATATTTCAATAAAGCTGTTAAAAAAAAAAAACGAAAACCCACCTGTTATTCCTGTTCTTCCCCAGTTACTCCTTTATTCTCTACTCTCCAATTTCTTACGTCATCCACTCCCTTGACATTTCTACCTTTTCCCTACCGATCAGTCCATTCCCACATTCACTTTCCTCTCTCAACTCTGTGACCCCTTCATTTCAATCACTACTAGTAATTCCCTCAAGTCCCCTACTCCCATGTGCCCAAGACTGGATCAACTAACTATCTTTTTCTAAGCTTACAACCAGATTTCTGATCATCACTAAAGGGAGTTTAAAAAAAAAAAAAATACAACTTCACCCATCAGTGCCACCTCCAACCTCAACTACTCAAACTTCCTTTAGTCTCACAATTCCTACACTGCCCTTCCACCAACCATTCTTTACGTTTTTCCTTCTATTTCACAAGGAAAACAAAACAAAGGGCACACCAGCTTCCTCCCCATGTACCTTTGCTTCCCACTTCTCTATAATTACAATGGAAGATGTTTCCTATTGTTGTTGTCTGTTTCCTATTTCTTCTCATGTACTCAGTCAAGGACCAATACACGCATTACCTATCCCCTCCCTTTTCTTTCCCTTTCTACTGATTTCTTCAACCTTTAGCCATACTTTATTCTCCAACTTAAAAAATAACACCAAACCCTCTCTTGACGTTACAGCCTTCTTTCCAACTACCAGCTCTCTAGCCTCCCCTTCATAGGCTAATTTCTTTAAAAAATTTTCTTGGAGGATTCTGGGAAAATGGCAGCAGCATAGTTTTTGATCTCTTCAAATCTCCACATGAAATGGGAGCAAGATCAAAACCCTCTGGATAACATTTACAGCAAAACTAGGTTACAAGCTATCCCCCAGGACCCAAAATATAAGCACATAAGAGCAAAGCATCAACAGCCACAAGACATGCATCAGATTGGTATCAGTGCTGGAAAAAGCAGAGAGCACTAAATGGACCTGAAAACAGAAGAACCCTGAACTAGTCAATAGAAAGCAAAACTGAGAATAACAGTTGAAACCAGAAGGGGCTTTACTGTCTCCAATAGAATGTGTGTTTAAGGGTCCTGCAGTAAGAAGGTCTGAAAGGGTTAGAGCAGTCTAACCCTTCTGAAATCTTAAAACCAATCTGGCTGCCAGGGCTCCCCTCTAGGAGAGTAACACACTGAAGATAAAACTGTTGAGAAGAGAATCAAATTCAGCAGAAGAGGGATAAAAGGAATGAAGGAAAGAGAAGGTCCAAAACAAGTTAGAGAAGGGAACAAAAGCAGAAAATCTCAGAAAGCAAGCCATCATATATATTTTTTAACACTACAGAAAAACAACTGAAGAGGGAGCGCTATGAAGTTAGAAAAAGTTACTCTGAGCCGTACTTCCTTCGAAAAGATCAGGAAAACTAATTTTTAAAATCAACAAAGGAAAAATACAGAGATCTAATCCCACATAAACTTACTATGAGAAAAAAAAAAGTAAGTAGAATAGCATTCCTACAATGAAAGCATGCCAAAAAGACATGCATATCATATCAAAATTGTAACTTCTATTTCAAATTGAGCAAAAAAGACATTAATATTATATAAGGCATGAAAGAACATCAGTCAGAATTAGAAAAATCCAAAAATGAAATGAAAGAACTCATTCATTCAAAGGGAGATACTAGAAATTTTAAAAAAAATTCATTTCAAATACAAAGTCTAAAACTAGAAGGAACACAAACAAGCGTGGATAAACAACAATAATGCCTTATGAGAAATTAAAAGTGAAAAGGAAGAAAATATTTAAAAATCAACAGAAAATGAAGAAACAGATATAAAGGATTACAGAGGAAGGGTCAAACACTGAAGACAGGAAAAGAATATTGCGATAGAAGTTCCATGACATACTGTAGAGCACATCTCATACCTATGAACACTGATCCAGAATGACCAACTCCAGGACAAATTCTAATAAATTTATTGGACCTTAAAGAAAATATAGTGGGAATATCTAGACAAAAATAGCAAGTGACTCATAAGGGAAAGAAAATCAGGTGTTCACCAGTCAGTCCGGTGCAAGATAAAAGCTTTGAGTCACACTGGTATTTTTCCAAAGATACCATGGAAAGACAATTTGCAAGAAATACAAAGGACAGAGAGAGCATGCTGAGTTGTACTATGAATGAGTGACCATCAAAATCTTTCCAGTGGATACACTGTAAAGAAAAGAAAGGGATGAAAAACTAAACTGCAGACTAAGAGATAGATCAAAATTTTAAAAATAGGCAAGACTAAAGTATAGCATCTAGGTATATACAGTTAGTAATTAACAAGAAATTCAAGTAACAGATTACAATGAAAGGCAAGATATCAAGTCTACTTCTCTAATCTAGACAAGTGCTGTCCAACACATCTTTCTGGGATGATGGAAATGTTTTTATCTATGCACATGTGGCTACTGAGTACTTAAAATGTAGCTACTGCAACTGAGGAGCTGAACTTTTCAGTTTAATTAATTTAAATAGCCACATTTGGCTGGTGACTACCCTATCAGACAGAACAGAACTACACCTCTCTCTTAAATTTCAGACAATATATACTAGATATTGCCACATCAAAGTCCCACATGTTCTTCAATCTCAAAACCACCAAAACTTAACCCAACACTGTCCTTCCTGAAATCTCCTCCCCCTGTGGTCCATTTCTTAGTGAATAACACCATTCATCAACCTGGGCATCCCTTTGACTCCTCCTTAATTCAGGCTCCACATTCAATCAATCAAGAAGTTCTGTTAGTATCACCGAAATATCTCTCATATCTATGTCTTGCCAGTGCCACTGCCATGTCCCTTCTTTAGGGCACCATCATGCTCCTTGGACTATCCTAATAACCTTTTAACAGCTCTGTCTCCAGTCTTGCCTCATCCACAATTCATCCTCCACACTTAAGCCTCCAACAGCCTTTCTTTCTTTGCTGTTAGAGTAACATCCAAACTCATTTATACACAGAATGGTAAACGCCTATAGTCACAATCACCAAACCTCACTGAACACTCCATACTGCCTGGCAGTCTTTCTGATGTTTCTGTTCTCTAGTGACTACTGCAAACATTCCTTACTCCAAAACCTCTTATCTCCTTTTTACTCTTTGCAGATAACTTTACCATTGACTTCAAAGAAAATAAATCATCTCATCAATCACCACATTCTGTCAATTCCATAGCCTAAATAACTGTCAGTGCTGTCCACTTCTATTTTCACTGCCACCACTCCACTCCATGCCACACTTACTACTTTCCCAGACTTCCACAGTAGCTTTCTTAACTAGCTTTTGTCTCTAATCTTGCTCCCTTCAGATCAACTCTCCCCACTGCACACAAAATAATGGTTATAAAAATAATAATTCTAAAATATTACTGTGACTCAACCTGGGATCTTGTTAACATACAAATGTCTGAGTCTTCCCTCCCTCTGCAAGACTGTTTCAGTAGGACTTTTTCATGTAGGTGTTCCCTGGATCTGACAAACACTGCTTTAAAATTTAAGTCTAATTCATAACCTGCATCACACTCTTGTTTAAAACCCTGGTACACTTTTTTACTTCCTTAGAATAAAATCCAAATAATTTTCAACCTGGCTTATTCATCCTTACCACCAGTCATACTAAACCTTTCATATCCTCCAACTCACCATGGAGTCCATCCCTTCTAGACCTTCTTTCCACACTGTTCCCTCTGCTTAGAAAATTCTACCTGGCTAACTCCTACTCACCCTTCAGGTCTCTATTTGAACATTCGTTCCTGTAAACATTTCCAAACACCCAAAACCCAGTTAGTTGTCCCTGCTATGTGCTCCCAAAGCACCCTATGCTTCTAATAACATGGCATTTACCAAACATTATTGTAATTACTTAGTTAACTGTCTATATTTTCTCCCTCTGACCTGGAATGTACTGCTAAGTTCCATGAGGGCAGAACCATGCCTGTCTTTTATTCCAGTGCCTAGTACAGCTCCTGGCACTGAGCAGGCACTTAATAAAGAGAAGGAACAAGTAATCCCTGCATGATCTGGCCCCTACTCACTAATATGCCCTTATTTCTTGTATCCATCCTGCCCCGACAATGTTCCAGCCACACCAAACTACTTTCAAGTTTCCAAATATTTAATCTTCTCTACTGTCTCTGGGCTTTTGCAGCGGTTGTTCCCTCTGCCTAGAACATGGCTTACCTGGCTAACTCCAATTCATTCTCCTCTGACTGCTTAAGATGGACTCAGTACCCGGCCATTAACACCCTACTTAACCCTAACCCCTAGCAGTTGTCACCAAGTCCTATGATTGCCTCAATGTTTGTCTGACTTCCTTATTAAGTTGTAAGATTCCTAAAGATAGGAACTTTGTTATATCTGTTGCATCTCCAGGGCTTAATCAAACTCTAATATGTGGCAATAGTTCTATAAAATTTATAGAATGAAACTTTGGGGCTTCCCTGGTGGCGCAGTGGTTGAGAGTCCGCCTGCCGGTGCAGGGGATACGGGTTCGTGCCCCGGTCCGGGAGGATCCCACGTGCCATGGAGCGACTGGGCCCGTGAGCCACGGCTGCTGGGCCTGCGCGTCCGGAGCCTGTGCTCCGCAACGGGAGAGGCCGCAGCAGTGGGAGGCCTGCGTACCAAAAAAAAAAAAAAAAATTTATAGAATGAAACTTTGATCCACAATCCAATTCCTCCTTATATCTCAGGGCTCTGTTCAACAACTCCAGTAAACAAATAGCCATTCTGATAGCGTCTCTAGTAGTTTATCCAATCAAAACAAGTAAGTTCACAAACGTTTGGCTTAGGGAAACTTTCTGCTAAAGACAGAAAACCTTATCCATAAACTGAGAAATGTTTCTGACACAAACCACTCAGAATCCTACCCTTTTAAGGTCTTCAGATATACTCAGAAAAAATATCCAACTGGCTGGCTTCACTACCTAGGCATCATGAAATGGAGTGTCAAACAACCTGTAAAGGGCTTCAGAATGTTCTCATTCTCTTATTTAGAACCTTATTTCCTTTAGATAGGGTGAAAAGCCAGGTATTAACAGTGTAACACATGTGGCCTGAAGAGGCTTACACCAAGCTTCCCTCCCTATAACCGAACAAGACCCTTTATAATAGTTTTCAGAAGCACAAATGAAAAATGCACAAGAGGAGTAACAAGTAGGTGCTGGTACTTTTGAACCACAGGTGTGTACAGTTTTTAAAATACACTTTCCAACCTACACCATAGGAAAAAGAAACTATCACACTCACTTCTGAGTCTTCTGCACTTTCATAATCCGAGAGAACAGCTGAAATAAAACAGAAACATGTAAAGAAAAACAATTCAACACAAATTATTATAATTACATCTCCTGACTGCCTGTTGTGGATCAAGCTAAAGCTCTCATTTAATTCTGACTTCAACCTATGAGGAAGATAAAATTACAGTCCCCGTATCCAGATTGAGAACAGGTTCAAAGAGTGACTTTGACTTTCCCAAGATCATACTGCTAAAACGTATGCTTTTAAGCTCTATGCTACAAAGAGCCACTTTGTGGCACCCTCCCCCAAATCCTTACAGTCTGAGACGATGTCAATTGCTGGAAACAGCTGACCTGAGTTTATGGGCAAACAACTCTGTCAGGATGCTACTCACCATCGCCCTCGATGCCATCTTCACTCTCCTAAAAGAAAGGAAAAGACATGGGTTAGTTCTGTGATTTCCAGAGGGTGAGAGCTGAAAACTGAACACAAAATGGTTGGAAAGGGACACGAGGAAACGTACATCTTTAACAAACAGCATCCGAGGGAGGTCCCGTCTATTCACCTCCAGTCCCAATTTCTGAATAAACATCCACTTCCCATCCGCAGAAGCTCTGCCCTCCCCCCACAAACCGCTCCTCCTCGCTTGGGGCTCCGGAGGCAAACCGCACTGGGATAGCTCTCTTCTGGAACACGTTACGCCTCAGCATCTACCGTCAACTCCCAGCCTCCCATCTTCACCTACACCCCGCCCGCCGCCATCTTCACTCTCACACTCCGACTCCTCAGCGCTCTTGGCGCCCCCGCTCTCCAACCGCCGCAGATGAAGGGCCCCGGCTCGACCTCCGCGCTGGGAAAGCAGAGAGCCACTGCCGCCGCCTCCAGCGCTACCGCTACAGCTCCCGCCGCCCCGCGCCGGGGAACCGCCGCTGTCTGAGCCGGAAGCACCAGATTCTTCGTCCTCGGTGTCCTGCGAAGCGCGCTGCCGCCGCCGGTCCGCCATCTTACGGAGAACAGCCACCGCCGCCGGCCAGCTCCTGACGTACCCCGCCCGTCGCAGGGGCTGCCGGGAGGCTCGAGACCTGGTCCCAGCATGCTTCACTTGCGGCGCTGATCGCCCGGCTCTTCAGAGGGAGGGGCTGGGGGCGGAGCTGGCGCGCTGCGACAAGTTTGCCGGCGAGCGGGATTGCGTAAGTCGGTGACGTGAGGGGGCGTGGCGCGGCCCCTGACTTCCCCCGGTAGGGCACCGGGCAAGGGGGGGAGTTGCACTCGGGCAGCGTCCTTCGGCTCCACGCCCGGCCATCTTGGGCTTTCTGAGTGGATATCGTTGACCTGTCACAGCTTCACTGCGGCATTGGAGTTGTTTCATGATTTCCTTTTTCGTTTCTACCTACGTTTGAAGCAGATCGTTTGACTGAATTCGTTTGCTTGGTAAAATCACGAATCAAGGGAAACCTCTGAAGCCGTTGTGCTGCATCAGATTTGTTACACCAGCCCATTTTAAGCTAAAGGGCGAAGGAGAAACCAGTTGTCCGTAGTGAAGCCCGAGGATTTAGTGTTGCAGCACTACAGTGTTTTCCCTGTATTCTCATTTACTCTTCCCTCTTCAAGTGTCTTCCCACCCCAGCCATCACCTCTCCCAAAGTGCAGGCTGGTATGATGGTAATCTTACCAAGATTTTAGAACCGATCTAAAAAAAGATAATCATAGGAACGGGCATTTGGTTCAATATCCTGACATGATTTCCTTCTTGTTAAGGGCATGCCAGACGGGTAGATGAGGGAATGCTGAGATTTTGGCAACACAATTTTCAGCAATGAAAAAAAATCGGTATATTTGTTTTGTACCATAATAAAAACATATAAGAGGCGTAAGCTATTAGTGCACCTACGGAGTACACATTTTAATAATACACACCAGAGAAAGGTCACTATCATAGCCCAGGATTCTGTCCTGTGTAATGCTTTTACAGATGCTATGGTTAAGGATACTAAGGATACTATCAAATTTATAGACAATATGAAACTAGAAGGTATTCTGAATGCCTTCAGAGATATAATCAGGATCCAAACAGATCTCAACTGGTTAAACAAGTGGTCAAATGTGACAACTTGTAAATACAGCTCCGGAAACCAACTGCCTGAGTTCAAAATGGAGGATGTGTGATCTAATAAGTGTTAACAAAGAAGAAAAAACAAGACCCAGAGGATCCTATCTCAAAGTAAATTGATATAGTAAAACTGCCAAGTTTAGTGTCTAAATAAGGAAAGTGATAGTCTACCACTTTGCCTTTCAGTTGTTTGGTCTGGATTCAATTTTTTTTTTTTATAAATTTATTTATTTATTTTTGGCTGTGTTGGGTCTTTGTTGCTGTGCGTGGGCTTTCTCTAGTTGCGGCGAGCGGGGGCTCCTCTTCATTGCGGTTTGCGGGCTTCTCATTGCGGTGGCTTCTCTTGTGGAGCACGGGCTCTAGGTGCGCAGGCTCAGTAGTTGTGGCTCGCCAGCTCTAGGGCGCAGGCTCAGTAGTTGTGGTGCACGGGGCTTAGTTGCTCCGCAGCATGTGGGATCTTCCCGGACCAGGGCTCAAACCCGAGTCCCCTGCATTGGCAGGCGGATTCTTAACCACTGCACCACCAGGGAAGTCCCTGGATTCAATTTTTAAATGGACATGAGCAAATTGTCCACTCATCCAGAGAACTGAAACATTCAAGATCCTTTCTTTTGAGGAACAATTGTAAAATCTCTGAATGTTAGCCATGAAGATTGGGATTGCCACAGCAAACTTTAACTATTTGAGAGACTATGAGGAAAGGAGGAATTGATATTTTTTCATCACCCTGGAAGGCAAAGCAAGAACCAGTGGGCTTGAGTTACAAGAAGTTAGATTTTGTCAACGAGGAAGAATTTTCTAACATTTAGAAAAAAATGTATAAGAGAAAACAAAGTGTTAAAGGAGAAGCTGGACTTCATTTGTCTGGAATGTTGTCAATGGGAAATCATGTATTGGAGTCAGACTAGATGACCTCTAAGGTCTTTCCAACTGAGATTTTACTAATTTAGACACCAGGCACCAAGTATCCTATCATCTCTTGTTTTTAAAGTTGCCAATTATGTGTAAGGAAGAACACAGGACAAAGAGGGATGAAACATACATTGTGTTCATACACAAATGGAAGTTAATATCTCATATAAAAGGGAAAATGGTGTTTTTCTATTTTGTGAAAATGGATTTTTTTCTAGTCTTTTAAAATATACAAGAATTGTTTAATGCTTCCCAATAAATCTAATAAATTGAAGCAGAAGTTCAAAATTAACAGCCACAATAGTTTATTTACAATTGAACTCTTTATAAGATATTTACAAGACAACCAATTTTACACATCAGAAATGGTATCAAAAGTATGAATTACAACACAGACAACAATATGAAACGGGCATAAAACAAAGCTGAAGTGGACAGACAAGCAATTTCTCTTTTTAATTTATTAACACTAGCTTAAACTTTGTTAAGGAAAGAAACAAAGAAACTGTATTTTAGGAGAATTGCTGGGCCTTCAGTTGAAGATTGAATTTCACAGTGTTGTATCCCACGTAGGGAAAAAATAAGACTAATTTTCCCCCCACACTTCAACACACTGTAATTTTGCTCTTGGAACTTTGCTAATCTACTCTCCAACCTCCTTCTCAACAAAACTTCAACATATCCAAATCAAAGGAGAATTGATCTAGAAGAGGAGACAATAAAATAAGAGGTCCTAGGTAGAGGGAGAACCAAGGAAATAGAATCCACTTAAGACTGGCCAGATAGCACCCATGGATTCCTCTTAGTCTAACTCAAGTTCAAAATCTGGGGAGTCTGCTGGATAGGCACAAACATAAAGGCTAAATTTGCTAATGCATATCCAAATTAGGAGTCTGACAAATGCTGAAAATCAAGAAGAAACTGAGAGGAATCAAGGAATAAAAGAGACACTGACTGGTCTTTTTCTTCTTGGGCACATTATAAAGGAACATAACATAGGTCAGAGTAGGAAAGCCAAACAGCTTGCCATATTAAAATGATGGAGAACAAAGAAAATCTGGCCCAGTTTTTCTAGAAATCTCCTTCCTCTCCTTAAGGTGTGAGATGAGAGCCCCTAGTGGAATAAGTCCTATTTCTCTCTACATTCTTGCTGCAATGAAGTTCACAGCAGGTTCCCTTGTGGAGAGCCCACTCTCCTAAGCAGATGGAGTTACAAGTGAAAACCCATAGCCACACACACACACACACACACACACAAAGGAGAAATAAGAGCAGCAAGATCATCCAAGAATACTACATGTGCTGCCGGAGTAATTCCTTTAAAAGTCAAACTCAGGCAGCACAGATCAACATCTCACAAAAAGCTTTAGCAGTGGGAGGCCCCTGAGGAACTTTTTTCTTCCCTTCCCACAATGGTATCCCATTCTCTCATGCTCCACTGAAGGGCCGGCCACACATCCTACATACCTTGGCTTCTCCTCTAAAAGTGCTAATAATCTGGGGACATATTCTCTTCAAGGATAAAAGCCCCTACCTTCTAGGAGATTAGACCCCTACTTGTTTTCATACAATAGTCCTGAAGACTAAAGAAAGGCAATTCCTATATATTTAAGACCAGAGGTCTTGGCTCTATTTTCCTTCCAGATAGTTACAGGGATCTTACACTGAGACCAAAGTGGCCTGGAGTGCTGTCCTGAAATTCTTTTAACAAAATGGGGGTGGGGTGGGAGGTGGGAACTAAGATGGTACACATACAAATCTAGTTTTACAAAATGAACGGAGAAGCTCATTAGGTACATTTGTTTGTTTCAAGATGTAGACATTTGCCAGCCAAAGGAAGCACATATTTCCACACACACACCCACCCTCCCTAAATCTCTATCCCACCACCAAGAGCTCAGCTAAAAGGATAAAACCCAACTAAGGAATACTGGAAAAGTGATGTGACACAAAGACATCTATACAGGATCTGGCATGCCATCCCCAAACACCAACGGCTTTTGTTTAGAGCCATAACTGGTCCCAAACTTACCATCCTCATTCTCTTTTCAGAAGATTTTATTCTTTGAGGGGTGGGGGAAGAAATTCAGTTACCCATTAACTAAGAAAATAATCACAGCCAAACATCCCTTTCCACATGGCTATATCACAGGATAGTTTTAAGAGAACTGTCTTTTCAGATATTTATCTACCAACTCTCCAACCTCTTTTCTACCCTGTGAAGATGACTTGCTTTATCACGTCACTTGTTATTCCTCATCTGGTCCTTAAGCTCATGGTGAGGTTTTTTGTTTTGTTTTGTTTTGGGGTAAAAAACCACTATACTCACACTATAAGGAAGGGTATACCAGGGCAAGAAGAGTGCCATGCAGGCACAGCTCTAAAGGCAGGGGTTGCTTCATCTTCCAAAAGTCTAATGAAGAGAGCCCTTTCACCCTTTTAACATAGGCAAATGTAGAGAAGCAGACCCCTGAAGCTTCCAAATCTGCCATCCTATAGATTTAGCTTGAGAGTTCATTTCCCCAAAAAGGGAAAAGAAATCCCAATCACCCTCCATAATTCACAATTAGCCCAGTGAAAGAGTATTTGTGAAATCAGAGTGATGAAAACAAAACCAAGATCAGGGGAGTATGGAAGGGCATTACCAGCGAATGATAACATACATGAGGACATCGGTCACATATACAGGTCTCTGCCATTCTCTGGGAATGGCATGCTACAACTATCTGAAGACAGAAGGTTCTTGCCAGCACAGCTATTTCCTACATGTCCGATGAGGTGTTTGCTTCTTCTGGATCTCCAACCTGCATCGGCTACGCTCATCCAACCAGGGCAGCTCAAAATTCCTGGCAAAAAAGGATACGGAAATCAACCTGCAAGACTAGAAGAAACTCAGTATGGACATGAGACTAAGAAAAAGACACTATACCCTCTACCACTCCTAGCCCTGACTCCCAAGTCCCAGGTTTAGAGTGTCTTTTCTGCCTCAAAGCCAGAGCAACGGTGTGCTATTAAAGTGATTGAATAATCTATTTCTAATTCAAAAAGCAATCCTCCTAATTCCTGGCTTGGGAATCTTATCACTGCAAAAACTAGTGGCCCAGGCAGCCTCACTTCTGTCAAAGAGCCATGGCTATCCCTAAGCCAGCTATTCCACCTTATATCTAGGCTTTCATGAAGTCTGGAAGGGAGGTGAAGCACAGACTACCTGAGAGAGGAGGGGAAAAAAACTTTATACTTACTGTGGAGTTAGTTTTGGTAATGGTCGTCCAAATGCTACAACAGGCAAGAAGGGGGTAATCATCAAACTTTCAACTATGGAAGAAAGCCAAATGGGACCTTGTTAGTGACACAGATGGAAAATGTCTAGCAACTATACCTGTTCCAAAATACTGCATTCATTCAGAGCAAGTTGTATCCTGGAGCCCTGTACTCTTTTAGATAAACAAAACTTACCATCATCTGGCTCAGGGAAAAATGAGGTAACCTCGGGCTCAGATTCCTGAATTCCTTTCTTTTTATACATTCTGAGCTGCAGTCGCTGTAAAATTCTTTGTTCCCTGATCCTCTGAATATCCCATCTGGGGAAAACAAACCAGACAAACAAAACAAACAAACCCAACATTACTGAAAACCAGCTCTATAAAGGCAACTCACACAATCCAGATGCTAGGGAGATCTGCTGAGTCTTCTAGATGGGGGATGGGGGGTGGGGAGGGGTAGTGGGGTAAAGAGAACCGCCTGCTTGGTTAGGGAAGAGCTGTATAGGTCTGGCAGTCTAGATCATGTGTTGGTGTTCCCCAGAAGAAAAAGAGGCCAAACGTGTATAACAACAACCACTTCACACTCTGATACTCAACCAATTGAGTAATTGAAAAGTATTAAGAGCTCCAGGGCTCCCCTCAGCATAGATAAGAGAGGTTAGGGTCCTGTAGTGCTCAGTTGTCCCCAGAATGGACATCTCTAGCCTCACCTTTTCCTTCTCTTCTCATCCAGCTCCAGTTTTGCATGCCGCTTCGAAAACACACTGTCATCCAGGTTCTGTGTAAAGAATAGCAGCTGATAAGCTACTTATCACCGTGTGACACATGTATACTCATTTCCAGCTTCCAGGAATGTAAAATCTTTCACCTTCAGGTCCCACCTGAGTCTGTGAGTTCTATGGATATCATAGGAACCTCCTGGTAACAAAATCAACAAAACACATACTCCTTTCCCCACCCCTACCCTGTAGAATCTCCATATTCCAAAATCATTTCTATAATTTTCCAAGGTGAAAGTCACATCAAACTGAAACAACCCTTGAGACTGCCACAAACCCTCCCTACCTCTATACTTTATAAGAGTCTGAGTTTAAAGTAAGTATCAAACTTTTAAGAGTCAAATGAGGTTGGAATATATAATTCTGTTGCTGAGTGGTACACGCTAACTTTTCTACTTAGCATGAAATCTAGCTTTGTTTTGAACATTCCCTAGTTATTTATTTTTTAATAAATCACTTAGCCACTCTGGACCTCAGTTTTCTCATCTATACAACAAAGGAGTTGGACTAGATAATCTCTCAAGTTACCTTCTTGCTTCAAAGTTCTATTTAACCCATCCATACAGTTACAATGACATATTCAAGTAACAGCCCCATTTCTGTCTCTCACTCCCTTCTACTGACAGGTCTTAGGTACCTACCTCCAAAAGGTCTGAAGGATTTGGGTCCCTTAGAGGCTCTACTGTGTGGTCCCTCCAAGAAGGAACTGGAAAGAAAAAAGAAAAAGAAAAAGAAAGGGAGGAGGGGTGGAACCACCCTTAAATCCAAGGTCACACAACCTACTATTCACTAGGACAAGAGATCTCTCCCAGATCAAAGTTACCAAGTGATAGGAATCCATTCTATGGCCTCACCTGAAGCCATATTCAGTGTCCTTGCTACGGTATTAAAAGAACCTAAAATGCCATTGCAGTCTGCCAAACACAGGATCACAAAAAACCCTAAACCAATACCTGACAATTCACATAATGGATGCTATTGCAGTTCCTGAAAAACAACTGAAATTTGTAGTCATTTTGAAGTCTATAGTGTAATCATACACCAAGGAATCTCACTCTCCCCCATCCAACTGATGGGGAATACAGCTCCCAACCATCCACCATCCCACCAACCCCCACCCCAGGCCCAGCCAGCACAATTCCTATTCTACTCACCAGCCAAGACTGAAGTTTCTCCTGCAACACTTGATGGCATCAGACACCCTAAATAATGCAGGAAAGAAGAATCACCTCAGTGTAAAAAGAAAAAAAGCCCATACCCAAAATGGAGGAAAGGATCATCACTGAAGTTCTCACTAGGAAGCCATTTTGGTTTTTTGAGTTGTTCTTTTGAGAATTTCTCTCTGGGGGAGGGGAAGAGGGAACAACAGACAAAAGAAAAGAAAATAAGCCCACCACTTTTTTTTTTACACTGAGACGACTTCTTTTCTTCATTATTTAGGGTGGTTTCCCTGCAACAGTTGATGGCCAAGGATATCAAACCTTAAACTCAGAACATGGCAGGTGAGTAAAAGTTGACCCTATTTTTCAAATAAAAGATCAGTGTTCTCAAAACTTACATATGTAGTCTTCTTAAACAGCTCCCTCCTCCCTCCAAACAAACTACCTTGCTGGTCCAGCCTGAACAACATGCACAAAGACTTTGGCTTCCTTAGAACAAGCCATTGAGACTTCCTCTTGAGATAGGGGCGTCAAGAATAAGGATTCACACATTTATTCACAACTCAGGGTCCTCAAAGGACTGGGATTCCCCCCAGTCAGACTCTTTCTGTACTGCTAGGCCCACAATATTAGAGGTGTTTGGAATTTTCTGTACTAGGGCAGAAAGGGTTTTCAAAAATAGCCAGTCACATAGAACAGCTCCGGACTAAGCCATTTCCCAATCCCGGATGGGAAATTGCTTCACGGTTTCTCTTGTTACACAGCATTGCCATGGCAGCAAGAAGGTTAACCATTAAGGATGAACCTGTTCAACTAACTAAACCAACAAAAAAACTGAACCTAGATCAGGGTCCTGGTCTATCGCATGTACTCAAGTGTAAGGCCTAATGAATTTTAGATAATTAAGAAGAGTAATCTATCTTCCCCACTTAATTTTGTCACCAGAACAGCCAAACAAAGCCTGGAGAATGCTCTTGTCTTACTGGAATGGATTCCCATCCCCATCCCTACTAGGGCAAGACACAGCATCAGAAACTCAGGGCTGTGACTCTATCCAAGGCTTCCCCACCATCACCCCGGAGCACCCGCTGTGACTGTCACAGACTAACATTACACGATTGAAGGCACATTCCAGTTACTGGTTGATGTAGGAGATAGGGGAGCATCTCTGTGTGGAAGCCATGAAGAAAAAAAAGGGAATGAAGACCAAGGTCCCATACCCCACACCCATCCCAAGCAGCTCAGATATCCCAAGATAGTCCTTATTGTTTGAAAAATAGTTTGTAGACCATTTTATTTAAATATATGAACAACCAATGGGCTACTGCAATCCAAGTAAACTCTTCACATTTAGAACCTTTGTGAAGTATCGTAAGATAAAGTAAGACTGTTGGTCTTTGGCAGATTCCTCCTGCCCCCCAGACCGGGACATAGAGATACAGATAAATGTTTATATAGTTAAAGAGCGGAGGCCCAGGTGAAATTCCCCACCCCAAACTGGCTCCCCAACCCAAAAATTACCATTGGCCCCTGAGAACACCCAAAGACCACCCTCCCAGGTTTCACACAACATCAATTGCAGGAACAGTCGTGCATGGCAAAGTATAAGTTCTATGCATTTCACAGCACAGAAAACCCTTCTTTCAGAGGGCATGCAAGTTGCCGGAGATTACACCCCCAAGTCTGGTGCTCTTGTGATGAGCAACTTACTGGCAAACACATCTCCCAGTGTTGTAAGCAGGCAAATACATTGAGCACATTTTGCTGTAATTCCATCTATTTGCAATGCCTGCACAGTGTCTGTCTCTGGCTGTTAACTTACTCATTCTTGACAGAACTCTGCTTTATTGATTGCACTTTTTTAAAAATGCCAAAGGCATTTTCACACTTGTTAGCTTGACCGCCACCACTAGGGTATAAGAGCAAGTGTTCTCTATGCCTTACTTGCTACAGTCTCCTCCTTCTTTGGAGAGGATTCCCGTAATGGTAACGGTGATGGGGGAGGCTGGTGCCAACGACACAAATACATTTCTGTGGTGGAAAGGTACGGCAAATCTTCTATCTCACTTGAGAAGGCTTTCTCCTTGGGATGGGTGCTGGGTCCCTTCTGGGGAGTCGAGAGTCTTGGCGGGGTGTCCACTGAAGACCGGGGCTTTTCTGGAGTTTCCTGGCTCCTCAATTCACGTTTACAAACAGTTTCAGATAAGGAACCACAGGGTTCCTCTTTAACAGGAGAGTGCTTAGGAGTTTTTGTTTTGACTTTTGGAAATTCAGGAGCCAGCTTTTTAACAGGAATCTTTCTTTCTGTACTTCCAAATGGGGATTTCCTATTAGATAGGGAAGAAAACATTATAGAATTTATTGACTCTTGAATAAAATCTAATTTGATTACATTTTGGGGCAAGAGAACTAGCTTGCTTCAAAATAACCAGTATTCAAGTATCTAAATATCTGCGTTCATTTGGCTGTCATGAGCAGGAACAGCCTCATGCTTAACAGTATATATAATAGGCCCTTAGTAAATGTTTGTTGAACAAGTGAGTTTCCATGCTTAAGAACCTCTACTAGTATCATACTGCCTACTAAATCTAAAAAGGTTCCTATTTTATTCAAGATCCTTTAGCTGGGGCTTCCCTGGTGGCGCAGTGGTTGAGAGTCCGCCTGCCGATGCAGGGGACACGGGTTCCTGCCCCGGTCCAGGAAGATCCCACATGCCGCGGAGCGGCTGGGCCTGTGAGCCATGGCCGCTGAGCCTGCACGTCCGGAGCCTGTGCTCCACAACGGGAGAGGCCACAACAGTGAGAGGCCCGTGTACCGCAAAAAAAAAAAAAAAAAAAAAAGATCCTTTAGCTAACATTAGAGGCCTCTACTTTGTGGCCTGTTTCATTCCTGTCAACCAGAGACCAGTCTCTTATTCTACCCCTCCAAACCTATACCATGTTAATTACAATCTCTATTTCTTTTTTCTTGCTATCTTCTGGCTCTCTTTCTCCCACCAGTCTACACACACACACACACACACACACACACACACACACACACACACACACACTTCTAGAATGCCATCTCCTCTCCTTTTTACCAATCTAAATTCTATACTTTTTCAAGATCCATCTCCTCCTTAAAGTTTCACTATTTTAACACACAATAATCTTTAATCTCTGAATAGTTTGTATCACTGTTGTCTATCTGCATATTTTATTGCAGTTGAATTCTGAGTTTTCAAAATTTATGCCATCCTTATAGCTAGACTAATCTCTTTGAGTCCAAGGACACTTAGAGCTTACATTTTAATGTCTACCAGTGCCTGATGCAATGAAGGAATTTAACACTTCCTAACTTGAAGTGAAGGGCTATAGTTTTCTTTAAGAAACTCAGCTGTCACATTTGTTGCCCATTCTCTTTATGATGTACTCTGCATTCTGTTACTACGGTGACCAAAATGTTCCTAACAGACGTACATAGTCTGCTCAAGAATGTTTCAAGACAGTTTCTCAGCACAGAAGACCTCATGATTCAAGATATAGTTCTATTAAAACAAATTCATAAGTCCTAATCCCTTACTCTCAGTCACTGGAAACAGGTGACCTCATGTCCAGACAGTGTAACAAAGTTATCAGCACACCTTTTGTGTCCCTTTCCACTCCGCCCACAGGAGAAAGGCTTGGGAGGCAGAGTCTGGGATGTCTCGGAAAGCTCCGGCTGGCACTCCAGTTTAATTTTCTCGGATATCTCCGTTTCCTCTCTCTCTTCAGTTTCATAGCCCTGAAACAGCTTGTGCCTTTCCTTCTCGTTATCCTTCTTTACCAGCTGCATCCGCCTTTCCATACGTTCAATCCGAGCAAGGAGCTAAAAGAGAGAATGGCAAAATGCAGACTTAAAAAACAAAAAAATTAAACACAGGTGCTTAGCCCTATTTGCGAATCAGTATGGTCTTCTACCTCTTTCCATGAACCATAGCAATTCAACTTATTTTTAACAGGCAGACATTAATCTGAATAGGTTTTCTTAAACACAATAGAGAAGACAAGGTACACTGCTTAATTTTAGGGGCTAAACTAGTTGGGGAGGGGCTTGGGGGAATTTGTACTTCATTCTTCTGAAAGAAAATCCTCTTCACTGGGAGGGGCCACAACATGCCTTTTAAATGGCATGGTCTCTGCTACTGCTAACCATGTGGCTCCAAGTCAGTTTGGGAGTTTCCAGAATTAACCTTAATGTTCTTTTAGGAGGCCCTAAGGTTCTCCAAACACTATCCTCTCTACTTCCACTCCAAAACACCATACACAAGGACAAAGTCCAGACAGTACATTGAGAAGGAATTAAAAGCTCACACAATCACAGTGCCACTAGGGATTGCAGTGTTATTTGAAGGCGGGTGGTGTGGGGGTGGGGAGGTGCCAGCTAAATAATGAACACTCAATTTGGAAGAATTATAAAAGAACCAGTACCCATAAATCCCATCAATCATCAAATATACATATTGGTTTGCATTTGAGATAACAAAAAAATTATACCTATTTGTCTGAATATTGAAAACAGAGTCTTTTAATTCTAGTTAAAGGGAGGACCACATAATCAAACAGAAAATGGAAGTCTATTATCATTGAAAAGTTCACATTAAAATGTTCTGAGAAAAGATGCCAAATGTGCTACTTACACCCTATAATAAGAATTTTATTTGGGTTAGACAGTGATATTAATGTTGACTTCATTACATCCACTTAGCTGCACAGATTTCATGAGAGGCCAAACAACAACTGGAATAAGAGAAACAAGCTTAAGCATCGCTAAGACTGCAATACACAACAGAGGCAATGAATGCCAAGTTCAGACTGACACTCTATCCTTAACTCACCCCGCTTTTCCTGCCTAGGAAAGTCTGCAGAGGGGCCATTGCCTCAGGTACTGAACAGAAACCTCCACAATCAGCAGAGAGCCCCCCTGTCAGCCACACTCTCATTTCATCTTCTGTTTTGATTCACAGCCTTAACATTACTTAAACACGGTTTATGGGTGACATTTCCTTGATTTCTTCTCCTTCACTGGTCGTTCTCTTCCCGCCTCCCCCCCCAAATAAGGACACGATGTGTTGTAATTACAGTACCATCACACCCCTAGACTGCAGTACAGTAGCTGAGCAGTGCCACCTCCATGTTGAGTAACTTCCACAAATCAACACCATGAGATATTTTAATGAGACCGGCCCCAGCTCCCATTCCACCTTGCAGAATGCATTCTCCAATAAAACAGTCGCTGCCTGGAGAGATTCATTTGGAAAGCAAACAAAATGAACAGCCCTCTGCTCTCCTGCTCAGCCCTTGGCGCACACAACGCCAGAGAGGGAGAGGGAGGGAGAGAGGGAGAGAGGGAGAGGGAGAGGGAGAGAGAGGGAGAGGGAGAGAGACTGCTGCAGCCTGAACACAACAATTGTAGAAACCATGTTTATTTTTAGGCAGCTGTAAGGTATGCTAGCACGGTAATATCCCACCACCACAGCTTTCCTGATATCTGGAGGAATATGTTTTAACACATAAGGTGCCCTTAACTACTGCTGCAGTAAAAATAACCCTATATAGTCGTGCTCCTCAGAAGTACAAAGAAATAATAAATGACTTCCCTAGTACCTTAAGATTCTAATATAGGGGAAAAAATTTTGGTCTACTTAATACATTTAATAAGCTTAATTTCCCCTGATGCCTTAAAAACCTTCCAGCCTCTAAACGCCATGCTCAATACAAGGGAGCTGGTTAGCAGGTCATGTTTTATAACTCAGTTTCCTATGAAAAACTGTCTGAAATCAAAGGTGATGATTCTCTTAATATCATTTTAAAAAGCTGTAATAGGGTTCCACTATGAATCACCTCGACCCCTCTGCCAATTAAAAGGCCTACTACTCTGTCTAAAGATGCTACAGCAGTGCTTAGAGCAACAGCTGCTATGGCCCTCTCCTCCAGAATACATTTATAACGCAAAGCTCTTTAAGTTAACCCCTTCCATAAAGCCACCACATATGTATCCCACCTTTTCATTTTTCAACCCCTCACAAATCAGGTCTTTTCCCACTCTAAACGTATTTCCCACACGTCTGGGGCTGTCATTTTAAATTAACCCTTTGGCACCTGAAACTTCCCCTCCCCCTCCCCCTGGGAGGTTGCCCTTTAACCCCTCCCTCCAACCCAAAGTGTCTGTGGGCCTGGCTCCCAAGGCCCCGGCGACTAAGAAGACTCCTACGCTGGTGGCCAACCTCCTTACCCCTAACCCAGGGATACCTTAACCTCCTACAGCCCCCTTCCCCCGAGCATGCGCACAACTCGCTCCTCGTCCCGAACGCAGATTAACCCCTCCCGTACCGTGTCTCTCTCTGACTTCAGCTCCTCGATCTCCTTCTCCTTGGCCTGCAGCTGCTGCTGCTGCTGTTCGATGAGGTCCAATTGCAGCAGAAGGATCTGTTTGAGGCAGGCGGCCTGACTGGAGGCTCCCGAGCCGCCGCCACCCCCGAGAGGGCTCTTCCTCGTACTCTTCCATCGGCCCTCGCTGGCCGCCAGGGTCCCGGCGGCGGCGGTGGGCGCGAGGGGTGGCGGCCCGGGCAGAGGTAGTGGTGGGGGTCCCGCCGGGTCCGAGGCGGTGGCACCTGGGGGAGCCGCCCCACCCTTGTCCCCAGCCCAGGGCGTAGGCTCTTTGGCCGCCGCCACGAGAGAGCCCGTCTGAATGGGCAGCACCGCCTGATACTTGGGTCGGGGACTGCAGCCGGCTCCGGCTGCCGCTGGCTCCCCCCCAATGCCAGCTTGTTTGGTGGCCGGGGGCGGACAGGGCAAGGGCACCGAGCCGCCCCAGCTCTCTTCCTGCTGCCCGGGGGCCGCCCCGGCCGGGAGTAACAAGCCCCGGCCCTTGCCGCCGCAGCCGGCCGGGGAGGGCGCAGGGCTCCCGCCCTGGGAGGAGGCCAGCGGAGGCCCCGGCTCCTTGAGCTTACGGTGCCGGGGGAGGAAGTGGGCTTCGGCCGCCCCGGGCTCGTCCTCGGGCCCGCCCAGCGCCGCAGCTCGCTCGTAGTCCAGTCGCTGCTCAGGGTTGCCGCCGGCAGGGGCCGCGGCCGCCTTGAACACTGCGGATCTCATGGTCATAGTGGTCCAGAGCAGCGCCGGGGACCGAAACGGAGGAGGGGGTGGGGAAGGGGTGAGGTGCGGGGGGTCGAGGACGGAGGAGGGGGAGGGGAGTTTGGCGGGCTCGCCTCAGCAGCGCGGCAGCAGGCCTTGGCTAGCGCGGCTCCTCCGGGGCCCGGGCGCCATCCCGCCGGCATGCGGAGAAGTGGAGGCCGCGGCTG
>NW_006791954.1:4573655-4615779 GCF_000442215.2 Lipotes vexillifer | reverse complement strand
CTGGCCCGGCCGGGCCCGCCTCGTCTCCCCACCCCACACACCCCCTTCCCCGCCCCGGCCCCCCGCCCCGGAGCTCGCCTCAGCCGCCCCGAGCCTCCATTTTCCCCCCACTCCTCCTCAGGAGGGGGTGGGAGGGATGGGTCCGCCCAAAGCCCTCCTACTGCGGGAGGGGGTCTGTCGCCTCCCCCGCGGGTCTCCGGGCTCGGGGTCCCCCTCCCCCACAGTCACCCCCGGCGCCTCAGCGTTTCCCTTTAAAAAAAACGGAGCCGCTCGGAGCCGCCACAACCGCAGCCGCCGCCGACCGGAGGGCGCATGCGCCGGGAGGGAAGCGGGCGGGAGCGAACCGGGAGCTGAGAGGAGGGAGGCGGGCCGCGCTATTGTGAAAGGGGCCGCCGCCGCCTCGAGGAAGGCGGGCAAGGGGCCACGGGGGCCCCGGGCGCGGGGGGCCGGCGAGGGGAGGCCGGGGATGAGGGGCGAGGATCGAGGAGCCCGCGGAGCGGCGGGGTGAAGGTGGGCTGCCGGGGGAGGGGCGAGCCGGGGGAGGGTCAGGAGGAGTGAAGAAGGGCTGGGGCCAGGACGGGTAGAAGGCGAACGCGGAGGCTCCTCGGGAGAGAGGAGCGTGAGAGAATGGCGTTGAGAGGAAGGAAGGGGTCTTCGGGAGGCAGATGCGCCCTCCGTGCAAATGTACCGAGCGGTCCACGTACCCGGCCTGCGCTGGATTACCCCTTCCCCGGGCACCTTGGCAACCGGCCTGGCCCTCGCCGGAGGGGCCCAGCGGCCCCGCACGCCTCCTGGACCAGTCAGGATGCAGGCTCCTGTTTGAGCCTATGGGTGTTTCCTGGGCATAGAATTCTAACCCTCCACCCCCAGCACTCCCCAGCAGCCCCACACTGGTATGGGAGAGAATGAAGTTCTTTGTCTCTAAGGGATCCAGGCCAGAAACGGAGGGGACCTCTGGTTCCCCGAGGGAGGAAAATCCATGATGTCTGCTGCCTAGGGAGTTGTTGCCACCACCTCCCTGGAATGAAATATTGCCAACTACCGACAGTTCTTTCCCAACGGCCATCTCCCCAGCCTTCTTAAGTCACTTCTAGCATCTTCTGGGGGTTCATGAAGGATTGAGGTAAAGGAAGTCTCGGAAGGGACCTTTACCTTTACCGGGAATAGGAATACTTTAGAGTATTCTCCTATGCTGAGCACTTTGTCCTCTCTCTTCAGTGTTCATTTTGTGTGTCTGTCTGTCAGTCTTAACTTACAGGCAACTTTAACCAACATGTCCTCACAGAATTTCTCCTGGAAAAACTTTTAAATAGTTTTAATTGATTGTTTTTCTTTTGTGTTGAGGTGGGATTTTTTTTTCCAGTCTATAGGGAGATGGAGATGACTAACATTCTTTGGTCTAATGTGAAAACCTCCCCAAAACACAGAGCACTGGAAATTTTAAATAAATGGGTGTGAATATGCTAAGAAGCCAAGGGAGCCCCAGCCCTCTTCTACCAGACTGTATGGCCTCAGATCTGCAAGGGGAGTACTGGAGTTAGGGATACCAGTGAAGGAGGTGTGTGGCAGGAGGCATATAGAATAGTGGTGATCTTTTTCAGTGTCGAGACTTTCAATACCATCTCTACACTGGCAACTCCTAAATTTATATCTTCTTCTGGGATCATCCTCTCACTCCAAAATCATATATTCAGCTGCCTAGGAGACATATCCACTTGGATGTGGAACAGGCATTTCAAACGTACGTCTAAAATCACACTCCTGAATTTCCCTCACCCAAATCCTGCTTCTACAGCCTTCCTCTCTTTCTCTCTCACTCCACATCCAATCAGTCTTCAATCCCATTGCCCATCAATATATATATATCCAGAATCACACACCTTTGCAGCATCTCCACAACTTGCACCTTGAGTCATAATCTGTGCCATAATCGTATCTCACCTTTTTATTGCAGTAACCTTGTAATTAGTCCCTCAGTTTCAAGCTTTGCCTTCCCCCACTTAAGTCTGTTCTCAACACAGCAGCCATCGTGATTCTGATAAGATACGAGACAGAGCATGTTCTTTCTCTGCTCAGAACCCTCTCATGACTTACCATCTTACTTGGAGTAAAAACAAAATCATCATTGTGGCTTGCAGGGTCTGGCCTCCGGGACTGCTCTCTGACTTTGGCTCCTACTACTCTCCCCCTTACTCACCGCCCTCCTGCCACACTTGCCTCTTTGCTGTCCTTCAAACACACCCAACATGTGTCTGCTCAGGTCCTTTCACTTGCTGTTCCCTCCACCTGGGTCACTCTTTCTTCAGATAGTCACAAACCTTCCTCTCTCATCTCCTTCAGCTCTTTACTAAATATCATCTTTTCATCATGCCTTCCTCTCTGGCTACCCTGTGTAAATGCACAACCTCTTCCAAATACCCTCCCTTGCCTTTCCTGCTTTATATTTTTCATATACTTATTACCATCTAAGATGTAATTGACCTTGTTTATTGTCCTCTCACACTAGAATGTGAGCTTTGTGTTTTGTTCACTGCTGTATCCTTAGCCCCTAGAACCATACCTGGCACAAAGTAGGCAGTTAATAAATATTCATTGAATGAGTAAATGAGCTGTTTATATTAAGAGAAAGCATGTACCCTTGACCTTTAGCTTGGTTGAGAGTGACAGTCTTGTAACATTAATAGAGTGTAAAAATTAGTGAAACCTAGGGAAGAATAAAGTTGTCTAGAAGCACAGAGAAGATAGAACATACTATCTGGGGGGAATTGAGGAAGTGACAACTGAAGTGGGTCTTAAAGTTTGAGGCCATAGGAGGACATTTCAGACAGAGGTGAGAACATTGCCTAGGCATGGGATAAAAGGATATGTTGGAGTACATAGGAGAAGTTGGCTGGACTTTAGCTTGGATACTGGGGAGTACAGGGGGTAAAGCAAGCAAGGTGTGTTGAGACCAGATTGTTAAGGTCTGAAGGCCCAGTTAAGAAATGGATACAGTCGACCCTTCACGTGCGCAGGTTCCACATCTGCAGATGCAACCAACTGCAAATTGAAAATATTCAGGAAGGGACTTCCCTGGTGGCGCAGTGGTTAAGAATCCGCCCGCCAGTGCAGGGGACACAGGTTCGAGCGCTGGTCCGGGAAGATCCCACACGCCGGGGAGCAACTAAGCCCACGAGCCACAACTGCTGAGCCCGCGTGCCACGACTACTGAAGCCCGTGCGCCTAGAGCCCATGCTCTGCCACAAGAGAAGCCACCGCAATGAGAAGACTGCACACTGCAACAAAGAGTAGCCCCTGCTTGCCACAACTAGAGAAAGCCTGCACGCAGCAACGAAGACCCAACGCAGCCAAAAATAAATAAGTAAATAAACTTAATTTAAAAAGCTGACCATTAAAAATAAGAAAATATTCAGGAAAAAAAATTCCAGAAAGTTCCAAGAAGGAAAACTTGAATTTGCCACAAGCCCGACAATGATTTACATAGCATTTACCTTGTGTTAGTTACTGTGAGTAACCTAGAGATGATTTAGAGGATGTGCGTCAGCTATATGCAAATAGACCCCATTTTATATAAGGGACTTGAGCATTCGAGGATTTTGGTATCCTGAGCAGGGTCTTGGAACCAATCTCCCTCGGATACTGAGGGACAACTAATTTATCAGCCAAGGTGAAACATCGAAGGATTTCCACCAAAGTGTGGAATGATCAGATTTGTGTTTTTGAAAGCTAACTTCAATATATCTTTGCACGGAAGGCAGGAGGCCAGCTTGCAGGCTGTTAGTCCAGGTGAGAGATGATGAATGGTTAATCTAAGGCTTGAGAGTGTAGTTATCACATTATTAGTAATTTGCAGAATTTCTTGATCGATAGAAAGTGTGAGGAGGGGGTGAGGGAGAAGGAGGACTTTGTGGTCAGGATTTCTAAGGTCAGGCAGATGGCAATTCCATGAACAAATTGCATATGTTTTCTTCCTCACTAGACAAAGTGTGGTCCTGGACTGGCATCAGCATCAGCTGGGAACTTGTTAGAAATGCAAATTCTCAGGCCCCACTCTAGACCTAATGAATCAGAAACTCCGTAGTGGGACTCAAGCAGTCTTGTGTTTTAACAAGCCCTCCAAGTGATTCTGATGCACCTCAAATTTGAAAAACACTGCTTTGGAGTCTATACCAGGACCTATTCTTCAAGAGCCACATAGTAAGTATTTTAGGCTTTGACAGCTGTGGGGTCTCTTGCACTATTCAACTCTGCCACCGTAGCACAAAAGACAATGTGTAAATGAATGAGTGGTGGCTGATGATGAGTGGTTAATCTAAGGTACCAGTGGTACGGGGATTTAGAGGGAATGACAGGTGGCAGACTCATTGTTTGAAAGCAAAGGCTCTGGGGTGAGGCTGCAACCAGCGATTACATTCCCACCATTTTATAAAATTTTATTTAGGAACACTGAAGTTTAAATGAATGTCATATGTTTTCATGTTTCATGAAATATTATTTTAGATTTTCAACTATTTAAAAATACTTAGTGGGACTTCCCTGGTGGTCCAATGGTTAAGACTCCACGCTTCCAATGCAGGGGGGGAAGGATTCAATCCCTGGTCAGTGAACTAAGATCCCTCATGCCTCTGGGTGTGGCCAAAAATAAATAACAACACACACACACACACACACACACACACACACACACACACTTAGCTTAATTATTAGAGAAATGCAAATCAAAACTACAATGAGGTACCACCTCACACCAGTCAGAATGGCCATCATTTAAAAGTCTACAAATAAATGCACCCATGTAAATTAATGCAGGGTGGCTTAATACTGTCATTTACTCAGACATCACATACTTCCTATTTTGTGTATGTTAAAATGTACTTTCGTGAAATGATAGTGATAGTACACAGCAATCGGTGGTGGGTAGTTTTTTAATGTCCTTATTTGGCAAAATAAAAAGCTTACATCAGTCCCCCACAATTTTTTTTCCTGAAAACTTTACAGCTCTGAAATCCAAAGTCTAGGATTTCACTGCTCGAGACTAAGTAAACATGCTTTTCTCCCCCAAAGTGAAAAGGCTGGAATTTTGGATTTGAGGTCTGATCTTCTTGATCTCAGTTCACAGGATGAGGTGGATAGACCACCAGAAAACTGAAACCTGGGAAGAGAAGCTCTCTAAAAAGGGAAGAGAATTCTTGCTGCCAAACCATTAGGTTCTAAACTGTGATAATCCCTGAACTAGGACATATATAAGGACGTGAGATATCAAAGAGTAAAGGACAAGAGGGAGAAAGTGGACCTACTGGCTGAGGAGCCTTAGGAAAACCATAGGACCCATAACTCAAGTCCCTAAACAAATCTCTATTTCATCCCTAATGGGATAATGACCATTCCCATTTGCCCTCTGGCTAAGTGTATGGATGGAGTCGAAGCCAACACTTTCACCATTCCTCTAAGAGTTTTTGGAATGACAGAATTCCGTTTCTGTGACCTACATTCTTTGAAGGGAATGCCTATAGTGTGGAAAGAGCATGTAGCAAGCCCTTTTAACAGTCTGGGCCTTGGTTTCCCCAGACCAAAAAGAAAATTGAAATAGATCATCTTTAAGACCGTATGAAGCTGTGTTTTCCTACTAAGAGTGGGGCCGAACTAGGTATAGTAAAAAGAGACTTGTTTTGGCTTCTTCCCGGAGACAGAGTACTCATCTGGGCAGCTTCCTGAGGCTCTTCGAAAGGTAAATGAAGACGGGTTGCGTGGCTGGCATTAACCCAGCTCCACATGGCACTGAAATGAGACCACGGGTGGAGAGGCCACCTTTCCCTTTTTTGGGAGGATGGGGGATGGGGAACCAGCATGGAGCCACAAAGGTTTCCGGCTCTGAAGCCCTGCCCCGGCTCAGAGCTTTCTGGCAAAAATCCTGCCCTGCGTTCCAAGGCCTCCGCGAGCAGGATGCTCGTTTGCCGCTGCCCTTCTCCCCTCCGCGGGGGCCTCTCCGCAGGACACACCCTCCCTGCTGCCTTTCTTTCTTTCTTTTTTTTTTAATAAAATTACAACTCAAATTCGGCTATTTTTCTCGTTTTGCCAGCCCCGCCAAAACTTTCAGCGAGTTCCGCCCACTCCACGTGGACCTCCCTTCCCTGGCCCAGCAACCTCTGCGAGGACCCCACCCCCAACACGTGACCAATTGTTATATTTCCTTCTTGGGGTCCTTTTTCGCTGGCACCAACTAACGACTGAACAAAAGTGCCCCCTTCAGGGAGAATGTGGAGCAGCAGCCTGGGGAGGAGAGGCAAGTTGACTGAGTTCTGGAGTACAATAGGGGAACGTGACTGCCTCTGCTTAAAATGATTTCAAAACCATAACTCCCTGGTTAATAACTTTAAGGATCATACAATTAAAAGATGAGGCAGCTTTTCCGGTAAGCGGCCTGAGGTGACCTCTAAAAATCGTTCGCTACTCACCTGACCCAGAAAACTCCACAAAATCATGCAAGTCAAGAGGTTCAAATCTTCGTGTTCACTTTAAGAACACTCGTGAAACTGACCAGGCCATTAAGGGTATGCATATCCGAAAAGCCACCAAGCAGCTGAAGGATGTCACTTTAAAGAAGCAATGTGTGCCATTCCGTCGTTACAATGGTGGAGTTGGTAGGTGTGCCCAGGCCAAACAGTGGGGCTGGACGCAGAGTCGGTAGCCCAAAAAGAGTGCTGAATTTTTACTGCACATACTCAAAAATGCAGAGAGTAATGCTGAACTTAAGGGCTTAGATGTAGATTCCCTGGTCATTGAGCATATCTAGGCGAACAAAGCCCCCAAGACGCGGCGCAGGACTTGCAGAGCTCATGGTTGGATCTACGCATACATGAGCTCTCCCTGCCACATTGAGATGATCCTTACTGAAAAAGAACAGACTGCTCCTAAACCGGAAGAGGAGGTTGCCCAGAAGAAAAAGATATCCCAGAAGAAACTGAAGAAACAAAAACTTATGGCCCGGGAATAAATGCTGCAAAAATTAAATGCAAATAAAAGTAAAAGCAGAGTGTTGGTTGTCTTAATTAGTAAATCTATTTCAAGTGTCATCACAAAATGGATCAAATGAGTTTTCATAAACATGCTGTTTTTCAAAAAAAAAAAAAGATGAGGCAAATTCAAGAGGAAGGATATCATTAAAAAAAAAAAAAAACTGCTTTGGGGGCTTCCCTGGTGGCTCAGTGGTCAAGAATCCGCCTGCCAATGCAGGGGACATGTGTTCGAGCCCTGGTCCAGGAAGATCCCACATGCCACAGAGCAACTAAGCCCATGCACCACAACCACTGAGCCTGTGTGCCACAACTACTGAAGCCCATGTGCCTAGAGCCAGTGCTCTGCAAAGAGAAGCCACCGCGGTGAGAAGCCCGCGCACTGCAACAAAGAGTAGCCCCCGCTCACTCCAACTAGAGAAAGCCCCTGCGCAGCAACGAAGACCCAACACACCCAAAAATAAATTAATTAATTAATTAGAAAAAAAAAGAAAACTGCTTTGGAGGTGGAGTTGGGTAGAGTTTTAATCCCTAGCTGCAAAGTTGTTTACCTCTACTCCATTTCCCTTAGAGTTCTTCATGATGCTGGCAGAGCTCTCTGAGATCCCCAAATACCACCCGAGTTCTTCAGTTACGGGCGGGTTGATGGGAACGTGGCCTCTCCTAGAGTGAGCGTTCTGCTTCTTGCCTCCTCCGTCACCTCCCTTTCCCCAACGACACTGGAAACAGTTCTTCCTCTCTGGGCTCAGTTTCCTCAAGCTGCAAATTACTTCCAGAATGGAGAATACTCCTCTCTCAACGTTGGGAACATTTGTCCTGGATGGGAAGAGCCCTGGGAGATCATGGTGAAGGAAGGGGGAGAAGGCAGGACAGCAAAAATTAGTCCAGTGGGAAGGCTTGATGCAGAGCAAGGGGACTAAAGAGGAAAAGCCAGAAAATAGGTTAAGTGAAGCTAAACAGAGGAACTGTTTTCCTTGGGAAAAATTCTGACTGGGGCTTTGTCCATTTTCCGCCCCACTCCTTTTCCCCACATGAGATGTGGTGTTGAGAGATGGGGTAGGAAATTGGGGTGACGGAAGTTACGTGGTTGGAGGCTGACTAGGAGAAAGGGTTGTACATCAGGTAGTGATCAGAGAAGGAAGGGTAGGGAAGGGTAAATTTAAAATCAGAATAGTTGGGTGCCATTTGTCTCTCCAAAGTCACAGAGGTCATGAATAGTAGATAGCCCAAGAACTACAAATCTTGGGGCACAAACAAGGGGACTTCCATTGTAGCCAAGAAGCACACCACCCAGGGGCATGTTAAAGAGAGATGTGTCAAAGGGAATGGGAGGAGTCCTAAGGCACCTATTTTCAAGGGAAACAGCTCCAAAGCAATCAAGCTAGAACGTTAAGGACTAGGGACACTTGCTCTCCTATAACTCAGCATCTGTCAGCGCTCTCATTACCAGGTGCTATTTCCAGAGTCCTGGGTCTAGTGGAGGAAAAGGGAGGGGCCCTGGTGGAGAGACAGAGGGAGACCCGATGGGCTCCTCCCCCAGCCCAGCTGCAGTTCTAGATTCTCGCCACTCGGGGGCTCCCGAGCTCAACCACAGTCCCAGAGTTAGGGACGGGGACGGGGATGGGGACGGGGAGGGGGGAGGGGGCGGAGAGAGAGAGAGAGAGAGAGAGAACCTTCAGAGGACAGTTTGGGACGTCAGTGTTGACCCTGAGCAGAGAGGTGACTTAGGGGTCATTTGCTCTGAAGCTGCAGACCCTTCGCATGGCCGTTGGGAAGACATCCAGCCTTAGCCCTTCTCTCGTGGGACTGGGACTAGTTCCCCCACCTCTTAGCCTCCGAGGTCATTTCCTCCCCTGCGCGTTTCCTTCCCCTCCCCCATCCTTGTGGTAGAAACACCACCACCATCCCCCACAGCCTGTCAGAGTCCTGAGGAATGCTCTCACCCTGGCTGGGTGCCAAGCTCTGGACTTCCTGGGCTTTGGGGTGGGGCTTGGCCAAGGGGAAGCCCTTTGGACAGGAGAGCCACCCAATCCTGCATAGCCTGCTTTCGCGCGCTCTCTACGTGTCTCTCTCTCCCTCCCCGCCCCACCCTGGCCCCAAGCAAAAGGCTCATCTATCATTCTCTGTCACCATCACCTAATTTCCTACCCCCACAATAGGATTTCCTTGCCAGGGCCAAACATCCACAATATGGAGACGGTGGGCATCCTAAACACTGGTTTATAGTGAGAGAGGCAGAAAAAACCTATTACAGAACCTGCCCTCCCTGTTCCAGAAGGCATGTAGCTGGAAGGAGAGGCTCAGCTGCCAGGTCCTGAAGGTAAGGGTTTTGTAAATAGTCATTTGGCCCTGGGGCTCCTTCTGGATCCTCCTCAGGACCCTTGGGTCTAAGGAAGTACGTCTCTCTGTAGTAAAGCTTGGGAGTGAATTTCTGCACATCTGACTATGTCTACTCACTCTCCATGTTCCTGAAATAAATCAGCTGAAATCTGAACTTGTTGGTCTACATCAAGGCCAAGGAAATCTTTCCACCCAGCTGTAGCCGACTGGGATGGGTTCAGCGAGAATGGGGAACAGGCAGAAACTACTCCCAAATCTAGTGAATAGAGACCAGGCCTGTCAGAGGCCTCTGCCTCCTCTCCAAGGGGTCACTGCTCAGAAATGTTTTTGCATTGAGGGGGTTGGAGAATCTTCTGATATTGTCCACAAGTGACAAAGTGAGAACTCAGTCCTGTGGCATCCCCTGCCTCGCGGTCCCTCGGTGCAGATTTTGCAGACTGTCTACCTGAAGTCATCATCTGTAGACCTGTGCCAGATTCCCAAGTTCCTATCTTGAAATCTCAGCCCCCCACACCCAGGGCCTAGAGGAGAGCCGATGTAGGTCACTGCAGCTGAGCCTGCGGGGCTGTTTGCTCCTTGAGCGCAGAGCCTTTCAGGCACAGAGAGGAAACCTTGCAGAGGAGTGAGAGAAAAGGCTCTGTGAGTAACAGAGGAAAGCATTCCTCAAAAAATAAGGCATGGAGAGGCCAGGAGTCAACTGGTCACACCTGAGACAGTGATGGGAGCTCTGCTCCTAAGAGGCTGCATGTGATGGAGGAGGGAAAGGGAGAGGAGAGGGGCTGAGCATGGCCCCCTCCCTGGCTTTCCCTCCCATGCCCCACCCTTGCTCTCTTTGCCTGTGTAAGGGAACCCTTCTGATCTACTGTCCATCCCCCATTCTCCAGTCGCCTTGCTTTCAAGGCTTAGATTTCATTCTCTGGAGCCTTTGTGACTTGCCTCAGAGACCCTCTGCTTCCTCTGGTCACAGGTTCTGTGTCTCAGGAAGCTACAGTAGGCCAGGGTTGTCCCCACCCGCCCCATTGAAAGACTCTTCCTGCTTGTTATCTGTTAAACTCATTTTGCCCAGGGTACTTCCAACCCTCTGGGGCCTCATTTCTTTTCTTCGCTCTCCCTACCCCTACCCCTCAAGATCCCAAGGAGTGTGTGTTTTTGTGTGCATGCATGGTGCCCATACTGTCTTGGTTTTGTATGGGGTGTCAAGGACCTATGGCTGTAATGAGCTTGGGGTCCTCATGGCCAGGAAAAATAGACAAGGGACCAATTTCTACCTCCAGACTCAAAACAATTTAAACCACAATCAATTGTTCTGTAGGAGTCTCAGGACAGGAAGAAAAGTAGGGAAGATGGAGAAAGGATAAATAATCAGTCTTAGCATTCTCTTCCCCTCATTCTTCCCCTCAAACCCTTACCCTCCCCTTTCACGTCTCAGCTACTTATCCTCCCACTACTCATTTGCTCTCATTCCCAGAATCCCTGCACACAGTAGGCACTCAATAAATGCTTTTTACACTGAGTCAAACTGAATCCGGTTATGCTGTCTGGCTAAACTTTGAGATGAAAAAGCACAAAAGGAGAAGGTAGACCCTCTCTAGATCCTGGGCTAGATTCTCCTACAGGACTGATTGCTAGGGAACAGAGACCCAGAGCAGTGGTTCTCCTGCATCAGAATCACCTGCAGAGCTGGGTGAAACTCAGACTGCTGGGCTCTACCGCCAGAGTTTCTCATTCAATGGGCCTGGGACGGAGCCTGAAAATTTGCATTTCTAACAGGTGCCTGGGTGATGGCGACCCCTCCACTAATCCTGAGAATCACTGTCTTAGGGAACCACAGCCCCTCACCCCAATGCTCACCATGGGGACCTGGTTCGTCCCAATGTCATATAGTTTAGGAAGAAGAAACAGGTGAGAATTGGGAACACGTGCCTCCTGCTCAGTCCTCCACCCCAACGCCTACAGGGATCCCAGAAAGATAGGGCAAGGGTGAGCAGAAGTCGGTCTCCGATTGATTAGACGTTCTCTTTTTAAATAGTCCGTCCACTCCATCCTTTTTTAAAGTCACTTCCCAAAACATGTTTTGCAGCAGCAACGGAGCACTAGGAATTTCCTGTGTCGAGGCAGCGCCAGCATGGGGAGGGGAGAGGCCTTGCTGAGCGAGCGCCTTCCCTTGGCTCGGGCAGGGCCACGTGCCCCACCCCCTCGCTTGCACATGTCTGCACCGCCACCGCCGCAGCAGCCGGGCTGTTTATGAGCGAGTTGTTGTGGTAGAAATGGAGCAGGCTGCACATGCCCGGGCCATGTGACCCCAGCAGCCCGCGTGAGCCTCGAGCCGGCACAGACACACACTCGGGCCCTGTCCTCCACCGGCTGGAGAAACAGGAGGAAAGATGGGGAAGGAGTGAAAGGGCACTGGGCTCCCTTCCCCCTGTCTCCTGGCTCTTTATCCTGCTTCTGTCTCCTCTGTCTCTCCCAAGCCACCAGGAGAGGAAACACCCAGGAAAGGAACATGGTTTCCCCAGGCATATTCTCCTCCCAGGCAGCCCCTTGGCATTTACACAACCCAGAGCCCTAAGCCCCAAATGAACAAAGGGCCTCCCCAAGCCAAGAGCACAGAATGCCAGCCCCAGTCCTCCAGCTGATGTGCTAATGGCAGCCCAGAGCCAAGACTTGGTTTCCCTGCAGCCTGGGCTCCCCAAATCAGGCCACCTGGCCCCCTCTTTCTAGGAAGGAGGATGCCGCACAGAGATGCAGTGAGTGCCCGGTCCAGAATTAGAACCAGGAGTGTTCAGGGATTTGTGGGGTCAGGGACTGGAAGCAAGGATTCTTTCTGCAGCAGTGGTCTGTGGGGTTAGTGGACAGGAAGGGCAAAATCCCTCTGCCAACTGGGGATAGGGAAGAGCTGAGGGATGGGGTGGGGATGGGGGGGTGAGATCTGGAAGAACACAAACTCTGTCCAGCTGGAGAACAAACTCTTCCTTGTGACGCGAGAGACAAGCTCAGCCTCCATCCCTCATGGAAGTGTCCCCTCTCATCCATCTGGCCCTCCCAGCCCCTTAGAGACCTCTGTCAGCACTCTAACACCAGACCCCCGCTTCCAGCCCTCTGCTCAGGCCCCCTACCCGTGACCCTGTTTCTGAGCAGCAGTGCCTCTTGCTGGGATGTGAGACTGTGCTGGAGTCAGGCGGACAGTAGGTTAGCAGGAACAAGCAAATGAAAGGAGCACGACCCACATTTCCTCACCGCACCAAAACTTCACAGATCCTGCATTGCAGAGCTAGCGCTTTTTTTTTTAATTCTCCACTGGGCCCCTACACGCGTCTGCATTTTTGCAACCAGTACAGATATTTTTTTCAGGGTGCAAACTGCGCATTCTAATGAGCCAAAGCTCCTTCCCGCGGCATTGAAAATCTCTGGCAAATTGCTTCTCCCCACCCCCACCCCCAATTTAGAAAAAGGGGAGGGATCCCAAATTTGTGAAGTCGTATCCTCCCTCTCTCCTTCCCCTGCTCCCCTCCCCCAACATACTGCAGTCTTTCCAGCCCAACTAACAGCTGCAGACCAGGGGAGAGGGATGGGAGGTGGGAAAAATCAGCCTTGTTCCTCCTTTCCACTCAGACTGAGCTGGTGGGGGGCGGGGTTGCTTTTTTCCTGGGCAACCCGTTGCATCCCTCTTCCCCCCCCCATCCCAGCCAGTGTTTATGTAAGCCTCCCAGAAGCTACACACAGCCCCTAACGCCTGCCCAGGCCGCAGCTCCTCCAAGGTCCGTCCTGCTCACGAGGACTATCGTGAGCCTCCAGCCTCCCCAGGCAGCTGCATGGAGATCTGCAGAGGCCCAAGGAATGAGGAGATGTTGGACACTGAGGGGGTTTGAGATGGAGCTTGGGGTAAGGGATGGCAATGGGGGCAGGCACACAGGTATCCCAGCCTCACCACTCCCCATACATTCCCCTGCATCTTAGTCCTACAGAGGCTCAAGGACAGCCAAGGGGCAGGTGCGGGGACCTGGAAGGTGACACCACCCGTGGGCTCCAGCAGCAGCATAGCAAAGGTTGGACAGGATGGCCTTGCCATAGCATGTGCTGGATGTAACTAACCCCGAATCCGGGAGGAGGAACCCCGTGCCAGAAAGTGGGCACTCTGGGGCTTGGTTTTCTCCTGCCAAGGGCAGTCCATGTCACCTCCTTGATCCTGTGATTTTGCTGGGGTCCTGGGCTCAGGGAGGGGAACCCAAAGGAGGATCCCCCAAAGCATCTGCTGAAGAAGCACTGGCCCAGGATGGTGGGTGGCTTTCAGAGGGGGCTGTTTTCAGAAATGCTCACCTCTCAAGCAGGCAAATGGGGCAGAAGGATGTTGTTTCCTTATGGCTTTTTTTTTTTTTTTATAAATTTACTTTGTTATTTATTTTTGGCTGCATTGGGTCTTCGTTGCTGCACGCTGGCTTTCTCTAGTTGCAGAGGGGGGGGCTACGCTTCGTTGCGGTGCGCGTGCTTCTCATTGCGGTGGCTTCTCTTGTTGCGGAGCACGGGCTCTAGGCGCGTGGGCTCTAGAGCGCAGGCTCAGTAGTTGTGGCGCACGGGTTTAGTTGATCCGTGGCATGTGGGATCTTCCCGGACCGGGGCTCGAACCCGTGTCCCCTGCATTGGCAGGCGGATTCTTAACCACTGCGCCACCAGGGAAGTCCCTCCTTATGGCTTTTTATACAACTTGTGTCTGTCCTTGGTGGTCTTCTGTACTCTCATTTAACCAATCCATTCTTTTTTATTTTTAATTTTTTAAATTGAAACTTGTATTTGAAGTGTTAACAAGGAAGGAGAACTTTGGTTCGCTGGAAAAGTCAATCGACTAAATGAATTATAAAGGTAAGCAAGTATGTAACAGGTCATTACTGGCAATGGGCCCATATTGATTGGTTCCTACCAAGGGGTACATGTAGATATGGTTCTCAACAAAGGGTCTGCATGCACAAGGCTCCCACAGGAGGGGGGCATCCATGCAGCCCCCATTCATGTGGCCCCCACCGAGGGTGACTTCCAGCAAGATGGAGACCACATCACCCAACCAATCCTTTTTTTTTTTTTTTGGCTGCACCGTGCAGCTTGTGGGATCTTAGTTCCCCGACCAGGGCCCTGGCAGTGAAAGCGCCAAGTCCTAACCACTGGACCGCCAGGGAATTCCCATTTTTTTCCCCAACCAATCCATTCCTGATACACCATGGCCCTTTAAGGGGCCCAGACCTATGGAAGGAAGCACCATGGCCCTTTAAGGGGCCCAGACCTATGTGTCCCTCTCCCTTCATCACCAGCTACATATCCCAGAGTCACAGGGTCAGAGAAGAGAATTCGGATTCCTGCTTAAGTTATTCACTTCTGTAGCAATGTATGTGGAAGTTTGTTTTTTTGTGTTTATTTGCACCCTAATCTGGCCCCTTTCTACCTAACCAGAGGAGGGGAATGTAGGAGTGAGAGAGGGAGGAGTTTAAGGGAAGAAGAAATGAGGGTGGAGTTAGAGGTTCTGGGAAACTAAGGTACTTGTGGAGACAGGAGCAAGGGGTACTTCAGGCTTCCCCTTCTTGGTGACACACCTCATTTCCAGCACCATCGTTGCTTAGGAAACACCAGGATGAGCTTGCAGCTCAGACATTCCACCCAGAGTAATCATTCTCTCAAGGAAGGGCAGTCTTGCTAGTGGAAAGAGTTTTATCCTCAGGCCTGGGGTTGAATTCCCAACATTGCCATTTTCATTGTGCCACTGATAGTAGTAGTTCCAAGAGACAGCTGGGGAAGCTTTAGCTCCTCCATAAGTCTCCATTAACTCCACCATTCTTTAATGTGACATCTTCTCAATCTTAAGCGCTTCACTTCAAATACAGCTTCAAGACAAGTTGCCTTGTCTCTGGAGCGTCCTGGGCAAGTTAATAGATGTTTCTAAGTCTCAGATTCCCCATCTCTAAATTAAGAATGAGGACTTGCCTGGTGGCGCAAGTGGTTAAGAATCCGCCCGCCAATGCAGGGGACACGGGTTCGAGCCCTGGCCCGGGAAGATCCCACATGCCGCGGAGCAACTAAGCCTGTGCACCACAACTACTGAGCCTGCGCTCTAGAGCCCACAAGCCACAATTACCGAGCCCGCGAGCCACAACTACTGAAGCCCGCGCGCCTAGAGCTCGTGCTCCGCAACAAGAGAAGCCACCACAATGAGAAGCCCACGCACTGCAACAAAGAGTAGACCCCACTTGCTGCAATTAGAGAAAACCCGCGTGCAGCAACAAAGACCCAATGCAGCCAAAAATAAATAAATACATTTTAAAAATAAATAAACTAAGAATGAGACCTACAGCATAGGGCTGTCATGGACATTCAATGACATAATGTGTGTAACACACTTAGCCCAGTACCTGTCATACAGTTGGTACTTAATACATATTTATTACTTCCTTTCCTCGGAAAAAGGAGTAGTGAGGTAAAGATAGAATCTGAGACAAAACACATCCATGGAACCCAGGCTTGGATCATACCTCACCCTCCCTTTTTCTATCACCCCCAGAGAAAAAATTAATTCGGACTTTAACCCTCCTACTTAATTCTCCTGAAATTCTCCCCAAGACATCAAAGCTTTTGGTGGGTTAGGGAAAGCTGGCTGGTCTTTCAGAGAACAGAAAAAGGATCTAGGAGGGCTGGGAATGAGTCTCTCCCAGGCACAGGGCTTGCTGCCTGGGTCTGGGGCATTCCCAGCGTTTCTGTCCTGGGTCTGCATCACCTGGGCAGGCAGGTTATTTTCCTGGGGCAGTGGTTCATTCCGTGAGAAAGGAGCAGGGAAGGAAGGCATCTACTGAAGCCTGACCTGGTTTCCAGCAAGGACCCACCCCAGTCAGTCAGTCAGTCAAGCAGTCAGCCCAAGATTTAGGCCACCCAGGATTTGCACAGTGTTGCCTTGTTACCCAGAGCATCCTACTGATGAGGAAAATAGGTCTTGGATCAAACACACACATCCACACACATTCTTGCCATTCACACTTACACACTCACACATGCAGTCTCTTGTTCATAATCCTATGATCACACTCTGGCCAGAGCTTGGAGCTCTCACTCTTCTCTTCCTCTACCCTCTCTCTGCTGTCCTCCCCAGATCAAAGAAATTCAAGAGAATTTAAGACATAGTTGGAAACATATACACACACACAGGATTCCACCCAGCCCCTAAATGGTGAGGTCAGTCTAGAATCCCAGACTCTGAGGAATCTGAGCAGAAGTGTGGGCAACATGGAGCCAGGTGTGCTTTGCTGTGCTGGGTCTTGGATATGCATGCATCCATTCCCCATGGTTCTATCTGGGCACTGTTTATTAAGGGTCCAAGTTGTTCTTGGGCTGAATTTCGCTATGGGAGATATGGTGCGTGAGCATGCACAGGTGTATGTGTGTGTGTGTGTGTGTGTGTGTGTGTGTGTGTGTGTGAGAGACAGAGAGAGAGTTTGTGTGTGTATAGAAGTGAACTGGAATGTCCAGCTGGCAGGAGGGGTGGGAGGCCATGTTGAGATACACCTGTTGTCTTAGGTCAAGGTTGAGGTCATAGAGAGGCCAAAGCTAAATTCTATTCCAGGTCCCCAAAGGCCAGACAACCCAGCCTTTTCTCCCTCCATTTGGTGGCTCTTAGTCCCATAGTCTCTGTCCTTCTCCCAGCAGCTGTTGACAGAGAGAGGAGCAGGATGGATAGACAGAAGCTTCTGGAGCCAAGGGAGAGTCCTGTCTCGTCATTATTCTGTATCCTTCTCTCCGGTTGTAGAAGGAAGATCCCAAAGTTACATCTTTGTCAGGGAGCAAGGGAGGGGCCCTATAAGAAGTGCGGAGGAAGGAGGGCCCAGAAGTAACCCCCCTCCTTTGCCTCCTCCCTCCCAGCCTCCGCCTTCGTACCTCACACAGACTGCAAAACAACCCAGCTTCTTGCCAAGAGTCAGGCTGACTGCATTTCAGCTCTGGCTGCCTCTGCTTCCTCCTCCCTCTCACTGGCTGTAAACTCAGGGAGGGAGTCTTGACCCCTGCCCTCCCCGAATAGGGATAAACACCAGCAAGTAGAACAAGGGGTGGGCAGGGTGACCACAGCAGCAAGCAGAACTGTAGCTGTCAAACCGGGCAACAAAAGGGAGTGTGCTGACGGGGGTGCTGGGCTGGTGGGGAGCTAGAGGTCATACCAAGGTCCCTGACTTTGAGTCTAGCCCTGGCAGGTCCCTGGGCTCTGGCCCTGGCTCTGATGGAGACTCAGGAATGGCGCAGAGAGCATGCAGTGCCGGACATGGCAGCTCACCTCCCAGTTTTCCCTCCAGAGCCCAGCAGGAGGAGGGAGAGAGGGTGGAGGCTGAGTTCAGAACCAAGTTTTCCTGAAAAGCCTCTTTCCTTGTTTGTCCTAGCCCCTCCCAGGTCCTCCCACGCTCTGCTGCAGCTTCCCAGCTCTGGGCCAAGGGGCCAGGGCAGGCCAGGGAAGAGCCCACTGCCCTCTCTCTCCCACTGTTCTTGGGGGCAAGGGAACAAAGCTAAAGCCCAGGCCATTCTAGGGAGCCCATCTGTCTTCCCCTGGGGGTCAGAAGGCCAGCGAGTGGTCAGGAGAGCTGCCCAGCCGCCTCCCCTTCAGTGATCTTCACAGTCCTCTCTGCTTACTTCCTCACCACCCAGCTTACTCCTTCCTTGGTGTGTCCACACGCCTCCTTTTCTTTACTTTTTCGGTAGCTGTTTCCAGGCATCCATCAATGCTGTCCCAGGAGCTATCTGTGAACAAGTGGAGAAGGGCTTCCTGTGTGGAAAAAAAAAAAGACAACAAAAAAACCCTCCCTAGGAGCAGTGGGACTGAGGAGGGACTAGCAGGAAGCAGCAGGTGGCCCAGGTTCAAGAAGAGGCTCGCAGCTCTCCCCGCAACCCAAGTCCTCAAACAGGATAGACCTCGGGAAATACCTGGCATCCCAGTGGTTAGGACTCCCAGCTCTCACTGCCAAAGGCCCGGGTTCAATCCCTGGTTGGGGAATCCCACAAGCCACACAGTGAGGCCCAAAAAAATCCCCCCAAACAGGATAGACCTTGACTGGAGACCCTTTTTCGCCAATGGGGCAGAGTTGCTCCTCTGAAGGGAGATGCTGGCTGTTTCTAACCCCTATTCAGCGTTTCACTTCCATGTCCGCCCACCTCCTTGATGGTGGTCAAATGAAACTAGCAATGGATGCCTGACCTTGGGCCAATCACTTCTTCTAAGACTTATTTTCCTCGTCAGTAAAGGAGGGAGGGTTAAGATGGTCTTTGTGTTCCCTTCCGTGGAATCCACGCTACCCTGAAGCACTGAGGGTGGGGATGGGGGTGTCACTCTGCCCCCAAGCGCTGACTCACCTCTGGCCCCTTTAGGACTTCAAAGCACTTTCACCACCAAGTTCTCCGCCCTTGTCCTTTTTATTTCCTAGACAAAGGGAAATGACTCACCCCGAAGTCACCTTCAGTGGGTGGGGTGGTGTCATACACGCAAACAGGGAATCCCCAGGGACATCCTCACCACGCCCCCCCCCCCAAGGCAACTCCTTTCCCTAGGGGAGAAGAATGGAACAGGGGCCACATTTTCTTTCCATCTCAGGACTTGGCTCTGCAGCAGAAGTTCAGCTTAAGCTCCTGACTGAGGGGATATTCCTACTTGTCATCTCTCTCGTGTCACCAGTAACCTCAAGGCGAAGTCAGTCCTGCAATCACGTGAAGCCCTCACGTTTGCAAGGTTTGCAGAAAGGGGCTGTTAGCTTTGATCTCCCAGGGAGCGGCCAAGCTTGCCAGCCCCTCCCCAGGAATTCACATGCCTCTGCCATACAGGCTTTCCAAACACGCCACCCTGACTCTCAGCGCACTCCACCCCACAAGGCTCTCAGCTCCTCCCAGGTTCCAGCAAGAGCTTTTGCGAGGCAGAAACGGGGAAATATACGCAGTCCGCCCACTTTGCCAGTGGACTACATATCCCGACAGCCTTGGCTTTACGCAGGCGCACGGAACTCAACGTGCCTGCTGCTGGAAAAGTGTGTCACTGGGGCACGAGGCGCTCCCTGGGATCACATGGTACCTGCTCCAGTGCCGCGTGCGGCCCGGGAACCCTGGGTTGCTGGCGCCTGCGCAGAGCCCTCTGTCCCAGAGAAAAAGGCTGGGGCAAAAGGCCGTTGAGATTGGCAGAGTGAAATACTGCTGCCGAGGGAACGTAGCAGGGCACACGTCTCGCTTCTTTGCGCCTGGGTGCCCCGTTTCTCCCATCACGTACTTACTTCCTGACTGCAACCTCTCTCCCTCTGGGACTTTTTCACCGGGAGCTCCAGATTCCCTACCCTGCAGCGCTGCGGAGCCTTCAGGCAGTGGCACCCCGGGCACTGCAGAGACCCGACCCTCCTTGCTACCTTCTAGCCAGAACTACTGCAGGCTGATTCCCTCCGCCCCCTTCCCCCACACTCTTTTGCTTTTCCCATGCAAAGCAGACCTCCGTTGCCTCAGCGTCCTACCCTTCTGCAGGGCTGCAGTCGGCCACCCCAAGACCTTGCTGCAGGGTGCCTAGGATCCTTATCGTGAGCCGCGGGGTCCACTCCCCGTCCTCGGTCAGTTCCCAGGGGGCGACAGCGGCAATTGTAATCTCCAGTTTGTGTCAAGGTCCAGTTTGAATGACCGCTGTCAGCTGGTGAAGACATGACGACCCTGGACTCCAACAACAACACAGGTACTAAGATTCCTTTGCTACCATCATTCTTTCTCTGTCACTGTCTCCTCTCCTCCATCTACGCCTTTGTAAGGAACTTTGTAAGGGACTGGAGACTCCCTTGGCCTGGGGATATGCTAGCGTGATGGGGGCCATAGGCTGGGATTTCCAGAGCGGGTTGTTCGGCCTGGGAATGCGCCCGGAGGCGCCCCACCATCACCCCTCAGAGCCCCTCTCTTTAGCCTGAAGGACTCGGATCGCGGGGAAGGAGGAAATGGAGAGCGGGTACGTGTGGTGAGATGAACAGTTTACAGGAACTGGGAGTTTTGGAGCAGTGCCCCGAAACGCCCCCATCTGTCCACCCCCTGCAGCTGTGGCATGCCTGGACTTCTCGGAAGGAGGACCCCCTCCTTCCAGTCTTCCTCTTCCCTTAGTTCCTGCAGGCTCGAGGGAACTCGAGAAGCAGTGGGGCGACCTGGGTTCCAGGCAGGAGGGGCTGGGGGGATGGGTCGGATCTCACTGGTGAATCCTCAGTAGGGAGCGGCACTTGAGGAGCCCCACGAGTGGTGCTCTGCCCCAGGAAGGACACCCAGAGCGCCCCGGCAGCCCGGAGCGCTCACATGGCTGCGGAGCCGGGCCCACGTGCTGCGTTTGTTTTCATTCTGCAGAAGCCGTCGCCGCCACCCCATTGGTGGTTGCCTCCCGGCCCCATTACATAATGAGCTCCGCCCCCCCCCGTTGCCCCGGCAACGCGTGTACCCTTCTCTCCTCCCCTTAGTAGTCCTGACCCAGCTGGCTTGAGGGGCCCAGCCCTAGACTGGGACCCCGGACGCCGAGGAGGGGCGGGGCTGGGGGCGGGGCTGCTGCTCCCGATTGACGGGAAGCGGAGAGGGCGGAACCTAGGGTTCTGGGGTTCCTCGTTGGGGAGCCACGTGCAAGAGGCACACGTGGAGCCGGGACGTGAGGGAGGGGAGGGGACTCCGGACGCTCCCGCCCCGCCCCGCCCCGCCCCGCCGAGATCTGGGTGAAGCTGGGCTGACTCACCGCCCCCGCCTGCCTCCTTTTCCTGTCCGCCTGCCCGGCCCCCTCCTCCTTCCCCATAACCGATGCAGAGTAAGACAGAGCCATCCCTGACCTCTCGTGGCCTCCTGTTTACACTCCTCAAGGGGACCTCACATCTAGCCACCCTTCTCCTCACTCTTTTCCTCTTTATTCTCTTTGCACCTACCACACCGTACTGCCTTTAGACTCAGCTTCTCCACATTACAAATTCTTTCTGTTCCCCAAGCATCTCGTTTCTTAGTCCTGCAAACACTGTCTTACGCCTCCTCCCACCAAACAAGAAGCAGTTTGTCTCTTAAGGGCTTCCCGCAGAACAACTACGTCCCAGAAACATAGCTGAAAGGATATTAAGTCTCTTTCATCTTTTTTTTTTTTTTTTTTTTTCCCCACAGAAAGGAAAACTGGGACCCAGAGAGGGGAGTTGATTTCCTCTGGGTCACAAATCAAGTTGGTGGTGATAGATCCAGATCTAAAACTAGACTCTTTTGAGTGTGCCCCACACTTCCAGGTGGAAGTCTCTTCGGATGAGTCTTACTTCTCTTTCGGGGATGACTGAACTGGGTCATGTTCATTTACCACCAAATAAATATCCCATTCCCCCACCTCAGCCCTGAAACTGTAGGAGCTGATCTATTGTGCAATTATTTTACAGGGAACTCGGTTCACCCTGACCAACCTTGAGCTATTTTAGGGTTGCTCTGCCCAGCTTAGTGTGTGTCAGTGGGTGAGCAAGACATGTGCCTCTGTAGACATGGTGGCATGCCCTGTGTCAGCTCACACGTGTCCTGGGATCCTCCCTCCTCCCACCCCATCCATGGCAGGCCATGCGAGGTACTTGGCAAAGGTGTGGCAGGCAGGTCACCTTCTTCTCCTGCTAATGCAATGGGAACACAGCCACTTGGTTGGCAATATAACTAGAGGGCCAAAGTCCCTGAATGGCCAGAGAGCCAAGGTCATTGTCACCAGGCAGAGAGATCTAGAAGGGGGAATTCCAAAGCCTTACGCTGGACAGTTTGTCCTTCACTTCCAACTCCTGCAACTCATACTGTTAAGCCCTTCCTGGGTTCAGGGATAGAGTCCACTCTGACTCTTGATCTTGGAGGCCAGGGGAACAGTACCTTTGGAGAATACGTCTTCCAGTTTTGAGGGAATGTGATTGTTTTGCTCTTGTAAGACCCCCACTCTCCTTACTGTTGGCTAGCTGCCCCTCCATGGTCTCATCACTGGAATGGTCTTGGTATTAAAATCAGCAGCTGGTTTTTGTTTTGTTTTGTTTTTTTTGAAGCCTGGGCATTATGAATGGTTTTCAGCTGCTCATCCCATCCTGAGGTCAGCTGCTGACAATTAAGTCATTAGCTGCGGTTGATATTCTAAAGGAAGGCATCCAGGGCGGGGGTGGGGGGTTGGTACACATGTGAGATACTCACAGAGCATCACAGAGGTCATGCCTCTAGAGAGGTACCTCACACGCCAGGCAGAAGCTGAATGTACCTGCCAAGAGTTGCGGTGGTTGGTTGGCCATGTCTGGTATGTGTTGGGGAGTTGCTTATTGTGGCTCTTCTGGGGACTCCAGGATTAGGTGTTTCACATGGTTAACTTCTGAGTATCCAACAGTGTTTTGGGAGGCAGGTGAGGGATGGGCAGAGTGGTGACCTAGGACCAAAGATATATGGCGGTTGACATGCCTTTCCCTTGGGTTCTCCTGCCAGGTGGCGTCATCACCTACATCGGCTCCAGCGGCTCCTCCCCAAACCGCACCAGCCCCGAGTCCCTCTACAGTGACAGCTCGAATGGCAGCTTCCAGTCCCTGACTCAAGGCTGTCCCACCTACTTCCCACCATCACCCACTGGCTCCCTCACCCAGGACCCAGCTCGCTCCTTTGGGAGCACTCCACCCAGCTTGGGTGACGATGGTTCCCCTTCTTCATCTTCCTCGTTGTCGTCATCCTCCTCCTTCTATAACGGGAGCCCCCCCAGGGGTCTACAAGTGGCCCTGGAAGACAGCAGCCGAGTGTCCCCCAGCAAGAGCGCCAGCAATATCACCAGTGAGTAGATTTCCAGCCGATCTGGGGGGAAGGGAAGGTGTCCAGGCTGAGGTGGGGAGTTGACATTCATGTGACACAGTTGTTCCCAGGACCTACGCTGGCCTCAGGGATTTCTCCTAGAGTTGCACCAGCTGCTGTCAGCCCTGTCTGCTCATTTGAGTGCCCCCTAGATACTGAAGCTCCTCCTCAGTCCCCCCCCCACCCCACCCCCGCCCAATCTCCAGCTCAGAAAACCTCCAGCTCTCTGGCCACTCAGAAACCTGCCCTGTTCACCCACTGCCCCTCTCTTCCCGCAGAGCTGAATGGCATGGTGCTACTGTGTAAGGTGTGTGGGGACGTGGCCTCGGGCTTCCACTATGGCGTGCATGCCTGTGAGGGCTGCAAGGTGAGGCAGGGTTGGGGTAAGGGCAGGTGACCCTCTGCCACAGGACACATAGGCCTGGCCTAGACGGAGATGCTCACTAGCTGCCCCGGCTCCACAGGGCTTTTTCCGTCGGAGCATCCAGCAGAACATCCAGTACAAAAGGTGTCTGAAAAACGAGAACTGCTCCATCGTCCGCATCAATCGTAACCGCTGCCAGCAGTGTCGCTTCAAGAAGTGTCTCTCCGTGGGCATGTCTCGAGATGGTGAGGCAGCACCGTGCCCATGAGCTTCCCCTCACCCTCCCCCTTTCTTCCACTTGGAAGTTTCTGAATTAATCCCTCCCTTAAAAAGGCCCAATACTAGGCATCTCATTTGCATAGGGGATGTCCACATTTCATCGGGCCTCAGGTAAACACACACATCTTTCCCATTAGTCTCTCTGGTCACCTCTTACCGTAATTCCTACTAGGAAAACCCCCTCGATGGGTGTGGCCTTGTGGGTTTTATGTGGAACCCCAAGCTCTAAGGGGCTTGCCCTTTCAGGAGGAAGGAAGAGAAGCATGTGAGTGTTTATTAGAACTTCCTGACACTGCTCTCATCCTGTCACAGCTGTGCGTTTTGGGCGCATCCCCAAACGAGAGAAGCAGCGGATGCTGGCTGAGATGCAGAGTGCCATGAACCTGGCCAACAACCAGCTAAGCAGCCAGTGCCCGCTGGAGACCCCGCCCACCCAGCACCCCACCCCAAGCCCCATGGGCCCCTCACCACCCCCAGCCCCTGCCCCCTCACCCTTGGTGGGCTTCTCCCAGTTCCCACAGCAGCTGACACCTCCCCGATCCCCAAGTCCTGAGCCCACAGTGGAGGATGTAATATCCCAGGTAGCCCGGGCCCACCGAGAGATCTTCACCTACGCCCATGACAAGCTGGGCACCTCACCTGGCAACTTAAATGCCAACCATGCCTCGGGCAACCCTCCAGCCACCACCCCACATCACTGGGAAAGTCAGGGCTGCCCGCCTGCCCCCAATGACAACAACATCATGGCCGCCCAGCGTCATAATGAGGCCCTGAACAGTTTACGCCAGGCTCCCTCCTCTTACCCTCCCACCTGGCCCCCTGGCCCTGCCCATCACAGCTGCCACCAGCCAAACAGCAATGGGCACCATCTGTGCCCCACCCACGTGTACCCAGCCCCAGAAGGTGAAGCACCTGCCAACAGTCTGCGGCAGGGCAACTCCAAGAACGTTCTGCTGGTGAGGGCACTGGGGGTGAAGTGGGCAGGGGACTGGGGAGACTGGATTTAGCACAGGGCCGCTGGGTGTGCCTGAAGGCTAGGTGCAGGGAGGATGCTCAGCCCTGCAGGAAGGGCTCTGCCTGGGAATCCCTGATCTCCACCTGGCACCTGATTGCTACTTTACCTGAAAGACCCATCCTCCAACGCCACAACTCTAACCCAAACAGAATCTGGGGCCCAGCACTGCTGGGGAAGCCTATCTGAGGCAGCCTGACTGATACTCCCCTCCCCAAATTCTTTCCTCTTCCAGGCGTGTCCCATGAACATGTACCCGCACGGACGCAGTGGGCGAACTGTGCAGGAGATCTGGGAGGATTTCTCCATGAGCTTCACACCCGCTGTGAGGGAGGTGGTAGAGTTTGCCAAGCACATCCCTGGCTTCCGTGACCTTTCTCAGCACGACCAGGTCACCCTGCTTAAGGCTGGCACCTTTGAGGTGAGTGACCCTTTGTGCTCCCTGCTCTTGACCTTGGGAAGGATCCAGCAGAAAGGGTGTCTGGGGTGGGCAGGGGCTCTGAAACCTGACTCTTGACGGATGAAGGAAGGGGCAGAATCCCTCCCAGTCCTGCCTATGGATGGCTGGGACTTCTGTCATCTCAGCTGGGGTCTAATTACATCCTATTACCCTAAAATAACACTTTAGGGTACAGCGCTATTCCCGTTCTAGGCATGAGCACATTCACTCTGGTGAAGTGCCTTGCCCAAGGTCACAGGGAGTGACAAGGTTGAGACCCAGATTCAGGCTGGATTCCAAAGCCAGTGGGATGTTCCCCATCCTAACACCTGGCACCGCCCCCACCCCCACCCCCGCCGCATTGCTCACTCAGAAACTAGCCCCAGTCTTGACTGAGAAACCTAAGGCAGCACCAGGAACCCTTTCACAAAACTTTAGGGGAGGGCTTCCCTGGTGGCGCAGTGGTTGAGAGTCCGCCTGCCGATGCAGGGGACACAGGTTCGATCCCACATGCCGCGGAGCGGCTGGGCCCGTGAGCCATGGCCGCTGAGCCTGCGCGTCTGGAGCCCGTGCTCCGCGACGGGAGAGGCCACAACAGTGAGAGGCCCGCGTACCGCAAAAAACAAAAAAGAGAAAACAAAAAAAAACTTTAGGGGCAACTTGGCAATTGCTCCTCCCACTCCACCCAGGATGACTGTCCCCGCTTTAGGTGCTGATGGTACGCTTTGCGTCGCTGTTCAACGTGAAGGACCAGACAGTGATGTTTCTGAGCCGCACCACCTACAGCCTGCAGGAGCTCGGCGCTATGGGCATGGGAGACCTGCTCAATGCCATGTTCGATTTCAGCGAGAAGCTCAACTCCCTGGCGCTTACCGAGGAGGAGCTGGGCCTCTTCACCGCGGTGGTGCTCGTCTCTGCAGGTAGGTCAGGCTCTCGCCTGAGCCTGACCCCGGGAGGAGGCGGACGCAGTTCGATTCAACACACCTTTTATGGAGTACCTACTCTAGGCCAGGCCCTGCACCCGGGCACTGGGGATACAGACATGATTCAGACACAGTCTAGCTCAGGAGACAGACTCATGCCCGACTAATTATAAAACAGTGAGATAAGTGTCACAGTAGAAGCATGAACCAAGGGCTTTGGAAGCACACACAACTATTTCTGCCTGGGGAGCTGGGGAAGGAGGTGACACTTGAGTGGGGCCTCAAAGGACAAGTAAAGATACTGCCAGGCAGAGAGAGGGGGAAGGGCATCCCAGGCAGAGGGAACTACAGAACAAAAAGCAAGGGAGCCTGGGCGTGTTTGGCCTGTTTAGGGAAGGAGAGCGGCCTGGTGGGGTGGGAGGGGGCCAGCCCTGCTGAGCCTGGGCTCCCAGGTCGCACGCACCTCCTGCTCTTGGGTCAGAGGCCTAGGAGAGGGAGTCATGTTCCCCCTCCTCCTCCTTCCCCATCGGCCCTCTGAGGGGCTTCGGGGAGAGGCTGCATGGCCGCCGCCGCGTCCTCGCAGGCCTCCGGGTCCTCCTCGTCAGAGGAGCTCAGGGAGCCTGCCTCACTGCCGTCGTCTTCCCCACAGACCGCTCGGGCATGGAGAATTCCGCTTCGGTGGAGCAGCTCCAGGAGACGCTGCTGCGGGCTCTTCGGGCTCTGGTGCTGAAGAACCGGCCCTCGGAGACTTCCCGCTTCACCAAGCTGCTGCTCAAGCTGCCGGACCTGCGGACCCTGAACAACATGCATTCCGAGAAGCTGCTGTCCTTCCGGGTGGACGCCCAGTGACCCGCCCGGCCGGCCTTCTGCCGCTGCCCCCTTGTACAGAATCGAACTCTGCACTTCTCTCTCCTTTACGAGACGAAAAGGAAAAGCAAACCAGAATCTTATTTATATTGTTATAAAATATTCCAAGATGAGCCTCTGGCCCCCCGAGCCTTCTTGTAAATACCTGCCTCCCTCCCCCATCACTGAACCTCCCCTGCCTCCCCTATTTAAACCACTCTCCCCCCTCTTACTCTCTAGCCCCCCGATTTGTTCTATTCCTGTCTCAAATCCAGTAGTTCACAGCTGAGCTGGCTTCTGTGGTGTGTGCTCGTTCTGGGGGGGCGGGGCGGAAGCATGGCCAAGGCTGGGGACACACCTCTCCACCTGGTCAGTTTGTGGGGTGGGTCCTCGGGCCAGCAGATGGGAGGATACAGGGAAACAGCACACAAGTCTAAGGGGGGGGGTGCCCAAGGGGATTATTTTCATCATATATTTATTACATAAATATATAGTAAAATAGACGAGCAACAATTACCATAAAAATATCTTTCTTTAAAATCCTGACCCAGAACACAACGGGGTGAAAAATCGCACATAACAGACATACTGATTGTCAATGTGGGGCAGGAGTAGGAGCCCCCCAAGTCACCCCTACTGGCCCCACCCCTCCCTGGGGAAGGGACCTACCTCCTTCCCTGTTTCTGGCCACAGCCCCCCTCCCCCCACCCCAGCACCAGCTTCTCATACATTCAGTAGCGCCTGCAAGGAAGTGTCCCCCTCCTCCCACCCAGGAGTTCCCAGGGCAGGAATTACTGTCCCCCTTATGGACGGTGTCTGTGTCACACGCCCTGCCCTCTCCCAGCCCTGTAGACCCGCCACCAGGGGAAGGGGTAGGGGCTCCTCCACCCCCACCCTCCCCAAGTCTGAGCAGGGAGGAGGCTGGATGAGGTATGTGTGTTATGAGTGATGGGAGGGGGAATACTGAGATGGAGAGGCGGGTGGTGGGGGTGGGGTAGTGGTCATGGCTCTGGCACCCCCTTGTCCTGGCCTGGCACCCTCCTCCCACCAACACTGCACCTGCTGCCCCACTCTGCCTGCCCTAGTGCCCCGGGCCAATACTGGGGGAGGCATGCTAAGCACCCACATCAAGGCCATCCCCCTCATTAGCACCAATGGCCCCCAGGAGAGGGCCCTGTCCCTCACTTCCAAAGCAGGGACTGGGACAGCTGCCTCTCTAGAGCAGGTGCGTGGCGCTCCTGAGTCCCCCCGGCTCCTCCCCCACCACGTGTACTTGCTCACACATTCACACAGAGAAACGCACACATACACCCCACGTCACTGAGAGTGGGGGGAGGGGTCGGGGGTTCCGGGGAGGAGTGGGGGATCACAGCTCATATGATTGGGGAGAGGGAGGGGGAGGGGGGGATTCCCAAGTGCCTGTAAGAGGCCAAGCCTCTTGAAGGCCTTTTCTCCACCATGGGCATGGCTGAGAATGGGAACGGAGGGGTGGACGTGGGGATGGAGGGATAGAGAGACTGCAGACAGGTCAGGAATTCCACTGGGCCCCCAGGGGGTGGGAGGAGGGTACAAGAGGGCTTATCCATGGGACTGGAGTAATACAGGAATTAGTACCCCAGGAGAGAGAGAGGGTAGAGACGGACAAGGACAGCACGGGCAGCCCACGAGCCCAAGGGGGGCTGGGCAGGCACATGCACAGGTGATAGCAGATGCTCTTCTAGGCCCTCCAGCCCTGTCAGAACACCTGAACAGTGGGGGAAGGACATGCCCTGATGGGCAGCATAGCATTGCCTTCCCGTGTGTGTGTGTGTGTGTGTGTGTGTGTGTGTGTGTGTGTGTGTGTGAAGGGGCTGTGGCAGGCTGAGGGTCAGGGTGGGGTGGCAGGTTCCCCACTGCTTAAGACATTTTTGCCCCAATAGTGCAAAGCGCAGGAAGCCCTGGCACCCCTCCCCCCGCCCCCTGCCCCATTCCCCATGGCTTCCGGGGGCATCTGTGTCCACCCATCCATCCCTGCCGACATGCAGCCAACCCACAAACAGCTGCACTGGATCACAAAGCAGTTCCTTTCCCCACACTTCCATCTTGGTCCTCCTCTCCCCACACCTCTTCTACCCCCAGCATCCATAACACTCTGCTTTCCTTGGCTACACCTTGTCCTTCCGCGGATCTCAACGGCATCGGATTAAGAAAATACTAGTGCCATCTGCCTACACAGAAGAAATCTTCTCACTTCTCCATTGCCACCATGGTAACGGAGAAGGGAAGAGACAGGTAAGAAAAGCATGCTGAGCACTCTCGGGCTCAGTGCCTGACTCTCTGGGACCCACCACCCGGGTTCTAAGAGGTGCAATGGCTCCCTCAGGCCCTCAGCACATTCACTCCGTTGCTGGAAGAGGACAGGCCCCTCTTCCACAAAGCAATGAGAAGGAATCAGCACTTCTGTAACATTCTTGCCAAAAATGTACAACCTCAATGTAGTCACAAGAAAATAGCACCCAAACCCAAATTAAGGGACACTCTGCAAAATACCTGACCAGTACTCTTCAAAAGTGTCAAAGTTGTGAACAACGACAAGGAAAGACAAAGAGTGTGACACAGATTGAAGGGGACTGAGGAGTTGTGACAACTAAATGCAATAAGGGATCCCGGATTAGATTCTAGAACGGAAGAAATATTAGTGGAAACACTAGTGAAACCGAATCCAAGTCTGCCGTGTAGTTAATAGTTAATAATGTTGCACTAATGTCAGTTTCTTGGTTTTGATCATTGTACTGTAGTCACGTAAGCTATTAAATTAGGTGAAATCGGGGGAAGGGTATACAGGAACTCGCTGAGTTATTTTTGCAACTTTTCTATTATTCTAAGATGATTTCAAAATAAAGCGGTTTAAAGAATTTTTTTTAAGGCAAAGCACTTCTTTTCTCTCTTAGTCCTTGTCGTTCTTTATTGAAAGCTTTAAGCCTCAAGATGAGCAATAGCTAGCACAGTGGTCTTTACTACCTGGGCGCACCAACGATCAAAGAGACAAGATCCTTAAGGCCAAAGGCCACAGCCCTGCCATTCGGGTAGGTGGTCCTCACTGGCCCTGGGCCTGAGTCCCCTCCTAGTGGCTGTCCAGTGGGACCTGGGTGAGGATTGGGCATCTCCAGGGAGCCCGAGGCTCTGTTGCAGCATCTTGGGGGAAGCTCAGGAGAGGTCTGTGGGATTAACTTCCCCGAAAAGCCACTGGACTCACACCCAGTTTGAAGACAGCAGGATCTCGCCTTGGATTATTCCTGTGGTCTGGGTTTCTCTCTTCAGGCAGTCCTCCAGGAGGAGAGGGAGTGAAGGCAAAGCACCCTTAATTCCCTAATTCTTTCCAGAGATGATTCAGGTTTTTGCAGCTTCATTAGCATTTGCAGATAGAAATACATTTTAAGTGGCATTATGCTAAGTAATTATTCTTACAGGATGTGAAATTAAACACATTTTACTCAGCATGAAATTATTCCTGCCATGTACAGAGTTTGGTGACAGCTTGAGAGTTGGGACAGTGGGTTGCACGAAGGAGAGAAGCAATCTGTGTATTAAAAAAAAAAAAAAAGGCCAACCCAAAATATTCCACCAAAGGAAAGTCCTTGTAGCAAAATAATTTTGGCTGGATGGAATATTAAACCTGCTACTATAAATTTCACGCCTTGCATTCTTAAAGCAGATGCAGAGGGATGATGCCAAAAATTAATTGGAAATAATGCGACTTGTCTTGTGTACTCTATCCAGTAGAGGGCATAGCAGATAAGCATTGTGTGTGTTGGTGACTTAGTGACTGATAAGGCTTGTTTGTAATTGCTTCTGTAAAGATATGTAGCAGCATGCTTGGTTGCTTATTTACATTTAGGAATGTGGTTCGGAATAGGAGGTTTAGATTTATAACTTTGTTTTTGTCTGTCAGCACATGGGAGACTTTGGGTCGTCGTGAGCATTATATTTACCAATGCGTAATGTTAAATTGCTGGATTTAATTGTTACAGTACAGTGAATTATTCTATTATTTCTTACTTTTTTATCCTAAGGAAAATTCAAACTTTCCAGGCTTTAGGGCAGGATAAAATGGCTCTGAGCATGTCAATGTCTCAAGAGCACATTATTTTCTTATTGGATTGTATTAACTTTACAGATGGAAATTTGAAGGAGAATTAGAAGGCTTAGAGATGGGAAATTTGGAGAAGAAAAGAATAATGTCTTAAGATTTCTGGAGGGGTTAACTGGTAAGTCATTTTGAAAGCTGCTGATGCTAATGCTCATAGCAAGAGACATAGCAGACCCTAAAATTATCAGGAACGAGGCACAGAACTGCTAAGAAAGAAGAGAATCTTGTGTCACACTCAGAATTGCCAGAGGATTATTCAGGTTTTCTGTCTCTGTCTCAGTCTCTCCCTCCCTCCTCCTCTCTCAATACCTGCTATAACTGGCACAGATTTTTCTTCTGTAAACTCCTAATAGGGCAACTTTCCATGATCTAGGCAGAGGGTGTTTGGCAGTTCCACTTAGTTTAAAAAACAAACACAGCCTCCCGCCTCAGATGCACGTATTTGGACCTGAAAGGACAGCAACATGACATATATAAACAAACATTCATCCATAAGCACTCTAATTTGCAGCTGAACGGAAAGCTGTGGGAATAAACCACAACATAATAAAACCTAGCAGACAATAACGTTAAAAGGAAAACGGCACAGGCCCGCCTCCTGCCAGGGAACCGGCTATTTCCTGAGGATCAAGCGGCTGGGAGGCGGCAAGCACAGGTGTCCTGTCCACGCCGTGGGATCGGATCTCGGCCAGGCACCAGCCGGCTGGGCTGGAGTCCTGGCCGTCACCGCCTCCGCCACCACCACGGACGCCCCTTCCTCCACCTTTACCCCCAGAGCTCTTCCCCACCATTTCGCAGGCTTCCACGCAATCCCCAGGTCAGAAGTGCCCCTTTGGGAAAACGAGCTGGGGAAGAAACTCACCACAGTGCTGGCTTCTGAGTCGGGGACGAGGAGTGTGGGCTCCAGGGTGGCAGGAGACTTGCTGTGTGCCCGTTTTTGTACCATGAGCAAGTATTGCCTAATCTTAAAAGTGTAGAGAAACGGAACCTGAACCTAAGAGAGATGAAGAGAGACTTGCCCGTTCTCGGACGTGCTCTTGTTCTTGGACCTGCTCGTGTTTACTGTCTCCTTGCCACATTGTCTTTCTCCCCTTGTGCTTTTCATAAAGGAACAATGAGTCTTTCTCCCCGGGACAGACTCTACTGCAGATCTTGTTATTTCTCCTTGGAAACTTTAATTTGTTGTTTATAGCAGTCTGTTTCTTTACAAATGGACTCCTCCCTTGTGTGTGTGTGTGTGTGTGTGTGTGTGTGTGTGTGTGTGTGTGTGTGTGAAGGGGCTGTGGCAGGCTGAGGGTCAGGGTGGGGTGGCAGGTTCCCCACTGCTTAAGACATTTTTGCCCCAATAGTGCAAAGCGCAGGAAGCCCTGGCACCCCTCCCCCCGCCCCCTGCCCCATTCCCCATGGCTTCCGGGGGCATCTGTGTCCACCCATCCATCCCTGCCGACATGCAGCCCTGAGCCCAGGGCCCTCTGGTCTGCTCCGTCCCTCCCCCACCCTCCCCTCCCCCACCCTCAAAGGGCTACCTCCTCCCTCCCTCTCTCCCCTGCGGAGTGGGCGATAGCCAAAGGGAGGAGGAGGGCAGCTCACCCAAGTGCAGACCAACAGAGCACTCCTCACCAGGAGGGTGGGAGGTGGCTCAAGCCAAAGTCCCTGAATTAGAGAAAAGAAGAGGGGAAAGGGGTTCCAGGGGCACAGGGGTGGCTGGCCTAAAGAGCTTCAAAGAAAAAAGGAGGAGCACCAACCACCCCCTCCCCCGGGGCTTCGACTAAGTGCCATTTATCTAAGCACCCCCATTCCCGTGCCTGCCTGCCCAGAGTCTGGGATAGTGCATCGAGTAGGAGTGGAAAGGAGGAGGGCAGGGGTTAGAGAGAGCCCAGCAGACAGATGGAAACAGGGGCCTAAGGGGGTGGAGGCTCTGGGAGAAGCTCACAGCACACACCCCCCACCCCCACCCCCCCGCCCCCAGGGCAGCAGCATCTGGATCGTAGCTAATACTGCAGGATGTTGAGGAGGGCGGGACCTTGAGCCACAGTTTTTCCTGTGTGGGTGCCACGATGCGGAAGGAGTTGGTGGGGGGCACAGGGAGAGGCCCCTGGGGCTGGGCACTTGAAAGGGGAGCTGTGCGGGCAGCAGGGCAGGCTGGTGAGGGGCCAGTTGGCATCCAGCATGAGAGGTAGATGGAACTCAGCGGGCACGAGTGGCAGAGAGCAGAGGGAGTACTGGCGTGGGGGTGCCAAAGGGGCACAGAGGGAGGGGCAAGGCAAGGGGGGGTGGCCAGGACCCTGTTGTATTAACTCACAGCTCTGATCGGCAGCCCTACCCCTGGGGACCTGGTGCGGGGGGCAGTTCTCTCTGATTTGGGGGGAGGAGGGGCAGCTCTCAAAGTGCTTGGGGGTGGGGGGGTCCTCCCCTCTGGCCAGCCTCAGTTAATAACTTAATATCATCTCTCTATCAATCGCTCGCTCTCTCTTTTTTCTCTTTTTTTCCTCTATTACTTCTTCATTTATCTTCTCTCCGTGCCTGGTTTCCAAAGTGCAGTTAGAATGACTGTAATTTTTAACCTCCAGGGGAGGAGCCAAGCCAAGCCTTTCTTTGCACCCAGGCATCTGGGGAAGCAGAGAGGCCCTTAGCCTGGAGGGGGAACCTAGGCCAAGAGACTGGGCGGGGGGCTCTCTCTTGCGTGTGTGTAGGGGGTGAGTTGAGGGCATCTTCCCCCATCCCACATTCCTCCGTCCCCTACGGTCAAGATGGCTTGTCCCCTCTTAGCTCTCCCTCCCTTCTCCTACCTTCTCGGAGGACGGGGTCCTGGGAACTGCAGGACACGGTCCTCCCCGCCCCCTGACCGCCCCCGCCTCCCACACTGTCCTTTTCATAGCAAGTTCATTTGTTTGCCCTGCCCCAGGGCTGGAGGTTCTGAGGAGGGACGGGGCAACGCGGGGTATGTGTGTGTGTGTGTGGGGAGCTGAATCTATCCGAGGACGAGAGGGAGGAGAGAAGAGGTGTGGGGGTCTCCCTCAGCCCCCAGCTCTGCCCCTTCTCTCCAGGCTCCTCCCCACCAGCTCCGCACACCCTCTGGCCGCCTGAGGCTTTAGACTTCCTGATCCTCAAAGACCTCGAGGAAGAGTGGGGGGAAGAGTTCGGTGGGGCACTCGACTTTCATGTGGAGGAAGCGGCTGGCGTGGCAGGCCCCGATCATGCGGAGGTCAGTCACCTTCATCAGCAGCTTGGGCCAGAAGTGCGGAATGTTGTGTTTGCGGTGGTTGACGTAATGCTCGAACGCCAGCAGGTACGCCTCCTGACTCTTCTCGATCTTGTCCACACACAGCAGGCCCGAGCGGTCTGCGGGGAAGGAGGGGCAGGCGGGTGAGTGGGCGGAGGGGGGCAGAGGCGGAGAGGCTGGGGGAGAGGGAAGAAAAACACGTTCTGGGCAAGTGTAGGGGCAACCGCAGGGCAGAGGGAGGGGACCAGGGGGTGGAGGGGCAGGTAAAGAGGACAGAGGGCAAGAGGTAGGCCTGGAAAGAGAGGAGACCTGGAGACAGGGCAGGACTAGCGGACAGAGAGATGGGGTGGGGAGAGCAATACAGAGGGAGTTAGGGGCAAGAAAGGGGGACTGAGGACAGAGGAGGGATGGGGGAGAGAAGGTGGATGGGAGCAGAGTAGGGGATGGGGAACAAAGGGGTCTGGGGGAGACAGAGAGCAGGTGGGGGCAGAGAGAATCAATGAAGCCAGGAGAGGAGTAGAGGAGGGACTGGGAGGTAAGAGATGGGCCTGGATATCAGAATGGAGGGGGGATGGGTGACAGAGCAGGGGACCGGGGACAAAGGGTGGGCCTGGGGACAGAGAGGTAGCTTTGTGGAGCAGAGAGACCACGGGGTTAAAGAAGGAGCGTGACAGGCCCAGGGCCCAGCCAAACTCTGGGCTCCTGAAAGCTCCCGAGCCCTCCCAGCCAGGCCTCGGTACCTGTTGACATTAGCAGCACAGCCTGCAGCAGAGCCACTTCCGTGTCATCCAAGTTAAAGGCAGAGAGTGACTTGCCCAGTTCAAAGATGGCATCGGAGACGACACCCAGGCCGCCATTCTTGAGCTGCTCCCGCTTGACAGCCATCTCCCCGCTCAGTGTCAGGGTGTCGCTCTCGGGGTCATAGCGGACAGCCGCCCGCAGGGACATGATCTCCATGCAGCACCCCTTCAGGAGGATGATCTGGTCTTCGCAAGGCAGCTGCAGAACCACAGGGACACTCAGCAGGCCCCTCCCCATAAGCATCCCCCGCGGGTGCCCCCTGGGAGCCGCAAGGCCACCACGGGCCAGGAACGTGTGCTCTGAACAGCTCCCTTGCAATGTGCGATGGATCTGCCCTGTCTCATTAAGCCTCCCAACTGTGCCTCTGAGTTAGGTCCCGCCAGTACCTCCATGCCCACCGCAGATGAGCAAAGGGAGATATAGGGAGTTAGGCCACGTGGCCAAGGTCACAAGCCAGTAGGGCAGCCTGTTCCCAGAGTTAGTGCTCTTTAAAGTAAGGAGAACTTCCAGAGTCAGGATGGCTGCGTAGACTTCGGGGGAGACAGGAAGGGACGGGCTGGGGAGACTGGGCCCGTGGAGCCTGCTGGTTCTTTAGGGATCAGCTCACCCTGTGCATGCGTGTGTGTGCGTGCGTGTGTGCGTGTGTGTGTGTGTTGGGTGTGTTGACCTACAGGAATTGCTCCCCATCCAGAGAGCTTCAGATGAGCACGAGCTGGGACTGGGTGACCTGGGGAGCAGCCCGAGGTCTCCCTCCAGAGTGGCACCGTGTCTCTCCTCCCATCTGCCACTCACCTCAGAGAACATGGGCAGTTTTTTGGCAAAGTCCACCACGCGGGTGATGGCCGGGGTGATGATCTTGGTAAACTCGCTGAAGGCCTCAAGGTCCACCTTGTCTCCGTCCGGCATGGAGACGATGGGTGACTGGCCAATGTCATCCGGCTAGAGGGAGAAATGGGGGTCAGCTGGGGCTGCAGACCCCTTTCAACCTCTCACCGAGGCTCCCTGCCCACCAGGGGGAGCTCCAAGGCAGCTTGGGGAGGCGGGGCCACTAGCACCTGGGGACAGCTGTGTCCCAACCCAGGCCTAAGGCTTCTCCCATCTTGGGGCAGAGAATACACCAGCATCAGAGCTCCAAGTTGGCTAATAATCACAAGGATCATAGTAGCAGTAGAGGTAATGTCATAACAATAGAAGCTAGATTTACTGAATACTTAACATGTAACTAAGCATTAAGCCATGTGTTTTACACATACTATCTCATTTAATCCTCACCAAGACTTATCACCATTAGTTGATGTTATACTTATCATCATTTCACAGATGAGGAAACTGAGACAGACTGCAGCTAAGTAATAAGCCCAAGGTCATGTGGCTAGTAAGTGGTAGAACCAGGATTTGAACATGGGCAGTCTGATCCCCAACAAGTTACACACACACGTGCTTGGTATCAGAGTCAGTGCTCCTAAGAGCGTACAGTTCCACACGCGGACACACTCCACCAGGGGTTTTCTGCCTTCCCCACCATACACAACCAACTAACCATCTCCTCCCAAGCTGACCGTTTACTTGGCACTCAGTTTTGCCGGGGCCTAAAACAATGCCCAGCAACCAAGAGGTACCCCAAAATACTGCTACATGACTGTGTCCTCACCCTTCCTCCCAGTCACTGTGGGCGGGAAAAAGAGGAGAGCTCACCTCCGTTCACTGGAAATTCGATGAGGAGGGCAAGGCCCTGCCCTCATGGAGCTCCCAGTCAGATGGAAAAGGCAGGACCCTGATAGCAGCGACACATACACAGGTGTACGAATCAGCACTGTCAAGTTGTGGAGACTATCAGCCTTGGGTCAGACTAAACTAAGAAGGCTTTCTAGAGGAGGCAAGATTCTGAGTTCACTCTCCACTCCTGGCTACCTGGCTGCCGCTCCCCCGTGCTCCCTCTCTCCTTACCAGGAATTTCCGCCTCTGTTTCCAATGGCTGCCCTGGGCATTTGTGCTGCGATGGGCCTCCGTGGCAACGTGGATCAGGTCCCACTCTTCGGGAGTGGGCTCTGGTCGCTGCTGCAGTGATCGGATCATCTCCTCCTTCCGCCGCCGCTCCCGGTTCTGCTCAATCAGCTTGCGTTTGGCCACCCGCTTCGAATCATCTAGAACCACTGTCAACAACAGACAGATACAATGCCCTTTGCATGGCACACTCCATAACCCACTCAGAAACTACGCTTCCCAGTAGGCCAAGAGAGGCTAAGTGACTTCCCAAATCACCTAGCAGTCGGGTGGCACAACCTGGATCCTGAATGATCACTGAGACCACATCAACTCCAATTTGGGCTGACCCAGAGGAAGACCGTGTTCTGATCTAAAGGGTTATGGTGACAGTAGTTACTAGAAGACTGTGCCATCCAATCCCTAGCTAATGAAAAATGCCCTCTCTCACCCAGAAGTGGGGTGCCTTCTCTAGTAGTCAGAGACACTGTGCTCTGGGGGCGGGGGGGGGTACTCAGGACTTACTTCTAGCCAACAATTCTAAGGCCCTGGAGCGGTGAAAGGCAGGCAGGCACTGGGGCCCATGCCCAGAGTCCAGAGAGGGATCCTGTTTCCTTTTCTTCAGGGATGAGGGCAGCAGGGACCAACATTCTGAATATTCATCCTGCCACCAGCCTGACCCAGACTGTCCCTCTGCTCTGTGGGTACCTGGAAGGGAGCTGCCGTGTCTGAACGCCCCCCCCCCCCCTCACAGCTGCCTGGCCCGCTGCCCCCACCCATCCCCTTACAGTCCATGGCCATGCCCACAGCGATGCACTTCTTGAAGCGGCACAGCTGGCACTGATTGCGGGTGATCTTGTCAATGACACAACAGCTGTCATATTTGCACGAGTAGGTGGGGTGGAGGTTCTTCTGGATTGTGCGGCGAAAGAAGCCCTGGAGTTGGGGGAGGGCAGGGAGACGGAGCATGTTGTGATCACAACCCTCCCTTCCTGAATCAACCGTGCAGTTCTCTGGGGTGGGGATGGGGGGCGGGCTGGGGACCTAGTGAGGGAACCTGGCATCCTCTCGACACAGCAAGCCCAGCATCACTGGGCTCTGCCAGGACTTAGAAATACACATCCTCAGCCCCCCAGCTGCCTAGGGGCCGGGGTACACGAGTAGGGGTGGTGGCAGAGTTAAGGATGGTGACCGCAGTTAGGAGATTTGAGCCTGGGATGGTGTGAAGTGCTAAGAGGCCTGAAGGAATAGCCGCTTTGGACACCAATTAATACCCGATTTTCCATCTTGTTAAACGACTCTAAAAACAACACTGGCCCCCAAACCATTCTCATACATGCTGCCTGTTGCCCATGCAGGTGGAATTCATGAAATGGGGGGGCGGGGGGTCAAAAAGTTAAGAAAAGGCATTGGGTATGAACTCTACTAGCATGAAGAGAATATTTTCAATTTTATATACAGAGTTTAGTCTTTGCTTTAAAGGAAAAACCTCAAGACTCAAGATGGCAGTGATAATGTGAAAAGCTAATGTCTGTTGCGTACTTACTCCGTGTCGGGCACTTATAAGCCCTTTCTTTCCTGTATCATCACATTTAACGCTCATGTCAACCCCATGAGGTAGGAACTGTTATTATCTCCATTTTGCCGACTAAGAAACTGCAGCTTGGAGAGATTAAGCACTTTGCTCAAAGTCATATGGCTAAATGGGCAGCAGAGACTCAGAACTGGACCTGAGGTATAAGATACAAGGTCTGAGCTCTCAGATTTTTTGGGGGTGCAATTAAAATCACCTTGGGTAGCCATCAAAAAATACGGACTCTTGGGCCTCACGCTAGACCTATAACATCAGGCTCTCTAGGAGTGGGAAGGCATCTCTGTCCTTTCAGGATGCCCCGCTGGGACTCAGATGTTCTTGAGGGTGAGGTTCCTTGTTCTATATTACACTGCTGGCATTGCTTGCAGGAACACTGCTAGGGGACTCTACATCCCTGGTGGTCTTGGTCTGACTGACACCAGGAAAGAGAGGAACTTAAAGCCTTGACACATTCTTAAAGCTTTCTGTTTCTTGAAAGGTCTTACACTGTCAAAAAGTGATGATCCTGGGAAAACCATGTAGGCTGAAATGTCCAAAGTGAGATCTAATTAAGCCTCTCCAAGTCACAGACCCCCTCTGCCCAGGGAGACTCTGCCATCCTCTTCTCTGGGCTCCGCCATGCCCCCCAGCACTGGTTCTCACCCTTTCAGCTGCAGTGGAAGCAATCCCAGGCAGATTCCACCATAAAACATTCTGATTGAGTAGGGTTGGGATGAGGCCTTGGGATCTGCACTTAACAAGTACTGCAGGTGGTCCAGGAACTACATTTTGAGAAACACTGATGTTCTTTAACTGATGTCAGTCTTTCTCTGGCAGGCTGTGAGCAACTGTGAGCGCATATACTGCACATCTCACACTTAATACATTGAATGGATGGATGAAAGGAGACATTTATTGAGTGCTTCTTTTGTACTTGGCACCGTTTTAAGTACTCTATGTGCATTATCTCATTTTATTCTTCTAGCAACTCTATGAAGTAGGTGGTATGTTTATCCCCATTTTATAGATGAAGAAACTGAGGCTCAGAGAGATTAGGCATCTTACCTATGAGTGGCAGAGCAGGGATTATGAATGAACAAATGAATGAATGAATGAATAAGAGAAGAGAAATGAGGATATAACAGGTGGGCTTTAGCTTACATGTGCATAGAGCTGTCTGTTGTGCCAGGTGCTGAGGGACTTAAAGGGAATGTGATGGCAGCGGGGGAGGGGGAGCTCAGGTGGTGGGGGAGGGGCAGGAGCTGGCTGGTCCATACCTTGCAGCCCTCACAAGTGATGCAGCGGTAGTGATAACCGGTTGCCTTGTCCCCACACACGACACACTGCTCGTCTTTGTCCAGGTAACTAGGGATATACCCTGGGAGGGAGGAAGGGAGGCAGGCAGGCAGGCATGGCTTGGGTCCCCAGCAGAGAGGCTCCTACACTTTCTCCATCCCCCAGCTTTTCCTTCCTGGCCCATCCCCTAGCCCAACCTCCCTGAAGGGTTCTCTGTCTCCATGTATAATCCTGGAGACACATCAGAGGTCACCTTGTCCATCCCCTTCCCTAAGAATATGGAGAATCCAGTTCTTCTGACTGCCCCATTCAGGGCTTTTCTCTTGCTGCATGCCAGGGCAGGGGATATGGGAGAAGGAGAAGCAAATGTCAGAGCAGCTCATCTTGGGGACCTCGGGCAAGGGGGTTATGGGGGAAGGGAAGAGGCCCTTCCTGACCTAATCCATCCTCAAAGGCTGGAGCGTGCCCCAGATCACCCCTCTCACCCCAGACAAGTCCATCCCACGCTCTCCAGGAGGCTCTCCCCATGGGACACAGGAACTGCTGGTATAGGCCCAGGCCCTGGAATTGTCCTGGCCTGGTTATGTCGGGTTGAGGGTGGGAAGGAAGGGCACACGCAGCCAGGCTCACCTGACATGCTGGTTTTCAGGGAACATTGGCCGTTCTTTCTTTTTCGCTTTCCATCTGGTGACCTGGCACTGGATGGGGGCAAAGTGGGCCGAATCAGAGATAGTCCTTGGGCACCCCCCTTCTCATCCAATAGGCTGAAGTCATTCCCCAGGCCTGACTCCCTCCTTCTTGTGTCCTCATCCTACCTCCCACCCCCAGGTCAACTGACAAAACTGAGAAGGGTCCAGCTATCTGGAAGCTTTGGGGAGAGAGATAAAGGGCTTGGCTGGGGCACAAGCATGTTCTAGGGCCCCAACATACACACACACACACACACACACACACACACACACACACACACACACACGAGCACACCCATAATCTATAAGATAGCCACATATTTAAGCCTTCAGTACATGACACATATGCAGAAAGAATCTGCAGGACATGCTTAAAGCTATTAACCTTTAGAACACACACAAATATGTGCAACATAAGACCAGCACACACGAACAACTATGCTGCCCTCAGTATAAACCCAAGCACGGTAAACAAGCAGCAGGCTCTACTATCTATATCTATGCAACTTTCAAGGCTTTCTCAAATGTGTTATATGACCTCTAGGATATGCCCACATGTTACACAACCCTCTAGACGGGCACCTAATAATACCATGCCCCTCCCCCCAGTGAACATGTGACTTGATTTCCAGGTCATGCACACACACTAAATAACCACAGTGGGACTTCCCTGGTGGTGCAGTGGTTAGGAGTCTGCCTGCCAACGCAGGGGACACAGATTCGAGCCCTGGTCCGGGAAGATCCCATATGCCGTGGAGCAACTAAGTCCGTGCACCACAACTACTGAGCCTGCGCTCTAGAGCCCACGAGCCACAACTACGGAAGCCCGCGTGCCTGCCACAGCTACTGAGCCCACATGCCGCAACTACTGAGCCCGCATGCTACAACTACTGAAGCCTGCGCGCCTAGAGCCCGTGCTCTGCAACAAGAGAAGTCACCGCAATGAGAAGTCCACGCACCGTGACGAACAGTAGCCCCCGCTCGCCACAACTAGAGAAAGCCCACGCACAGCAACGAAGACCCAACACCAGCCAAAAATTAAAATAAAAGTAAAATAAATAACCACAGTGGACCACTAGAACCTAGACCCAAGAATATGAGAAAAGGATGGGACTCCCAGAGCCACCCAGTCCATGGCCTCCCTTTAACAGAGCAGCAAACCTAGGCCCCACTTGTGCCTGGTGACACTGTGGCTGGAGTCAGAGCCAGGACGAGGACGCTGGGCCCAAGTAAGGTATTAGCAACCCTCAGCCACTGCACACATATGTTGCCAGCCTCTCCACATACATGTTACATAACCTTGGCACACACAGGTTACATAAGCTTTCTACATGCATGCACGGATTGTATAACCTCCCACACCCACCCTGTGTGTGGCATGTTGCAGGGTCCTCCCCCC
>NW_006791954.1:4567707-4573442 GCF_000442215.2 Lipotes vexillifer | reverse complement strand
CCCCCCGCCCCGCCACCCGCCTGGGGCCTGATGCGTCTCCCAACACACTGACACAGTGACCTTGGCCAGGGTCACAGCCACAGACAACTCTGTGTTCCACACGCCCTGGGGATTACCCCTGTCTGATGTCTACAACAGTTCAAGGGGCGGATCTCCCTCCTGCCTCTGGAAGGGTGGGTGTGGGGGGAACTCCCGGCCACCTAGGCCCCAGTCAAGCTGGCAGTCTTCAGCAATGAACTAGACTCACAGCCTCTGGGTGCAGTCCCAGGGACAGCCACAAGGTGGCGCAGGGACATGGGGGAGGGGAGGCAGACAGGGGAGGGGCTGCAGTCCTGGGGGACCAGGAACTGGCATTCCCGCCTTTCTCAGAGTTAGCAGCAGACTTTCCCAGATCCACAGAAGTCTGGGCAGGGAGGTACAGAGGCTGTAAGTGAGAGCTACGCTAAATCTTTTTCAGAGCCCCCTGGGGTGGGGATTGGGTGGGGGGGATACCCCCATTGCCCTACCCAGCTGCCAGCCCCATCCACTTCCTCTACCCCTCCAGGGACCCAGTCTTGGGCCCCAGGGCTTTGCTGGGCCAGGCCTCCGGCCTCCTGGCTCAGGATCTGGTCTCCTAGGCAACGGCCACACTACTCCCCAGAGCACCCCCTCCCCCACCCTCTCCCTGGCCATAGGCACAGGCTGTACCCAGCTCCCAGGGCACCACGCCAACTGAGACTGAGCTCTGTGCCACTTGGAGCTGATGGGAGAGGCAGAGACCCTCTGGACTCCTGAAGCACAATGCAGGTCGTAGGTAACCCATCCCTAGTTGTGTGTGCAGGGCTGATGCCTCCTCCACGTGGGAGCAAAACCTTCATAGCTGGCATTCACTTTCACTTCCTGGGAGGAGCCCCATGGCAATGCCCGCCCTTGCCCAGGAACAAGGAAGAGCTTGTGAGGCTCCCAATAGGTTCCAAATATAAGCGTGAGCTGTGACCAACAGCTACTGGTGCATGTGCCCTGAAATGTCATGTCACATGCACCATGGCTTCTGGACCACACGCTGGTGGTCAGAAGTGAACAACCTGGTAGGGAGAGGAGGTACATGGCAAGGCTTGGATTCCACATGCTCAGGTGAGGGCGGCTGAGGGGACACTGGGGGGCATTTGAGACTCCCAGCACTGTCAAGGGAGGGGCCACGTGCCTGCTGCCTGTAATTACTCTGCTCTGCACCACCTCCCCCTTTCAAAATGGGCATCTTTCCATTGAGGTGCCTAATTCCCTGCCGCAGGGGAACATGACCTCATCTCCTGGGCAAAGGTAGGCAGCAGGCTTGTTGGCCTCATGCCCATCCCCCCAGAGGTGCTTAAAAGGCCCAAGCTCCACTCTCTCGGGCCCAGCCAGGTGACCCTTCCTGTTGCCTAGGAGTTGGCACGACCTAGTTGCCAGACCCATTACCTGTTCTCCTCTGGGTCTGACCCACACTCCACCTTGCTTGGCTTCTGTTCCATTCACTTTAATTCCATCCAGGATGCCCTCCAGCACGCCAAGAGACTGGGGTGGGCACACTGGCCCCCCCGGCACGCCCACAGGCCACCCACCCCCCGCCACCCAGGCCCTAGGGCCCAGCACCCATGGTGCCCGCCTCAGCACTTGGCCTTTCACACCATGCCCTGCGCCCCAAGGGGGGCGGGCGGTGAGAGGGGCCAGGGAGTGGCAGATAGTGGGGTTGGGGGGGAAGCTGGGTCTGTGGGGGGGTCCTGGGCTGGGGGAGTAGCTTCGGAATCTTGTCCTGTCCGGAGGTCCCTGCAGAGAGAGGAAAGAGGCAGGGATAAGGCGGTGCCATGGTGGGGCTAGGTGAATAGGATTCCTTTGGTGCCAACATTTTGGGGCTCGTAACGAGATGGTGGTAGTCATGGAGGGCAGGCACCCGGACAACCCTTCAGATCAACAGACAGCAGGCAAGACTGGAGATCCACATCCTGCTCCCCAGACATGGAAAGGGATGGAGGGAAAGAATGAGGTCACCCATGTACCTCGTCTCAGTCCTCACATTCAATCAAGTGCCTGGCCCTTAATATGCGTCTATTAAACATCAGCTATTGTTACCACCCCCCAGTTTCCCTAAAACTCATCAGTATTACAGGGCAAGAGGCCACCAGAGATGAGCAGCTTCAGCCCAGGCATGGGGGGTACTGGTGAAGGAAGTGTGGTTTGTGGGGGCAGCATGCAGGGATCCCGAATGCCCACATGGGTGCGTTCATGGAGAGGGACATTGCAAATAGTAGGGAGATGACCTCCCTGGCTGCTGGCTCAGTTACGACTCCCCAATCCCGGCCCCCCAAGGAGCTTCCCATACAAGGTCCCGAATCACACTTCCCAGTCTGAGGACCGGACTTCCCAGTTGGTTTAGCTGAGCTGCCACCCAGCAGGATGGCAAGAGGAGGGGAAAGGAAACTAACCCACGTTAATGGAATAGAGAATATAGGCTCTCTGGTATCAGAACTACACAGGTGAGGAAACAAAGCCTCAGAAAGCCTAACCATTCACTCAAGTTGGCACAGCTAGTAAGCAGCCTGCCTCCAATGCTTGCCTTGTCCTGCTACCTGGGGTCCAGGGCAGTGCCAACCTGGGCCAACCAATCCCCCCACGCTGCTCTGCTGACCCCAGACTGCAGACCCGAGGCTCCGTGTCTGCACACGCAAGGCAGGTGTGGGCACGTGAGAGGGGACAAAAGGTGCAGCTCTCCGCACACAACCTCCATCGAGTGGCTGCTGCACCAGAGTCCTTGCCCCTGGGCCCCCCCGGCCCCACCCCTAGGAACTGATAAGGAGCCAGGGTGGGAGGGGAAAGGAGAGATAAGTCAGGCCATTGGGCAGGGTAGGACAGGGCTGGACCATGGGACAGGGCCTCTGCGCTCAGGCAAGTCCCCATCCTGGGGAGCAAGGCAGTAGTACAGAAGGGTGGCCTACTCTGCTTTCGATGCCCCCGCAGACCAGAACTGGGCACTGGGGGCTGGACAGGAGACATGGGGTGGAGGGGTGCGAGCAGGGAGCCTTAGCCCAGGGAGCAGTCAAGAAAGTAGGTCAAGTTTTTCTTGGCTTGCGGAGAAATTCCTGTTATAAATTTATAATGGCGTAGCCAGCCCTAAGGGGTGGAGATGGGGGGAGAAGGAGTGGGTGGGGATGCCCAGAGCCTGGGCATAGGGGCCTGCTGCTCTCAGCCAGAACAGTGAGGGGCTGGGGGCCGAGGGAGGCGTGGGCCTTGGGCTGGACAATAGAGGGCTATTTTCTGTCGCCTCTGTTTCCACTTCTATCTGTGCCCAGTGAAGCTTCCTTTGGTCTGTCTGTCTGCATCTGAATGTCTTTCTCTCTCTCTCTCTCTCTCTGGGTCTGGGTGTCTCCCTGTCTCCCCCTCCCCCCAAGACTGTGCCTCAGTGCTTGGCACACCCTGGCTGCGGTGCTGCCCCCGCCCGTCTCCTGCCCACCTGGCATACTGCCACCACTTGTTTACAGAAGCTGGAAAAATCCACTCGCCAGCCTGAGGCCCAAGTGCCCCCGGGGAGGGGAGGAGGCAGGCATAGGAGTGGGCATGCTGAGAGAGGGGCAGCCCTGCAAGCAGGCCCTGGAGGCAGGTGAAGGGAACCGGGGTGTGTGGGAATGGGTTATCAGCGGTTAGGGGCCAGACCAGGCAGGGAGCACCGGTGGCAGCGCATGGCATAGGCAGCTCCTGCCCCAGGCCACAGCTCTGGAAGACCCCTCCCCCCGACTTCTGCTATCGCCAGTTGCTACAGGGCACAGCTGGGGCAGTGCCAACCTAAGCCACCATGTTTATTTTCCCTCCCCCCGACCCAGCCTGGCCTTAACTCCAAATGTGGCTGGGCACCGCCAAGGGCTTGCACGTGCCTGCTGCAGCGGGTGGAGGGAGGAGGCCCCCACTCTGCCTCACCTCTATGCTGAGCCGAACGGTGCCTGATGCCACCCAGGCTCCACTGAGCCCCTGGTAGTGGGCAGAGAAGCAAGGTCCTGCCCTCACTGCTTAGGGCACCCTTGCCTGGCACCTAGCAGGAGGCTGGAACCCCTGGGGAGTCCTTGTCATCTCTCTGGGGACATACCTGGGCCTCTGAGGCGACAGGGCAGGCAGAGGGCCCAGCATGCGGGGAGACACATAGCACATGAGCCTGTGTTAGCTGTGGGCAGAAAAAAGTCAGTGGGGCAGGGGGGCGGGGCAGAGATACCCATGCTGAAGGGCAGCCTCTCTCCCCTCCTCCTGGAGTCCTCCTCAATTCCCCCAGTGCCTGCCTGGCACATCCCCTGCAGAGGAAGAGGCTCAGCATCCCCCCAAGAGGCAGAGGGCTGGAGCTATGGGGCTCTGAGACTAGGCTGGACAGCCGGCAGGCAAGGCCCACCTGTTGGCTGGCCTGGCCACCCACTCCCTCTTTGTCAGATAAGAGATGCCTGGTGGCAGTGTGGGCAAGGTGCCCGCGGAGGGGGAAGCATTTCATTAAGCTTAAGTGCTTCTGCAATGGGGGGACTGAGACAAGAGGCCAATGCGGCATCCATGGGCACCATGCCATGTTCCTGCTGCTGGACTGTCCCACTCCGCAGTCCTGTGGACCCAAGGGACTCCCCGGAAGGACTCCTAGGGCTGCCAGAGGGGACTCTCTGCCCCAGAATCCAGCCCCAAATTCTGTACCCACCACTCTCCTGAGTGTCTGCTCTTGGCTTTGGCCCCACCTGTCAGGGCCCGTGAACTTTGTCCTTAATGCTCTACCGAAAGCCCAGCCCTCCTCCTTGCCAACCACAGAGGGAAAGACTCACATAGAGAGAGGGGGGCTGAGAAAATGGGAGAAAGAGAAGCAGCAGAGGGGTGAAAGGGACGGTGGGGGAAGAGGGGGAGAAGGATGAGGAGAGGCAAGAACAAAGAGATGGGCAGGGGTGGGGGCAGAGGCAGGGATGACAGTGAAGCCAAGGGAGAGGAAGAAAGGCAGCAAGGAGATGGGAGTGGAGAGAGAAGGGTGGGGGAGAAAAGAGGACAGAGAAAGGAAGGAGAGACAAAGGCAGAAAGGTAACAAAGAAAGATGGGTGGGGGGTGCTTCATGCCCCGCCTCAGTCCCACCTCATGGAGGCTGGGGGAAGGAGAGAAGAGAAATGGTTTCCACGGTGACAGCTGGTTCTTGGTGGCCTGGCATGTGGGCTATTAATAGTGCTGTGGGGAGATTCACACCTCCCTCTCCCCTTCCCCTTTGCCTGCTGCTAGGGTGGGGGGAGGAACTTTCCCCCCACTCCCAATTATCTGGCACTGACGCCCTGACTCCACACCATGGGGGCCAAGAAGGGTGGCCAGGTGGCCACTGTAGCCCAAACACGCACACACACACACACACACACACACACACACACACGGGCATGCACAGGCAAACACAGGCATCTGTGTGCAGACACTGCCGCCTGTGCCAGCGTGGGCTCCCATGGACAGCCACAAACACCAACAGCTCCGGGAGTCTGGAGATGGTGGAGGCTGCGGCAGCAACACAGGCATGCAGGTTGAGGAGTAGATGCCTTTCAGGGCTGGGACCTCTTCCTCCTCTCCCAGATCCCCCCGTTCTATTCTCAGGTATGGACTGAAGGGGACTGCCCCACCCAACTCGCTGTTATCCTAGTGCCAGGAGAGAGAGGAGGAGTAAAGGCGGGAAGGGACGTACTATTTGGCAGGTGTGACATGGCAGAGGAGTACACAGACAGAGACCAGCTTGG
>NW_006791954.1:4560959-4567442 GCF_000442215.2 Lipotes vexillifer | reverse complement strand
GGGGGGGGCGTGGGTGGGCAGGGGGTGAGGCAGCACTCTTTGGTGGGCTCTTGCTGGGTCCCCATGAGATGGGATTCTGGAGCTTAAGGGCAGTGACCCTTAAGTCTGATCTCCTAGCCACTGTGGGGCCTTGGAGGCTAGAGAATGGGAGATGGGGTTGGGGGATATAATATAAGGGGGAGATAGGTTACTTAAACAAAAGGATCCTCTCCTCCAAAAGAATATAACAGGAAATTCCCCCCTGCAGGTCACAGACAGAAAGACATAAACAGTAGCCTTGACTTGGGCCAGATGCCCAGTATTAACATCAAAGACTGTGCTTCCCGCCCAACCCCACCATAACCTCACCCACCTGCTGCTCTCCTGTCCCTCCTCCCACCCCAGGCCAGCTCCAGTCAGGCATTAAGGTGGGCGCCCAAGTCTAGGGCTCACCTCCATCCCCCCCACGCCTGCTGACGATGGTTGTGCCCACATCCATGCTCAAGAGCTAAGCCCCTTCCCTGTCAACCCACAGAACTTCGCGCCCCCTGCCCCAGTTCCCCCCAGAAATGGAGGGGGAGATCCAAATAGCCAAGAAGGCAGAGTTAGGAACACCCACAAGCTGGGCATACTCTCCCTGCCCTCCCCCCAGCAGCCAGCGGGTAATCGGAGCTGGGAGGTGGGGCAGCTGAAGGCTGGAGGCATGAATGTCACAGGGCCAAGGCGCTCACTGCAGATGGCATCAGGGGCACAGGGCTTGGGGTCCTCCCTTCCCCACTCCCCTCTTCCAAGGAGGAGGCTGCAGAGAGGAGTCTGCAAGCCCTGGGGAGCACGCCCAGGAGGGAAGGGAATGGTGGAGGGGAAAAGAAAAGCAGGGATGTTCTCGCAGGCACCCCAGAGGGGTGGGAGATAGCCCCCACCCAAGGAGAACTGGCCGAGGCGGGGAGGTGGGGGAGAGGGATGAAGAGAGAAGCCAGGAGAGGGAGGGAGGGAGGGAATGGGGAGAGAGAGAGAGATTGAAAATTGTGTGTGTGTGTGTGTGTGTGTGTGTGTGTGAGAGAGAGAGAGAGGGAGAGAGGGAGAAGGGAGGGAGGGGAGCGCATACGAGGGAGAGAGAGCAGGCGAGAGCGAGCAAGTAAATGCAGCTGAGTCGCCCGCACACACACGGACACGTGCAGACACACACACTCACCCCGCATGCGCAGAGCCTCGGGCTCTGGGTACCCCATTCCAGCAGATATTCAGAGCCCTCCCCAGCCCACACATGCCCAAAACACGCATACATGGATTGCACGCACAACACACCCACTCACTGATGTGTACAAAGACGCTGATAGCCACCAAAGCCTCAGGTCCCGCTCCCCTTCCCTCGCCCACGCCCCACGCGCCTGGGTAAAAGAGAAAATGAAACAGGCAGCTAAGGCTCTAGGAGCCAAGAGCTCATCTCTTCCTTACAAGAGTAAGAGAGGAGGAAGAGGGCTGGGGGCTGGGGCCAATCACGCTGCTCTTTGCTACTGCTGGGGGTGTGGCTGTGCCTTTGGCCCTTACCTTTAACCCCAGTCCCCAGTGCTGGGTGCCCACCTCCAAAGCAGGGGACCAAGGATAGCATTTTCTGGGCACCAATAAGTTCCATCTTGCTCCCCTTGTCTACCCAGAGAACTTCTGACCCCTCCCTCTGGACCACCTCACACAATGGCATGCAAGCGGGAGGTCCCCTTTGGTGCCCCAGCCTTGGCCTGCCAGGAAGGCAGGCAACACCATATGCCTGAAAACCACATGCTCCCCTCCCTCCAGCAGCCCCAGATGCCTCTGTGAGAGATTGAGAACTGTCTCTGGTTCCAAGCAGCATGTGTATCCGCACCCTGGAGCGTTCCAGGCCTTGGGAAGAAAGGAGAATCCACAGGCATTGTTTGCCGAGCCAGTGCCAGGATGCAATACCGACTGACCACAGGTGTTACCCCACATTATGTTATTTACCCTCACTCTGCGTGAGGTGGGCATCATTGTCTCCAGATTATGAAAACCTAGGCCCAGAGTCAGCAACTGGCAAATGGTGAAAACCCAGCCTCCAACTCCCAGCCCATGCTCTTCCCGCCATGGTCACGCTCGCCTCCCTCCCCAAGAGGCACAAAAGTCCCCCAAGCACCTTTAGAGCCATGAGAACCAGGGTTGAGATTAGCTCCCTACTCCAGAGGCTCCCCAGTGGCCCACCACAAGGCATATCCCCACCACGGCCCTGGGGGAGCTGCATAAAAGGGATCTGGGGGAGAGAGGAGTCTTATCACCAGACTCACAGAGGAAAGGTGTCAACCCAGGATAGACCCTGGATCTCGAGGTGTCACGCCTAATACCCTCCTTATTCACTGCCACCATCCTCCACACTAATGCCCCCTCCATGCAGGGGTGGGGAATCTGTCAGCCCAGGCTGGGTCCTGGTTGATTGATCAATGGTAGGTAGATGAGATGCTGCGTCCCCAGGAGAGAGGAAGGGTGCCATACTCTACTCATAAGAAAGGAGCGGGGGCATGGAGAGAGACTGCTTTCCTTGTTTTTTCTCTCCCCCATTCCCAGTGCTCAGACTTGTCCTAACCAGAGATGCAGTGATGCCCAAACATTCATGCATTTGCCCCTAACTGGGGAGGTGTGTCCCAGGCTGAGATGTCAAGAGCTCCTTTTAAGAAGCAGCTGAAAGGTGATCAGAGGAGCGCAAGGCAGAGGGGCTCCAGGCTGCACAAACTCATGCAGGAGAGAGAGGGGACGTGGAGGATGAGGAGGCTGGAGATTAGGGACCCACTATCCCTACCACCCCCCATCCCCATCCCATTCCTGTGATGTCTAGGAGATCCAGTTCTCCACCAAGCTTCTCCAAGAAGTGACCTACAGACTTCCTTGTTGTAACAGCTAACACATACAGTGCTTGTTATGCACCAAGCACTTGTTAAAGCGTTTTATGTATTCTGACTCCTTTAATCCTCAAAAAGCTGAATGAGGTAGGTATTTTCATCCTCAATTCATAGACAAGGCAAGTGAGAGGTTAAATCGCTTGCCCAGGATTATACAACCCACAAGTGGCAGGGCTGGGATTCAAACCCAGACAATCTAGTTCCAATATATATATCTATATATCTATACATCTATATATCTATATATCTATATATCTCCCTGCTTTTAACCATTACAGCATATCACCTGCTAGAGGAACAATATCTTGTTCTTTCATCCAGCTATGTGTTCCCTGTGACCCAGCCTCAGTTTCCCTTTCAGTAGCAGCCATGGATTCTCTATGGTAGAATCCCTACCAGTGCCTCCTCATCCATGGTCTGGGCCACAGCTAGAGGGGAGCATGTCCAGAAATGGTAGATGTCCCCTGCTCTAATTCCCTCTCTGGAAGACCTGCCACTCTGGGCTGGAGGGCCAGCCCATGGGAAAGGGCCTCACGAAGTCTGGGCAGCTGTACCCTCAGAACCGGGCTCTGAGGCTGGGCAAAGCAGACACAGCTGTTGGGCATCTCTGAGGTGGGTCTCAGCTGCCAGGGGTATGGAGAAAGGCCATTGTGAGTCCTGCCAAAGACCCAGCTCAGCCGGGTCCTGCCAACTCCTGCCACTGCCCCTGGGGGCAATTATTTTCCAGCGGGTCAGTGTGGAGGGAGCCCCCTCACCGGCCTGTTTGGGAGCTAGCTAGCCATGACCTGCACACCCAGGCCTTCCACCCAGCTGGTGTCCCCTGGCTGAGGCTGCCAGCCTGAGAGGTCAGCATGGGCAGTGGCCGACCCCCTTTCCTTCTCCCCCCCACTCCCAGCCCCCCAAACTTGCTGGCCGCAGCTGCAGTACTGAGGAAGCACAGGATGTCCTGAGCAGCCAGCTGAGCCCCCTGCCCCCCACCCCAACCTCCCGCTGACCCCAGAGGCAGGGCAGGCGGGCCGAGGGGCGGGGTTTGAGTATGAACAACTGGAGAAGAATGAAGAACCTCACCACCAGTTCCCAGCTCTGAGCAAGGAGGCTTCGGCAGAAACGGAGACCAGAACAGGGGTCGACGGGGTCAGGGACAGGTGAGAGTTACAGACTAGCAGAGAAACGAGGAGGGAGGAGACACAGCGGAGACAGAGCGTTGGAGCGAAATTCCAAGTCAAAAATACACATCACTCACCCAGACACTCACCAACATACTGCCTCCTACGGGAGGCTTCCAAGTTTAGATAGGAGGGCAGAGGTGGGTAAAGGGGCCAGACTCACGGTGGGAGGCAGGAACTCAGCTGGGGGTCCGTGAGCATCCCCAGAAATGGCTCAAACAACCCCAGCAGGGGCGGCTAGGTTCCTTATTTGCTTTTGGGGTGGGGATAGAGGCTGCTTCCTAGGAGCCAGGTCTCCCCAAGACCCCCCTCCCCCCAGCAGCCAGGATCATCTCAGCTCCTGAAGTCACTGAACACGGCTTCAGGTCCATGACTCGGCCTCTCGAACTCCCCTACCCCCTACTCTCTTTGCTCTAATTTCTCTGTCCTTCAAAAAAAAGAACCTCAAAAAAGAAGACAGGAGGAAGCTTGAGGGGAAAAGTCTATGACTGTATGTCCATCTAGGGGTGTGCCTGACTGCACAGCTACACTGTGTGCATCCAGAGTTGTAGACCTGTGACTCTGTGGGCCTGAGCCTTGTAAGAGGCCCTGGGACTGTGTGCAAATGAGTGTGTACCTGTGTCCAGAGTTCCCACAGTCAATCAATTAACAAGTATTTACAGAGCACTTCCTATGCTAGGCTCTGGGTGGGATCCAGAGCAATTCCAGAGATTCTCCCAGGTCTCAAGGAGCTCACCATCTGGGGGGGCGGGGGGGGGATGACAAGCGAAAGAGACGGAAAATGTTATCGTGAATGCATGCCTTACACCATTATGGGAGCAGGGGTTTTTGTGGTATACAGAACCTCAGAGAGCCACAGTAAGAGTCCAGGAAAATACTTGTTGCTAAGTTGTGTATCCGTGTGTTGATGTGTAACTGCATTTGCGTTTGACTGAGTGACAGCGACTGATACGGCAAGGAGATGATGCCTGTGTGACTGGGCTCATGCGAGCACGTGTGTGCCTGTGAGTGACAGGGTCTTTTGTAATGTACGGCTGCGTGCAATTGCTCTGTGTTCATGCAAGCGTGCGATAGTGACTTTTTCTGTGTGGGTGACAGCGACTCCTCCTTGCTGTGTGTGACAGCATCTCCATGTGACCCTGTGCATGGGTATGTGCATGGGTTGGTCCCCCTGCTCTTGGTCTCCCGTGGGTGTGTCTCACCCCTCTGAGCTCCCCTGTGCGGTGGCAGCCAGCCTCTTCCCTTGTCCCCATGTGGGTGTGTCCAGCAGCTCCTGTCCTTGAATCCGCCTGGGTGTCCCTGGGTGTGCATGTGGCTGTCTATGTGGGCACATCTGTGTGTCTGCATGTCACGTTTGCTTCCCCCCTCATCTTGGACAACAGCCGCTTCATCCCTCCCCCCTCCTGGGGCCAGAGCCAGCACTGAGGTGGGCTCCCATCTCACTGACTTTCCTTCTGAGACCTCCACCCCTGGAAACGCGTGGCTCTCTTCATTGCCCCTATCATCCCCCACCCCGCAGGCTTTTCCTTCACACTGGACTAGGGAAGGCCCCAGGCAGAGAAGGGGCACCAGAGACACGTTGCAAGGGGAGGGAAACGGGTGGCACACACAACACGGGTCTATTCCTCCCTCTCTTCCCTAACCGCCCTAGCTGGCAACTCCCTTAATCATCTAGGAACCCTCAGATACACCCCCCGCCCCGCACACACACACCCCCCAACCAGTCGCGTTTTTGCAATTAGGAGTGTTGCAACCAGAGAGCCATGTTCAATTGGGGAGGCGGGTGAAGGGGGGGGACTTCCTCCTCCCGGGGCCAGTGCAAGCCCACCCCCCACCCCACTCCTACCGCCCTCCGCAGCTGGAGGCAGCTTTGCAAAGGCCACTCGGCCTCGGCCTGGGAGGCTAGGGGTGGGAGCTGGGGGGGCAGGCCTCCGGCGCACCGTAAACAAACCGCGGCGCGGCGGGCGGGGGAGCTCCGGCGGCCGGCAGCGGGGCCGGGCCCGGGAATGCGCAGCGGACGGGCCGGACAGAGGCCGGGCGGGCCCTCGAGGGGGAGGCCCGGACGCCATCTCCGCCGGCGAACCCCGGGGCCCACCGACCTCCCAGCAACGCCTCTCTTCCCCAGGGCGTAAGTTGCAAGCTCCCGGCCAGTGACAGGGTCACCGGGGCGTCCGGGAAAGCTGAGGCTGGCAGCGGGTACCCCTCTGGCGCCCCCAGCCCGCCTGGGAGCTGGCCAGAGAGCCCCGCGGCTTTGCATAATCAATCGCGATGCATTTGCATATTAATGCCCCCTCGCTCCCTCCCCCTTACCTCGGCGTGGCGCGCTGGACCGGGCTGGGCAGCGACGCGGGGGTCTCAGCGCCCCGTGCCGGGGGCGTCCATGGGGGGCCGGTGGGGCCCGGGCCGCCCGCCTCCTGCGCCCGGGTGTGAGTGCG
>NW_006791954.1:4559118-4560165 GCF_000442215.2 Lipotes vexillifer | reverse complement strand
CCGCCCCCCGGGACCCCGGCCAGCCGCCCCTCGGCCGCCTCTGCCCCCGCCCCGCCCGCACTTGCCCGCCCCACTCCAGGCGTCTCCGGCGGGAGTGGTACTTGGTGACATATTTTGGAAGAGATGTCATTTAGAAAATAGCCTTCCCTTGCTGGAAGAATTGCAGGGTTGGGGGAGATGCATCACAGGGATGGAGAAGGGCTTATCGGCGAGCCGCCTGCACCTTAGAAGTCGGGGGGAAAGTCTAAATACCAAACCCCAGGAGGTTTAGAGTTTGTTTTGAGTTCGGGTCCCTTCTCTGCCAGTAACTCACTGTGTGACCTTGAACAAATCACCACCGCTCTAGGTGGCAGAGGTTCCTCAACCTTAAAATTTGAGGATTGTGCACGGTTACCCCTGAGGTCCTTTTAACTTCAATCATCCTGTGTTTTTAATCCTTTTGGAGGTATGCTTCCCCATTACCTCCCTTGCAGGCTCATTTCTAACATCATTACCTGATCCACTGCCTCCTCTTTCAAATGTCACCCTCCTCCAGTATAGGCTTTTTCTATTCACTGTCACCAGTCATTTCCTCAACAATCTGGTCCTCTTGCTGAGCTGGGGAGGGGGTAAGGCTTGCCCTACCCCATCAACTCTCAGCTTCACAGAGGTGGTTTTTCCTCCCATGTTTGCCCCCCCCAATCCAAATGTACAGGGCCAGTCTAAGGAGGAGGGTGGGCTGTGTAAAAATGGATCCCCTTCCCCAAAGGAGAGGTCTCCATCATGCCAGCCCCACCCCTCATGCGCGCGCACACACACACACACACACACACACACACACACACACACACACACACACACACATACCTGCATTCATGGACATAAAACCAACCCAGTGACGCCAGATCCTTTCATCTCAGGATCTCCCAGCGCCAGGCAGAGCCCTAATTACCCCAGCACCCTCCCCTACCCCTCTGGTTCACCTGCTGTCATTAGCTTAGTTTTTACCAGTGGGGGCCATAGCCTTCCCACGGCTCCCAGGGCGGGGCCCTGTCTCCACTGTCTGCT
>NW_006791954.1:4552033-4559108 GCF_000442215.2 Lipotes vexillifer | reverse complement strand
GTGTGTGTGTGTGTGTGTGTGTGTGTGTGTGTGTGTGTGTGTGTGTGTATGTGTGTGTGTTAAGGGGAGCTGTCCTACCAGTCACCCAGTTTGTACTGAATCACTTGTCAAATGTGGGGTTCTGACCAACAGCCTATCTGAATTGGGCTGCCCTTGGTTTTCTTAGTCTCAGCCACCTGCATCCTCAGCTCTGTTGGAGCCACTTCTTTTAGGGGGTATTGGGGTTTGCAATGCATGGGGGAGGGGAGAGTGACTCTCTTGGGACCCCCTGGAATCAAGGGGATGAGAAATGCATGGGATGCAGAGTGGAGTGGTGGTGATTAGGGGTTTGCAGTGGGGGAAGGGAGCCTGCAGTGGGGAATAGGGGCTGCAGTGTGCAGTGTCAGCATGCAGTAAATGAACCTGTGGGTTCAGCCTGGGCTCACGGTGGACATGCAACAGCTGCAGTATGGGGCAGGAAGCTGATCATGCAGGGTCAGGGCAGCATGCAGGAGGAGGTGCAGTGATGGTGGCTGTCTGCCAATCAATGCCACCTCCTCAGTGATCGGGTTTGGCTGATGGCGGGGGGCGCAGGGCAGGGCTGCGGTGTGCAGTGCTTAGGGTGCAGGCTGTACCATGTATGGAGATAGTCCCTTGGGATTGGGCTGCCCAAGGAGTTAGGCAGTACATAATCTCAGTACATAAGATACATTTATGAGATGAGGTGCATGTATCCTCTGCATCCATCAGCCAGAAACAGGAGGCAGTGGAGAGGTCTAGCAGCAATCTGGATTAGGTAGGGCAGGGTGATGGAGTCCAGAGCGAGAAGGTGAAAGTGCTATGGTTTTTGTCTCCCCCCCCCCTTTTTTTTTTTTTTTTTTTTTTTTTTTTTTTTTGTGGTATGCGGGCCTCTCACTGTTAATGGCCTCTCCCATCGTGGAGCACAGGCTCTGGATGCGCAGGCTCAGCGGCCATGGCTCACGGGCCCAGCCACTCCGTGGCATGTGGGATCTTCCCGGACCGGGGCACGAACCCGTGTCCCCTGCATCGGCAGGCAGACTCTCAACCACTGCGCCACCAGGGAAGCCCCCCACCACATCTTTTTGATGAAAGGCCCTAAAGTTATTGGATGAGGGAGACCTTTTGAAATCCTAGACCCAGAGCCATAGAAAATGAAGTGTCTCCTGATCCATCTTTTTTCCCCAGGGCCAGAGTGAGCACCTTGAACTCAAAGATGAAAGTTCACCATTCTTATCTTCTCCTTACCTCTCTCCCTTTCCTTGGCTCCAGATGTGGGCTGGTAGCAGACCTGGGCAAGGACAAAGTGAAGGGCATACTGCCTCCAAAGCAGGCATCTTGCCAGATGCCAGGATCCAGCCCAAGTCTGTGCTTATAGCCCCTGGCCCTGTGTTGCATCACTCCCCTTCCCACCGCACTCAGCCTGCCTACCCCCACTTCTTGAAGCTTATAGCTCGCCTCATGGTCATTTCATCCCCAACTCATGTTCCCTCCTTGCCATGAAACCTCTACCGGGATGCTCCTACCATCCCCGCTACCCCTGCTTCAGTGCTGAGTCCAAGGGGAGAACAGAATGGTGCGGCATGAGTGAGGACGGATAGAGACCCCGCAAGGGGATACATCTGACGGCCCCCTCCCTCTTAGATTTTGGTTGCCAAGGAGGCAGCAAGAACAGCCTGTTCTCTGGGCTCCCATTGGAACAGCTATGCCCAGGCCCCTCCCTCTCCTCCTTCCCTTTCCTTCTCTCCCTCCCAGACTGTTGCTAGGAAGCACCCCAAGATTTCTCAAGGGTCCCACCCCTAGAAACCAGGGGATCCAGATTGCTTTCTGAATAGCTTCCCCAAAAGCCTGGAAGCCAAGACCCCACACAGCATTCTCCACCCCTGCCAAGAAGCCCCAAACAGTTTGGGGGAACAGACAAGCCCTCTGCCAGCCTGTCCTGGAACTAGCTCAGTGGCCTGGGCCTCAGTAATTCCTCTCCCCATCTCATCTTGACCTCCTGGGCTCTGGGTGATGTCAGCAAGTGATGAGGTGTCCAGCAGACACCCCTTGATTCTGCAGACACAGCCCCACTTATTGGGGAGTTCTGGAAAGACTCCGGAAAGCAGAGGAAACTGAGGTATCACCAACTAAGAGAACTTAAAACCCAGGTATTTCTCCCTCTTACCAATTTTTTAATCAAGAAAAGATGGTGGAAATGGAGGAAAGAAAGGGGGGTCAGTTTATGGGAATTGGGGATTAAGTGGCTGGCAGAGATGAGAGACTGGGAAATTAGCAAACAATTGTCCTGCTAAGAGTAAAGTGGCCACTTAATGCCCCCCTATCGACCACATTTGTCCTATCACGTGCCCTGGTTACGGGTCACAAAAAAGAATCAGCAAAGGGACTCGGGCCTGGCTGAGCCTTGCTTTTGGTATCTGAGGATAGAAGTGGAAAAACAAGCTGACACCTTCTCCAGGTTGTCTTTCAGAGTTTCTCCTACTTTTATTCATTCATTTGACACTTCTTTTTGAACATTTAATACATGCCAGGTATTAGATCCCCTAAACTTGCCCAACTTCTGGTTTCTCTGCCCTGTGCATCCCCTTCGTCCTGCTTTGCCAGGAGGAGAGAGGAGGGGAGGGGTAGGGGGCAGTCTCCTTTACCTACCACACTGCAGCCCTCCGCCTTCAGTTAAAGGAGAGATGGGACAGGTTGATGTGGAGGCCAAGAGTACAGAGTGGCTCTCAGGGCCCGGAGGAAGGAGCAGCTGGCCTGTCCAGGATTCAGGATCACAGCACTCTTTTCTCCACACTGGAGGGTGTGGAGAGGGAAGGCATCCTTCAGGGTGTTAGGGAGGAAACAACTCCAAGGATTGGTTCAAATTCTGCCTTTCACTGTCCTGGCTGGTCTCATTCTGGACCTTTCCTGGGGGCAGTGGGAAGACAGAGATGGAACTGTGGGCATCCAGGAGCTGTCCCTGGAACTACCTTGTAGCCTTCTCCCCCATCTTCCTCTTCCCCAGATAGACAGAGAGCAGGGATTCTGAGGTGGGGACTGGTGGGGGGAGGGAACTGGTTTGGAGCCAGCTGTGTATGAGTGTGTGGGAACAACTCTCTTTCTTTCCCACCCACCTGCTGCCAATTAACTCCCCTTAGTGGGGGGACCCAGGCGAGCATCCAAAGGAAAATGTTCCAGTTAGAGGAGGGGAAACGAGTCAGTTACCCTATAGAGAGAAGGGAAGATGAAACCCTTTGTGCGTTGTATGCTTACCAAGTATTTCAGTGTTTCTGGGTCTAGACTTGCCACTTTTCCTTATACTTCTTTACAGCCTAGGTGGGGAATGTTTCCATGTCCTTGGTTACCAAAACCCCAATTCCTCACAGCCTCTTACCCCACCCCAAGTCCTCACTTTGACCTAGTTCCTTTTCTGCTGCTGCTCCAGTGTTGCCATGTCACTCTGCCTGGCTGGCTTCTATCTGCCCCTCTTCTTCCCCAGCCAGACCAGACAACAAGATGAAGAGCTTGGGGCTCAGGGCTAAGAGAGCAGAAGTGGGAGCCCAGTCTGTATCAGTGCTGAGGGAGAAGGAAAGGATAGCCAAGGAAAGTGGAATAAGTAAGAGGGATGTGTAAGAGGGGCTGTGTGTGGGGCGGGTTTCCTTCTACACACAAAGGGGATGTTGGCATCTCTTCTCTCATCCACAGGAGTATTATCGTGGAGTCCTGTCCTTGTGGAGGGCAAGCCAAGAGCTTGTGAGTCCTAGGAAGCTATTCTGGTCTGAAGGGAAGCAGTGGTGTACAGAAAGGCTGTCTGTGAGGGCTTCCCTGGTGGCGCAGTGGTTGAGAGTCCGCCTGCCGATGCAGGGAACACGGGTTCGTGCCCTGGTCCAGGAAGATCCCACATGCCGCGGAGCGGCTGGGCCCGTGAGCCATGGCCGCTAAGCCTGCGTGTTCGGAGCCTGTGCTCCGCAACGGGAGAGGCCACAACAGTGAGAGGCCCATGTACCGCAAAAAAAAAAAGAAAGGCTGTCTGTGAAATTGACAGACTAGAGAGTCAGGCCAAAGTAGAGAAATTGGAAATAGTCCTTGCCCAGAACTAAGGAAACCCTTTTAGGGAATTCCCTGGTGGTCCAGTGGTTAGGACTCCACGCTTTCACTGCCAAGGGCCCAGGTTCAATCCCTGGTTGGGGAACTAAGATCCCACAAGCCATGCGGCATGGCCAAAATAATAATAATAATAATAATAATAATAATAATAATAAGGGAGTTCTTTCACACCCTTAGGAGTCCAGTCCTTGGGGAAACCCTGCCAAGCCAAGAGAAAGGGCTGCTGGTGACAGGTGGGGGATAGGGAAGGCAGACTGTCTCACCACAGAAGCCACCTGCCTGCCACTGTAAAGTGGGGAGGAAGCACCCCCCTGGAGATCTGCCAGCTTCCTGACAGAAGGGGATGATTTTTTTTTTTTTTTTTTTCTTTTTGCGGTACGCGGACCTCTCACTGTTGTGGCCTCTCCCGTTGCGGAGCACAGGCTCCGGACACACGGGCCCAGCCGCTCCGTGGCATGTGGGATCCTTCCGGACCGGGGCACGAACCCGTGTCCCCTGCATCGGCAGGCGGACTCTCAACCACTGCACCACCAGGGAAGCCCAGAAGGGGATGATTTGAGTTCAGACTATCACTATCCTCAGGGCCCAAACGTTCTCCACTCCCATGTGGACTGGACCAAATACCTACTAAGTCAGGAGCAGTAACAAAGTTGACAGTTTTTCTCCAAGAGGGCAGTTTGGGCTCTGAGGGATGGGAAAGGAGCTGCAGGATCCAGGGACGGATCAAGGTGGGGAGCCCTAAGCTGCAGTAACAGCAAAGAGATGAGAGGAGGGAAGCAGGCAAAGGTAGAGTGAGGGGCCTGGGAGAAGAAGGGAAGCCAGATATGTGAGGGACTGCTGAGAAAAAGGGTCTGTGGCTGTCTCCAGTATGTTTGTGTGTGTGTGTGTGTGTGTGTGTGGCTGGGGGAGTTTGGAGGTTAACTGTGAGGAGTCTGGGTTCTCCCTCCTTCCTGCTTTGGATGCTTTGGCTACACATATTTGGCAGCTGTTTTGTATAAACATTATTTCCCCGTGGTGTCGCGTGGGCAGGCACTAAAAGGAGCAGAATGGAAGGGGTTGTGGGTGGGTTATGGGGATGGAGGAAGGCCATAGGCAGTCATGACCTTAGAGGGATGTGATCTGGCTCTCCTCCAGGTGCACTCTCCTCTTCAGAACAGGAGTTCTTGTCTCCCTGTTTAGACTATGCTCCAGATACCCAGGATCCTGTGATTCTCTGCCCTAAGGGCCTCATGTTTGCTTCCAGGGCCTTAGTGGACTGCTCTTCCAGAGTCATCCCTCTGAGAACTGATTTTGCCACTGAAAGTATGACCAAAGAATGGTTATTGGGAAATATGGATGGAGCTTAGACTCATGGATGGGGATATGAGGCTCCTCACAGTATGGGATGGGGGACTGAAAATAGGGGTAGCAGGACACTGGCTGGAGGCTTCCATGTTGTTCTGGTTGTAAATGTTAGTGATGACCTGTCCAAGGGACAGGACAGGGATGAGGCCTGTGTATAGGGAAGCTCAGATGAGGCCCAGATGTTGGAGTCAGAGGTGGGTAGCATTTGCTTTTGGCTTCTCACTGCGGGGAAGGGAGGAAGAAGGGCTAATACCCCAAACACTGGACAAAATTATCTACGATATGGTTCCATAGGATAAAGCGAGACATTATATTGGTTTTAATAAACATTTCTTTAAAGAATAGTTTTATATTTATAGGAAAAAATTTGAAGATAGTAGAGGGTCCTCATGTATCCCACACCCAAACCCCCGCCTTTAACCTCTTACATTAGTATGGTACATGTTACGATTAATGAACCAATATTGATACATTTTTATTAACGAAAGTCCATGCTTTATTCAGATTGCTTAGTTTTCACCTAATGTTCTTCTGTTTCAGGATCACATCCAGGATACCAAGTTACATTTAGTCATCGTGTCTCCTTAGGCCCTCTTGACTGTAACAGTTTCTCAAACTTTCCTTATTTTCTATATCCTAAACCTCAGTTTCCTCCTTACGTCTCCCTGTAGTCAAGCAGTATTCTGGGCCAAGAGATTCTGAGAGGACTTCCAGATTTGGGGGTGAAGGAGTGGGTGAGGTGTGTACAACTGACAGAGACTCAGCGTCACTTCTGGAATACAGGTGTGGAAATGAGAAGAACTCAGGTAGATCCAGGGGTCTAGGAGAACAAAAGGAGGCCAGGAAAGAGAAAACCTATTGCTGAACGTATACCACACCTTTGGTGTGCCTACTAACTACGGGTAATGGAAGGGTGTCGGAAAGTGATTTAAATGCTCGGTCGATAGTGACGTCACTGGACGATGCCTGATAGCGGGAGACCTTTCGAGAGCCTTTCTCCCTAAGCCCCCCGAGTCTTTGGGATGCCTCAGCTCCTAGCAGTCTTTTCCTAAAGAAGAGAAACAAGGTGAGCTGACCAGCTTCGTCTCTTGGGTTCCTCGCTTAGCGTCCTCGCTAGCGGAGTCCAAGGAACTACAACTCCCAGAAGGCATCGTGGAATGAGCGGTCTCTTGCTGCATTCCTACTGGTTCATGTTTGTTACTCCCAGCCAATAGAAAATTAGCTCTTTGATAAGTGCAAAAATGGCGGTACCTAGGATCTAGGACTGCTTTATCCGGTAGGCTTAAATTTGGGGAGGTGGTGGTTGAAAAGGAAAGAGGGAATTATAGTTTTAGGGTTGGGGAAGGTGGAGGGAATGGGGGGGGAAATCTGGATTTGGGGTGGTAATGGCTGAGGGACGCAGCCAGAGCTAAGGGCGTATTTAGGCAACCGGAACTGGCTTAACCCCTTGGTACCCATTTATTCTTCGTATTAAGCCCGTTTGACACCCTCTTCTTAGTGCTCCAGTTTAGAGAAGGTTGATTCAGGAGGGAAAAACCTGACAGGATCCCTACTTTTCCTTTTCCCCATTCTAGTCCTGACTCCCTTTAATCTTCCTGTATCTTCTCCATTCCATTTAACTCTGTGCTGCACCCCTCCCCCCCCGCCC
>NW_006791954.1:4522990-4551939 GCF_000442215.2 Lipotes vexillifer | reverse complement strand
CCCCGTTCTTTTCCTCAGAATCCCCTAGCGCCTTCTCTAGCTCGACTTCTCCCACCTCAAGGCTGACCGCCACCGGCCCCGCCTACTCAGAGTAAAATCATGAAGGTGGTGAACCTGAAGCAAGCCATTTTGCAAGCTTGGAAGGAGCGATGGAGTGACTACCAGTGGGCAATCAACATGAAGAAATTCTTTCCCAAAGGAGCCACCTGGGACATTCTCAACCTAGCAGGTCTCAAGTGAAGTAGGAAGGAAGGATGGGAGGGCTAAACCCAGCATGTTACCACTCAGTCTTCCTTTGTTATTCCCCTTGCAGAAGCACTACTGGAGCAGGCCATGATTGGACCTTCCCCCAATCCTCTCATCCTGTCCTACCTGAAGTATGCCATTAGTTCCCAGGTAAACTCTTCCACCTATGCCAGAGAATGAGGGTTTGAAGGTAAAAGACTTGGAATACAGTTGTCAGCTCACACTTTCTGGGTGAATTTGTTTGAACACATCATTTCTCTGAGCCTCAGTTTTCTTGTGAAAATAATAATACTTTTGATGAATATTACATTAACTTATTCTATCAGTAAATATTCGCAGATGCTTGTATGTGCCAGACGGTGCCATAGGCTCTGGGGATTTAGCTGTGAACAAGGTCTAATCCAAGCACTCAAGGAATATAGTGGGTAATACAATCATGTAAATAAGCAGTCAGTCACAGGATGGGACTATGATATAGGCTCGGACAGAGTACTATGGGAGTACATAGGAGGGATACCTAATCCTGTCTGAGCAACCAGGTAGGAAGTGATATTTAAGACGTGAGTGGGAGTTAACCAGGCAGATTGATGAGCGTGTACAAAGCAGAGAGAAAAGCATATGCAACGGCTGGGAGACAAACATCACATGATGTTTAGGAACTGAAAATAATGTGGTATGGCTAGAGTAGCAGTTTTGGTCTCAGGACATTTTGTATTCTTAAAAATTGAGTCTCCTACAGAGCTTTTGTTTAGATGTATTATATCTATTCATATTTACCACTCTAAAAATGAAAGCTGAGAAATGTAAAAACTATGTAGTTAAAAATAATAAAAGGTAAACCCATTATATATTAATATAAGTAAGATTTTAATGAAAAATAACCATATTTTACAAAACAAACAAAAAAAATTAGTGAGGAAAGTGGCATTGTTTTACATTTTTGCAAGTCTCTTTAACTTTGGCTCAATAGAATACAGCTGAATTCTCGTAGCTGCGTCTGCATTCAGTTGTTGCAGGAGGCTGTTTCAGCTAAAGTATATGAAGGAAATCTGGCCTCACATATCAGGTATTTAGTTTGAAAAGGGAAGAACATTTTAATAAGCCTTTCAGACAAATGTAGATATTCTTTGACATTAAAGTTCAGTAGGTGATGTGAAATCACATCAATGAACTTTTAATACTCTGTTACATTAAAATTCATTGGTCTGTCTCTTGCGCTTTGAATAGATCTTTTACCCATGCCTGATTTTATAAATTGTGAATTGGTCATTTGGTAAATATCCATTACTAAGTTATATAGATATTCTAATTGTTGACACATTTAATTACATAGTTTCATCACATGTCATGGAGCCTCTGGTACATTCCACTGTACAATTGTGAGAGAATAAGAGTAAAAAAGGGGGGCTTCCCTGGTGGTACAGTGGTTAAGAATCCACCTGCCAGTGCAGAGGACACAGGTTCAAGCCCTGGTCCAGGAAGATCCCACATGCCGCAGAGCGACCAAGCCCATGAGCCACAACTACTGAGCCTGCGCTCTAGAGCCCATGAGCCACAACTACTGAGCCCATGTGCCACAACTACTGAAGCTCGCGCGCCTAGAGCCCGTGCTCCGCAACAAGAGAAGCCACCGCAATGAGAAGCCCGCGCGCTGCAATGAAGAATAGCCCCCACTCACTGCAACTAGAGAAAGCCTGAACACAGCTACAAAGACCCAACACAGCCAAAAATAAATAAATAAATAAATTTATATAAAAACACACATACAAAGCATCCCATTGCCTTAAAAAAAAAAGTAAAAAAGGCAAATGACATCTTAGTATTTTACCTCACAGTTTTGACCTCACAGATCCCCAGGGGCTCCTGGACCATATTTTGCTAACTGCTGGGTTAGCACTTCACGGGGGGGAGAATGGTTTAGAGAGAAAGACAGAGGTTAGGTCATAAGTGACCTGTGGGTGATGCTAAGGAGTTTGGACTTTATCTTAGGGTGACGAATAATCATTTAAAGGGTTTTAAGTGGAGGAATAGTGTGATAGGATTTTTATATATATATATACTATTTAATGTGCAATAAAACGTACAGCTCTTAAGATTAATTCATTGAGTTTTAGTAATTGTGTATACCCATGTCACTAACTTCCAAAATAAGATACAGAATGTTTCCATTCTCCCAGAAAGTTTCCTTGTACCCTTTTCTAGACCATCTTTCCTTTTCTAGTCCACTAAATGTTTTCTATCACCATAGATTACTACTGCCTATATTTGGATTTCATAGAAATGGACTCATATAGTATAAACTCTTAATGCTGTCTTTTTTTATTTAACATAAATGTTGTTGAGCTTTATGTTGTGTATGTCAGTAGTTCATTCTTTTTTTAAATATTTATTTATTTATTTTTGGCTGCGTTGGGTCTTCGTTGCTGCATGTAGGCTTTCTTTAGTTGGGGCGAGCGGGAACTACTCTTGGTTGTGGTGTGGTGGCTTCTCTTGTTGCGGAGCATGGGCTCTGGGTGCACGGGCTTCAGTAGTTGTGGCACGTGGGCTCAGTAGTTGTGGCTTGCGGGCTCTAGAGCACAGGCTCAGTAGTTGTGGCGCACAGGCTTAGTTGCTCCACGGCATGTGGGATCTTCCCAGACCAGGGCTCAAACCCGTGTCCTCTGCATTGGCAGGCGGATTCTTAACCACTGTGCCACCAGGGAAGCCCTTCATTCGTTTTTTAAATTGCTGAGTAGGGACTTGCCTGGTGGTCCAGCAGTAAAGAATCTACCTTACAATGCAGGGGACATTGGTTTGATCCCTGGTCAGGGAACTAAGATCCCACAAGCTGCGGGGCAACTAAGCCCGCATGCCACAGCTACTGAGCCTGCGTGCCGCAAACTACAGAGTCCACACTCTCTGGAACCCGCATGCCACAACTACAGAGCCCACGTGCCCTGGAGCCTGTGCGCCACAACTAAAGATAAAACCCGCACGCCGCAACTAGAGAGAAGCCTGCACACCCACAACAAAAGATCTTACATGGGGCTTCCCTGGTGGTGCAGTGGTTGAGAGTCCGCCTGCCAATGCAGGGGACAAGGGTTCGTGCCCCGGTCCGGGAAGATCCCACATGCCGCGGAGCGGCTGGGCCCGTGAGCCATGGCCGCGGGACCCGTGCTCCGCAACGGGAGAGGCCACAACAGTGAGAGGCCCGCATACAGCAAAAAAAAAAAAAAAAGATCTTGCATGCCTCAACAAGGATCCCGTGTGCCGCAACTAATACCCGACGCAGCCAAAAATAAATATAAATAATAAATCTTAAAAAAAAAAAATTGCTGAGTAGTATTCCTCAGCTGGCTCATGGTTCTTAGGCTTCCTTTTTCCTCTTGGCATCAAGTCTGCTTTCTGTGTTGGCACATATTCATTTACCTTGTTCTTTTTTTTAAATAAATTTATTTTTTATTTATTTATTTTTGGCTGCATTGGGTCTTCATTGCTGTGTGCGGGCTTTCTCTAGTTGTGGCGAGTGGGGGCTACTCTTTGTTGTGGTGCACGGGCTTCTCAACTGTGGTGGCTTCTCATTGTGGAGCATGGGCTCTAGGTGCACGGGCTTCAGTAGTTGTGGTGCGCAGGCTCTAGAGCACAGGCTCAGTAGTTGTGGCACATGGGCTTAGTTGCTCTGCGGCATGTGGAATCTTCCTGGACCAGGAATCAAACCCAGTTCCCCTGCATTGGCAGGCAGATTCTTAACCCCTGTGCCACCAGGGAAGTCCCTACCTTTTTCTTTTTCACTGCTGCCCAATGTTCCATATGTAGTGTAATTTAAGTTGTTTTAAATTTTTTACTGTTATAGTCAATGTTTTACTGAACATTCTTGTACTTGCCTCTGCATATCTGGGACTGTTTCCCTAGGATAGATACCTAGAAATGGAATTGCTGATTTGAAGAGTGCACACATATTAAATTATAGTAGATCCTGCAGATTGCCCTCAAAAACAGGATTGTATCAGTTTACACCTGCCCCATAGTGCTTGATAGTATTTCCCCACACCTTTGCCAAGGTTGAATCTTTTAAGGTTATTTTCTAGAGAGGCAAAAAATTACAACATGTTATAAGATGTATTTCCATGATTGTGATATTGAGCATATTTTTTTATATGTTTATTGGCTCTGTGTATATTATGTGAATTACTTATGAATATCATTTGCCCATTTTTCTGTCATTTGTTTGTTTTCTTAAATTTTTTAGTAACAGCTTTATTTGAGATATAAATCACATACCATGCAGTTTACCCATTTAAGGTGTACAATTAACTGGTTTTTAGTATATTTAGAATTGTGCAACCATCACCACAGTCAATTTAGAACATTTTCATCACTCCAAGAATTCTTACTGATTTTTAAGTCTTTTAGTATATTCTGTCTTGTAATCATTGTCTGTTTTTTATGTTTTAAATTTTCTATCACTTTTTTACTTTATCATTTTATTTTTTTAGCATGCAGAATTTTATTTATTTATTTTGGCTGCACAGTGTGCCTTGCAGGATCTTAGTTACCCAACCAGGCATTGAACCCAGGCCTTTGGCAGTGAAAGCGTGGAGTCCTAACCACTGGACTACCAGGGAATTCCCCAGAATTTTATTTTATTATTAATTTTTAAAATATTTATTTATGGGCTTCCCTGGTGGCGCAGTGGTTGAGAGTCCGCCTGCCGATGCAGGGGACACGGGTTCGTGCCCCGGTCTGGGAAGATCCCACGTGCCACGGAGCAGCTGGGCCCGTGAGCCATGGCCGCTGAGCCTGCGCGTCCAGAGCCTGTGCTCCGCAGTGGGAGAGGCCACAGCAGTGAGAGGCCCGCGTACCGCAAAAAAAAAAAAAAAAAAAAAAAAAAATTATTTATTTGGCTGCATCGGGTCTTAGTTACGGCACACAGGATCTTCGTTGTGGGCGTGGACTTCTCTCTAGTTCAGGCTCTCGGGCTCTAGAGCGCACAGCCTTAGTTGCCTCGCGGTATTTGGGATCTGAGTTCCCCGACCAGGGATCGAACCTGTGTCCCCTGCATCGGAAGGCAGGTTCTTGACTATTGGACCACCAGGGAGGTCCCTCCCCAGAATTTTTCTTTTTTTTTTTTTTGCGTTACGCGGACCTCCCACTGCTGTGGCCTCTCCCGTTGCGGAGCACAGGCTCCGGACGCGCAGGCTCAGCGGCCATGGCTCACGGGCCCAGCCGCTCTGCGGCATGTGGGATCCTCCCGGACCGGGGCACGAACCCGCTTTCCCTGCATCGGCAGGCGGACTCTCAACCACTGCGCCACCAGGGAAGGCCTCCAGAATTTAAAATATGTATTTGTTGTCAGATTTAACCATTTTTTCCTCTATATGGCTTTTGTCTTTTTTTTGTCTTTTTGTCTTGCATAAGGGCTTCCCTGCTCCAAGGATCAGAATATAGTCTTTAATTTCTGCCAACACTTCACTTTGTTTAATCCATTTAAAACTTATTCTGGTGTGAGGAAGAGATCCAAATTTATTTATTTTTCCAAATAGATGGACAATTGGCTCAACTGCCTTTATTGAATAGGCCATTCTTTGTCATATCTTAAATTCTCTTATAGACTAGGGTCTATTTCTTGACATTCTAGTATATCTCATTGACATATTTGTCTTTTCTTGTACCAGTACTTTACTGTTTTAATTACTATACCTTTATAGTATGTTTGACATCTTGTTAGGGAAGTGTTCCCTTAGTTGTTTTATTTTTCAAAAATTTCTTGGCTATTTTCAGGCATTTTCTTTTCCAGACAGATTTTAGACTTAAGTTCCTTAAAAAGGCCTTTTGCATTTTGATTGGGGTTTCCTTGACTTTGTGGATTTGGGGGATTTGTGGATCAATTTTAGAAAGATCACTCTGATTGCAGTTTGAAGAATGAGTTGGAGGGAGGTAAGACAGAAAGCAGGGAGACAATTTTTCTGTCAAGGACCAGATAGTAAATGCTTTCAGCTTAGCAGGCTGTATGGTCTCTGTTAGCAGGCCTATAACGTGTAGGTGATATAGAAGTAAGTGGACATGGCTGTGTCCTGATGCAGCTTTATTTACAAAAAAGGTGATGAGCCAGATTTGGCTTGCGAGCTGTTGTTTTCCAGCCCCTGATTTCGGCTGTTGCAGTGATTCAGGTAAGAGATGATACTAGCATAAACTTGAGAAGTGGCAGCAGGAAAAAAAAAGATCAATTCAAGAACAAATTAGGAAGTGGCATTGTGAGGACTTGGTGATTAACTGGATGAAAGGTGGGAGGGAGAGGAAGAAGTCAAGGCTAGTGTCCAGGTGTCTGGTTTGGACATCTGGATGGCTGATGCGATCGTAAGGAGACGGTGGGAGAAGAGCAGGACTGTGGTTAGCATTGCAGGGGAGGGCTGGAGATGCCTTGCTGGATTCTGGCCTTGCTTCGTGGAAAGCGCCTGTGTAGTTAGCATTGCAGGGGAGGGCTGGAGATGCCTTGCTGGATTCTGGCCTTGTTTCGTGGAAAGCGCCTGTGTGGTTAGCATTGCAGGTGAGGGCTGGAGATGCCTTGTTGGATTCTGGCCTTGTTTCGTGGAAAGCGCCTGTGTGGGCTGTCAAAGAGAAGACACTCAGTAGGCAGTAGAACATCGATGTCTGGGACTCGGGAGGAGAGGTCAGGGCTGGAGCTACGGTTTAGGAGTTGTCAGCCGCAGGTGGTAATTGAAGCTATGGGCATGGATGAGATTTACCCAGAGAGAGCGTGCAGAGGGAGCAAAGAAGTGACCCAAGCCATGTTTCTGAGGAACCAGTCACATTTAAGGAACACACATGGAAAAAGAATTCCTCATAGGAGTCTGAAAAGAAGGGGCCAGTGAGGAGAGAAGGAAAACAAGAGAGTGTGGTATCAAGAAAAGCCCAGGGGGGACTCCCCTGGCAGTCCAGTGGTTAAGACTCCGTGCTTCCAATGCAGGGGGCGGGGGTTCGATCCCTGGTTGGGGAACTAAGATTCAGCATGCCTCAAGGCGTGGCCAAAAAAAGGAAAAGCACAGGGAGGAGAGGACCGAAGGATGAGGAGGTGTTTCCTGGTGTGAGATGCTGCTGAGAGGTCAGCGAGATCAGAACTGAGAAGTATCCATGGGGTTTAACAAGTTTGTTGACGAGCTTAATGAGAGATTTCACGTGGTGGGAAGGACAGAAGTGATTGGAGTGGGTCGCATTGTGAATGGAAGGTGGGGAGGTAGAGTGTAGAGAACTCCTATGACTGAGAAGAGAGCGTGGTGGTTAATTGGAAGTATAGGGTCTGCGGGAGTTTCTTTTAAAAAGAGAAGAATCTAGAGATGTGTAAACTGGTGGCAAAGACAAGAGAGAGGAAGAGGCTGAAGTACCAGTGAGTGAGAAATAAATATATATGCAAGACCTCCATGACTCGTAAAGTGCTGTGCAAAATTAGTAATTTACTCTTCCCTCGGAGTCAAGAGGCTCTTTGGTCCAGTGCTGTGCGTGTAGAGGGCACTTAGGAGTGGTTGAAGGCGTCGAATGCGAAGAAGAGAAGGGGGATTAGAGAGCAGCTGCAGGGTCTCTCTGGGCTGGCCAGGTGTGCACTGGGCTGCGTCAATGGGCTCCAGCCTCGGGGGCTGGTGGTAGTTCAGAGCTTCTGCGTTGATAGATATAGTAGGACTGAGATAAGTTATAAGTCCTGCTGTGAAAAACAGTTCACCATGTGGAAAGTATTTTTAGGTCTTTAGAGCAGAGGGCTTTATTGATACTGTTAGCAGAAATTCACTGAACACCATTCTGAATTTGGAGACAATAAATTCATAGTAACTAACAACATCCCTTAGAGCGTACAGAATTGGGGCTTTCTCTTGTGGTCGTTTGGGGTCAGTTTCTAGTGGAAACATCCAGCTCCCCCTTCAGGTCGGTATCCAACAAGGTTCAGTTAACTTCCAAGCTCTTGCTTTGGGGACATCAGTTATTAATAAACAAACACTCGCCTGGAATTCTATGGTCATCCTGCCAGGCAGGCTCCCAACTTTCTGGTCCCTGTCAGACACCAGCTAATGCTTCATAGCATGACCCGCTGAGAGTGGCACTAAACACTAATTGTGTATTTAAGTCCTCTGTGTTTTGCTCCTCTTTATCCAAGAATACTGGTTAAAAAATGTCTGAACAGAGAGCGGCCTGTTCATGTGAGGGAGAAATTATACATGGAAGGCATTGCCAAGCATGTGAAATTTGTCATACTGAGTCATTGAGGGTGACTTAGCTTTCTTCTTTTCAAAAAAAAATTTATTTATTATTTTTGGCTGCGTTGGGTCTTTGTTGCTGCGCGTGGGCTTTCTCTAGTTGCGGCGAGCGGGGGCTACTCTTCCTTGCGGTGCACGGGCTTCTCATTGCAGTGGCTTCTCTTGCTGCAGAGCACGGGCTCTAGAGCACGCGGGCTTCAGTAGTTGTGGCTCGTGGGCTCTAGAGCGTAGGCTCAGTTGTTGTGGTGCATGGGCTTAGTTGCTCCGCGGCACGTGAGATCTTCCTGGACCAGGGCTCGAACCCATGTCCCCTGCATTGGCAGGCGGATTCTTAACCACTGCGCCACCAGGGAAGCCCTAGCTTTCTTCTTAAATCTTTGGAAATTTCTTTTCCTCTAGTGAAGACAAGCTATGAGGCAGGTGATTATCCTGACAGTCTCTGGCATTGTATTCTGCTTTTTATTTTGGTGTATTTTGCCACTGATTTTGAGTATAGAGTTGTAACTGTTTTCTATAGTATTATTCATATTTGATCAGCATGCTATAATTATTTTTTTTAAATATGACAACTTAAAAGCTCTCTGTAAGGTTTGATTTCATTCAGGACAGATTATTTCTTTTGAACTATATCTCCAATCTTACAATGGTGTTAATAGGTTTTACTAATAGAAATTTGTGTTAAGGTAAAATTTTTTCAGAATGCTAGTTACTAGAATTCATCAAACCAAAGTGGTCCTACTATGTGGTAGGCCCCAGACTAGGTTCTAGGGAAACATATAAATTTAACACTATTCCTGTTCTCAGGGATCTTGCTGTTCAGATGGCATTTTGCAAAATGTGTTTTGCAGATACTAGTTAAATGAGATTCCTTGGTCAAATAAATTGGAAAAATATTGCTTGCTTCATCTCCAGTGATCTTAGAGAGTCTCATTGTATACAAGTATATTATTATGGGTAAGAGCAGTCCTACAGTAAAGAAAGCTCTTTACTAAAAGAACCCTTAAAAAAGCTCTTTGTATATGTTTATTTCAGGGTTTCTCAAATTCATATCACACAGAAGCTCTGTGTATGTGTGTGCATGTGTAAAAGTTTTTAACATCTTGAGGACCCTTTGAAACAGCATCACCCAGTAGAACTTTCTACAGTGATAAAAATGTTCTGTATCTGCGCTGTCCAATACAACAGCCACTAGCCCCATGTGTCTGTTGTGCACCTGAAATGTGGTTACTATGACTAAGGAACTGAATTTTTAATGTTATTTAACTTTAATTTAAACTTAAACAGCCACATGTGGCTAGTGGCTTCCCTATTGGACAGTGTAGCTTTGGAAGCTAGTTTGAGAAATATTGATCTAAAGGTGTGTTTTACTTATTCATTCTACAAACATTAACAAGTTGATGGTGGTCACTGAGTAAAATCATCCTTATCTTTTTTTTTTTAACATCTTTATTGGAGTATAATTGCTTTACAACGTTGTGTTAGTTTCTGCTGTATAACAAAGCGAATCAGCTATACGTACACATATATCCCCGTATCTCTTCCCTCTTGTGTCTCCCTCCCACCCTCCCTAAGCACCCTTGTCTTCAAGGAGCCCCTAGTTTGGTGGGGGCAGCAGGTACCCACTGTGTAATGATGGGTCCAAGGGGATTACTTGGAGCACCGAGAAAGGATTTCAGCTTTGGGTGGTGTCCTGGAGGTATCCTAGAGAACGAGTATGTGTATTGAAATTCACTTCCTATTTCAAAGTGGAGTTACTACCTCTTCATTGCAGGAGCAGTTCGTATGTCTCCAGTTCTTATCCAGATAAAATCACCCTTGGTGGGAGTTGCAGGAGTAGAGTAACATGACCTCACTCGTGTCCATTCTTCTGCCCACCAGCAGTCAAACCTTGTACTATACGGTGGACAGTGTGTGGCAGGTGAACATGAAACATGGCCCCTTCGAATACCCCCAAATCATCTTCTTAGTGGGTTTGTGCTGGTGCTGTCAATCATAGTGAGTTTGATGGAAGCAGGGATGGGCACAGTGCCTGGTGTTACTGTCTCTGGGCTTGTGGAAGGCCTCTTGAAGGGGTTGAGATTTTAGCAGCAACTTTAAGTGTCTGTGTTTTGTTTGTTCCTCTCAGACACCAGTTGTCTGAACTTTATCTTTCTTCTTTCCCTCCAGATGGTGTCCTACTCCTCCGTCCTCACAGCTATCAGTAAGGTATGACCATAGACACTCACAAGCTAGATGGGGGGTGGGGGAACAGAGATATGGTAGTGACAAATGGGGCCCCACCTCCTTGACTGCTCTGATCGAGTGACCTCTGTGGCTGGGCAGGCAGCACAGCGTGCCTCTGGCTGGCATGGCTGCCTCCCATTAGAGGGAGCGGGATCCTAGGAAGTGGGCACTGGCAATTAGGAGCCAATTTCCAATGTTGAAAGGCTGCCGAGTCTGAAACCTGGGGTTGGAGGAAAGATGAGTAGGACTCCTGAATGCGCCAGCTGCCTCATGCTTGAGACTGGGGGGTGACTGGGACACCCCGTCGCATCGCCACTGTTCTCTCCACAGTTTGATGACTTTTCCCGGGACCTGTGTGTCCAGGCTTTGCTGGATATCATGGACATATTTTGTGACCGACTGAGGTAATGGCAGGGGTGAGGAGCTCACCACCTTCCAGCAGCGTCTTAGCGTAGAGACGCTCCCGGCATATAGGCTCAGGGCACCTCTGTTGGTTCTCACACTTCTTCCCACCTGCTCGTCTGCACCCACCCACCCACATCTTTTCCTACTTACTCCCTTAGGACTAAAGTGCCTCTTCTCTATTTGGAGTCACTCATTTGAAATCTTATCCAGTGAAAGCCAACAGGGCAGTCTTCCCCAGGACTTTGCAAGCTTCCCAACTTTCTTCCCTAGTAAGGGAGTGCCCGGCACTCTGGGGAACATGGGTGTGGGTCGGATTTCAGCCTTTGGATCAAAGACAGATTTTGCATCCTTTCCCGGTAGCTGTCACGGCAAAGCAGAGGAGTGCATCGGGCTGTGCCGGGCCCTTCTCAGTGCCCTCCACTGGCTGCTGCGCTGCACTGCAGCCTCTGCAGAGCGGCTCCGGGAGGGGCTGGAGGCCGGCACCCCAGCAGCCGGTGAGAAGCAGCTTGCCATGTGCCTGCAGCGCCTGGAGAAGACCCTCAGCAGCACCAAGAACCGGGCCCTGCTCCACATCGCCAAACTAGAGGAGGCCTGTATGTCCCCTGGTTCCCTGAGCCCCACCTGTCACTGCTTCCGTAGCCGGTTCTTTAATTGAGAGGGGAGAGGCAGGATGCCATCCCACTTTTTTCCAGGAGGATCTGAAATCATCCCACTTCCTTTTTTTTCTCCCCATAAGCATTGCATACATCCCAGGGACTTGGGCAGGGTGGCACCCGAGCCAATCAACCAACAGGTATTTACTGAGCATTATTGTATGCCCAGCACTGTGCCAGGTGCTGGGGGTGGGGGCGGGGGGCTACCGAAGGGGCATGTGGCAGGGTCCCTGCCCTCAACAAGTGTACGTGCTAGTGGGGAGCAAGGCTAGTACGTAATATACATGGAAAAAACGAGAGGTCAAGACAAGCACGCCATCCATCGCTGTGTTTGTCTCCATGTGACTCATCTGAAAGCAAATAACTTTTGTGTTTGAGTGCTGCCTAAAACATCCCTTTAAATGCAGTGCCTGCCTGCTGCCAGGCCTGTTGAGCCATACGCCTCTTGACTCAAGTGCAGATATTAAACGTTGGAACCCTCCAGAGCCCGGGATCAGACAGATCACCTGGTGGGAGGGAAGACGGGTATTTCTGGACATGGGCCTGAAGGCCACGGTCTTGCTGATGAGGCTTGGGGCTGCCTAAGGGTCGCTTGTTCTCCAGTAACGAGAATGCTGGGGTGGCCTCTACACAGGTCTTTAGGACCTGGTTGAAGGACTTGTTACAGGATTAGTCTATTTATTACTTCTCAAAATATGGTTATTGGCTATGAAAAGTCCAGAAAGATGATCACTATGTAAAAATGGGCTATGTTGACAGTTTGTCTATTTTGAGCGCTTGACAAATGTTTATTGGCTGAAAAATGAATGAATTTTTAACTTAATTTTATTGGATCTCAGGTCTTATCTTTTTGTTTTTTTTCCCCTATGCTACATGGAGGTTAATGGGCTAGTTGGTGCCATTATTCATCATTTGACCCTCTGGAAGTGTAACTAGGATAAGTGACTTATAAGTGCCAAACTATGTGGTATAGACCATGAGTTCAGGCATTTAGGAGTAAGAGGTCAGTGGGTTGGACCAGCTGGGTAAGTTGTTAAAGGAGCCGGGGCTTGAACATAGACTCGCAGGGCAGTGAGAGTGTGAGGGGAGAAGGTGAGTAGGAGGGGCTTTTCAGAGGGGAGAACAGCCAGAGCAAAGGCTCAGACAGGGAGCCGGTGAACACAGGAGGCTGTTTAGGGGTCCAGCTTGACTGCAGTGGAGAGCGGTGGCCGCTTGCAAGGCTGGCCCACTCTCGAAATGATTTGTGGTCACCTCCCTGTGCTGGCCGCTGAACTGCAAGCCCCCTGGGCCTCTCTCTGTCACTGCCTGTCTTCTGCCGTACCTAGTTTCTGAAGTCAGCTGTGGGCGACCCCTAAGGAATCGGGCTTCTGGGGATCGTTTCTAGTGGCTTCATCATTGGTGCCCACCCCCCTTCTGGAAACAGTGCATGCTGCCCTCAGGCCCCTAGCCTCCATGCCATCCTCGGGGGAAGCCTCCCTGCGTGGTTTTTGTGGGCCCAGGGGGTGCCAAGTCAAGGAGTTTGGGGCCAGTCTCTCTCTCTCTTCTGCTCCCCATGATTCTCTGCATTTTCTTTTCTCTGCCAGCCTCCTGGACTGCCATCGAGCATTGTCTCTTGAAGCTTGGGGAGATCCTGGCCAATCTCAGCAACCCCCAGCTCCGGAGCCAGGCTGAGCAGTGTGGCACGCTCATTAGGAGGTACCGGCTCCCAGGGTGATCTGGTGAAGGGAGAGAGGAAAGGCCCGGGCATGGGTGGGAAGATGTGGCCTCTGGCCCTGACCCCCCTGCTCTCACCTCCTCTCTGACTCTCCCTTACCGCCCGCACAATGTCCCCTCTGTGTCCCCTCAGCATCCCCACCATGCTGTCCGTGCACTCTGAGCAGCTGCACAAGACTGGCTTCCCCACAGTCCACGCGGTGGTTCTGCTTGAGGGCACCATGAACCTGACTGGCGAGACACAGCCCCTGGTGGAGCAGCTGATGATGGTGAAACGCATGCAGGTGGGAGGCCAGGGCTGCTTCTCTGTCCCCGGGCCGGGCCGGCTGTGCGGGGGCGGGAGGGAGGATTCTTCTGGTCTTTCAAGGGAGAAATAGGGTTTCTCCTAATTCGTGGTGGAACGTGCATGGTTCTGTCAGGTGGAATGGTTCTGCCATGTCACCTGCTGTCCCTGGTTCTTGCACAAGAGTCGGGGAGGTGCCTGTGCTGCCCTCCTGTGACCCACTGACCCCTGGGGGTCAGGAGACGGGAGGGGGGTGGGCGCCCTCTTATGCTTTCCCTTGGGTCTTCCCACAGCATATCCCCACCCCGCTCTTTGTCCTGGAGATCTGGAAAGCCTGCTTCGTGGGCCTCATCGAGTCTCCTGAGGGCACGGGGGAGCTCAAGTGGACAGCTTTCACTTTCCTCAAGGTACCTGGGACGTGGGAGCCACGGAGGCAGTCTCAGAGGACGTGGGAGCCACGGAGGGCCAGTCTCAGAATGGTTCTCATGAAGAGCGGAGACACCCTGGACCTTTGCCCCGCATTTCTCCCCACTGACTTCATGCCCAGCTTGCCAGATCCCCCAGCACAAGTTGCCCTGATTTTCCCTGAAGGTCCCAGGGCTGTTTAGCCTGCTTGGCAGGCCTCTGCCATGTCTTGGCCCACAGGTGCTGGGAGCTTGGTCATCAGCCATGTTGGCACGGGGCGGCTCCGGGAACCCACTTTCACTTAGAGCATTTCCTTGTTGAGCCACGGAAGTGCGGGGTTCCCGGGCCCTGCAGACTGAGGGCAGCGGGCGCTTGGCTAGACGTCAGCTTTCTCATTTGGCTCTTTGAGCGCTTTCACTTCCAGGGCAGGAGTGTTCCTGTCTCAACCCAGAGCAGGGGGACGGAAGGGATGCCTTTTGTTCTGGGTGAAAGAGAGAAGAAATTGAGCTTCCTGTTTTCCCCCCTGCCTCACCCTGTAGATTCCACAGGTTTTGGTGAAGTTGAAGAAATACTCCCATGGGGACAAGGTAAGTTAAAGAAATGAGATGGGAGTTGGCATGGGAACAGGTGAATCCTTGTTACAGCTCTGGAGAAACAAGGGCAAGGGAAGGGTCACTTGGCCCTACCTGGGCTGTAGTGCGTTCTTGTGCTGGGGAGGGCTGGAGGCGGGGGTATCCCCCGAGCATCTGCGGGCGTCCACGCACAGAAGGCAGCCAGGCTGCTCCGGACGCGAGGGTGCCCGAGATGACCAGGGCCGAGATGGCAGGGAGCAGTGATGCCCCATACTGTCCTCGTCCAGTCGCTGGAAGCCAGCAGTGGGCACGGCCGACCTGTAGGCTGTTGTACCCAGCAGGTTGTCTTTGTGAGCCTGCATCACGGGCCATGGGTGGAGCGGAGGACCTGGAAGCCAGATGGCAGTTTCTGTCTCTTTGCAGGACTTTACCGAGGATGTCAATTCTGCTTTTGAGTTCCTGCTGCAGCTTACACCCTTGCTGGACAAAGCTGACCAGCGCTGCAAGTATGAGGCCCCCTGCTCACCTCGCTGTACTGGAAGGAGCTCTGGCTCTTCCCCTGCTCTTTGTGCCAGATCAGCACCAGGGGACCGGCTCCTTGTTCCTCCTCTCAGCAGGGGCAGGAGGCAGCAGCCCCGTGGTTGCCGAGTGCCCAAGCCCCTCTGCCTTCCCTCAGGCACTCAAAATGTTCTTCACCCTAAAGGAGGGAGGATGTTGGGCAGGGCCTCACGGCTCCCCCTCCATAATCCCTGCAGTATGCCTAGGCCCCCCATCATCTTTTTCCCTCACAGCTGTGACTGTACAAATTTCCTACTCCAAGAATGTAGCAAGCAGGGGCTTCTGTCTGAAGCCAGTACGAACAACCTCATGGCCAAGCGGTAAGTATGAGCTCCCGGGCTGGCCCAAGGGCCCCTTGCCCACCCGCCTCATGTCCAGACTGGGCTGCTGGGTGCCTTTTCCCTCCTGTCGGGGGTTTGAGTGTGGGTGACGGGAGCCACACCTAGGGTTACTAGGGACAGGAGACACAGATTTCTGCAGACCAGGGTTTTGCACCGTTAGGGCTTTAACTCTCGCCCTCCTTTGTGATCGAAGTAGAAATTGTAAAACTTCCTTCAGTCTTAAATGAACTTTCAACACAGATGTAATGACTAGAGGCGATTTGAAGCGGTTGCGCTCCTGGACGCGCTTTCATAAGCATCACCCAAGCCCAGTGCCTCCTCTGTGCCTCTGCTCCTGGGCCTGGACTGAGGAGCGTGTCAGGAATTCATCTCTGTTCCCTTACCTTCTCTTGTGGCCACAGCAAAGCAGACCGGGAGCACGCACCCCAGCTGAAATCAGATGAAAATGCCAACATCCAGCCCAACCCCGGGCTGATCCTCCGCGCGGAGCCCACCGTCACCAACATCCTCAAAGTGAGTGCGCTGTTCCCTTGCCACCAGGGGCATACCTTCCCTCTTTCCAGTTTCCCTCTTCTTCCAGGTAAGTAAATAGGCCACGGACCTCTCTCTCTTCTGGTTACTTTGGAAGTAGAGAAAGGGGGAAGGTGAGGAAAGCGCCCCTGGAAACAAGCGTTTGTTGAGCTTCACTGGTCAGCCAGGCGCTGTGGTGGGTGTGGAAACGGCGCTGAATTGCACAGCAGAGACCTCGCCCATCCTGACTCCAGCGCCATCGTCCCAATTTAGTCGAGAGGAATGGATCGGAGAGCAAAGAATTTAAGGAACGGATTTCCAGATTGGAGTCAGATGTCGATTAAATGGCAGGTCCTGGTGTCCCGTTTAATAGAGACATGCAGAGAGAGAAACTGTGGCTAGGCTGTATCTGGGGGGGTCTTCAGTGTTCTTCAGAATTTGATTTCCTGTCTTGTCCCCAGACAATGGATGCAGACCACTCCAAGTCCCCGGAGGGGCTGCTAGGGGTCCTGGGCCACATGCTGTCTGGGAAGAGCCTGGACTTGCTGCTGGCTGCTGCTGCGGCCACTGGGAAGCTTAAGTCCTTTGCCCGGAAATTCATCAAGTAAGGAAGCCTGAGCCTCTGACCAGGGTCTGGGAGGCATGTGTGAAGGAGGAGGTGGGGACTTCCCTGGTGGCCCAGTGGCTAAGACTCTGTGCTCCCAATGCAGGGGGCCCGGGTTCGATCCCTTGTCAGGGAACTAGATCCCACATGCCGCAACTAAGAGTTCACATGCCGCAACTGAAAGATCCCACATGCTGCAATGAAGACCCCGTGTGCCGCGACTAAGACCCGGCACAGCCAAATATAAATAAATAAATATTAAAAAAGAAAGCAAGCAAAAAACAAAGGAGGAGGTGGCAGAATAAGGGCAAGGCAGTGGGGTCTGAGTCTCCCCAGAGATGCCAAGGCAGAGCATCCCAGCTGGAGACCTGGGGGAAGGGCCCATTCTCTGGACATGAAGTGCTGTTTTCTCTTCAGCTGAGGATGGAGTGGAGGTGTTTGGCAAGGTGACGAGGTGTTGAACAGCAGATGTGGAGGGATTGTGTTCATACCCACTTATTAATAAGGGACTCTCAAATTCTGCTGAGTTTTTGGATTGACCTGGAATTTGATGTGTAGAATGTTGTTCCATTCAGCGAGCCATTCTCTAGGCCTTGGAAATCTTTTAAAAATAGAAAGAGTTCTTGTTTCTGTAGCAATGGTGTTCCTTTTAAGTTGAACCCATAATTCAGACTCTAGTGACCGCCTCTCTGAGTGGGCAGAGCCCCTGACCCCAGCCGCTGCCCACCCCTTGCCCTGGTTGATGCAACCTGTCTCCATTCCTTCTGCAGTTTGAACGAATTCACGACACACCGCAGTGAAGAAAGCAGTAAGTCAGCTCCACACACCCCCAGGCCCAGTGGTGCTGAAGGAGGGGTGTGGAGGGAGAGAACAGGGGAGGGAAGAGGACGCTTTTGCTCATCCTGGGGAGGCTGTGTTCTCCCCTAGGGATGACTGACTGAAGCTTTTGGGGAGCCTTGAAAGAGGGTCATGCTGGGAAAAGCATTCTTCCCAAACCACCCTTTGTCCCTCTCCATCCCCTGTTACGATTTGGTCAGGTGTTGGGGGAAAGGAGGGTTCAGGAGTCTTTGGTTCCAAGGAAGGGATGATGTTCCAACTGAGACTCTCAAGAAAAGGATTCTGAGCCTCAGAGCTTTGAAGGAGCCACTCGGTCCCTGACCTTCCTTGAGGCAGATCCTGAGCCCCTCCCGACCCAGACAAGGCCTTTGGGCCCCTGCCCTAGGCTGGGGGTCAGCCTTTTCATCCTTCACAGCCAAGGCGGCCTCAGTTCGAGCCTTGCTCTTTGACATCTCCTTTCTCATGCTGTGCCACGTGGCCCAGACCTATGGCTCAGAGGTGAGTGACGGGGAGCAGTCAGGATTGGGGCACTTGGGACAAAGGGGAAGGTAACAACCAATAACTCTCCCCACCTCACACCCCTACCCCACCCCCGTCAATGTCCCAAGCCAGTTAGTTCTCCTGGCTGCAGAAATCAGATGCCCCCGCCCCAAGTCAATAGATGCCCCCTTGTCATGTCCTGAATCCTTCAGTTCCACACCCACCACTAGGTGGCAGCATAGCCCGTGTCTTTCTCCCTCAGACCAGTTTGTCCCCAGTTCTTCAGGCTGGGAGCGGGGAAGCCACTGGGCAGGAAGAGAGGTGCAGGGTGCTGCACCTCCCCACCCGCTCCTTTCTCAGGTGATCCTGTCCGAGTCAAACACGGGAGGAGAGGTGTTCTTCTTTGAGACCTGGATGCAGACCTGCATGCCCGAGGAGGGAAAAATCCTGAACCCTGACCACCCCTGCTTCCGGCCCGACTCCACCAAAGTGGAGTCCCTGGTGGCTCTGCTCAACAATTCCTCGGAGATAAAGCTGGTGTCAGTGGCCTGGGTGCCCACTCCAAGGGTGGTAGTGCGGGTAGGGCCCAGACCCTCTCCCTCAGCCCATCCCACGCCCCCCAGTGGTGATTTTTCTCCCATTCCCACCCTCTTGTAGGCAGATGAAGTGGCATGAAGCCTGTCTCAACATTTCGGCGGCCATCTTGGAAATCCTCAATGCCTGGGAGAATGGGGTGCTGGCCTTTGAGTCCATCCAGGTAGCCCCACCTTTCCAGCGGCCTTCTCTCTTCCCTGAGACACAGAGGCAGTCTTCGATAGCTTGTTAGATTTCATAAGAACGAAAAGGCCCTTAATCCAGGAGCCTGTGTGTGGTTCTTGATCTTTCTTGTAGTCACAGTGTTAGCTGCTCCGTCCCCCGCAGGGAACTTGGGGAAAATCAGACCTGTGGTGAAAAGAGGTGTGGAACGTGGCCCTGGATCCCAGTGTCGCGCTGAGCTGCCCACGGAGGCCAGGGCAGGTGATGGCCAGGGAAGGGGAGAGGGTGGCCCCATCACCCTTCACCACTCCCCCCCTCAGAAAATCACTGATAACATCAAGGGGAAGGTGTGCAGCCTGGCAGTGTGTGCTGTGGCCTGGCTTGTGGCCCACGTGCGGATGCTGGGGCTGGACGAGCGTGAGAAGTCGCTGCAGATGATCCGCCAGCTGGCAGGGCCGCTGTACAGCGAGAACACCCTGCAGTTCTACAACGAGAGGTCAGCGGCCCATCCCCTCCCTTCTGGAACTCTGCAGGTCTGTCCTGAGAAGCCAGCGCCTCCGGAAACCACTCTCTTCCTCTTCTCTTACCTTCCCAAACATGCCGCTCAGCTGCTCAGTCTCTTCCTCGCTCACTCACGTTCTCAGTCACGTCTTCACTCACTGACTCAGCAACACTTAGTGTGTGTCTCTGTGCCGGGAGTGTTATTATCCAGCACCCGCTGTGTGTGCGCCAGAACTACAGACCCCACGTGGCTATGATTCCTGCCCTCAAAGGGCTCGAGTCCTGGGGAGCTGGCTTGCCAGAACGGAATGGTTATCTTAGCTCTGTCACTCTTAAGGAACTGTGAGCCCATCTGTAGATCTTATAGGCCTTGGGCCTGTCCACCCACTCCCTACCCTGCCCCTCCAGGCCCAGCTATCTTCTGTGCCATTTTCCTGCCTGGGCTTTTCAGGGACTTGGAGGACCTCCCTAGCGACTTCAGCTGTGTTGATTCAGTGGGGTTGTTTCATTTGCCCATCCAATAAGCTTTTTAAAAAAAATATGGTAAAAAATACATAACATAAAGTTTACCACCTTAACCATTTTTAAGGGCACAGTTCAGTAGTGTGTTAAGTATATTCACACTGTTGTGAAACAGATATCCAGAACTTTTTCATCTTGTAAATCTGAACCTGGACCCGTTAAACAACAGCCCTTCCTGTCCTTCCCCCAGCCCCTGGCAGCCACCGTCCTACTTTCTGTTTCTATGAATTTGATTTCTTTAGGTACCCCGTGTAAGTGGAGTCATGTAGTGTTTGTCTTTTTGTGGCGGGCATATCTCACTTTGTGTAGTGTCCCCAAGGTTCAACCATGTCATTGCATGTGTCAGAATTTCCTTCCTTTTTAAGGCTGGATCGTATGTATATACTACATTTTGCTTATCCATCCCTTGGTTGATGGACACGTGGGTTTCTTTCACTTCTTGGCTTTTGTGAATAGTGCTGCTGTGAACGTGAGCATGCACCAAGCAATGAGTTATGAGTGATGACCCACAAGGTAGCCATCAGGATGTCTTTTAAGAGAAGTGGAAACACTGAGCTGAAATGAGGTTGGGAGGATCTGTAAAATCCCGTCTCCTCTTTATTCCTCCCCTCCCTCAGCATCCTCCCCGCAAAAGTCATGGACTGTTTTCTGTGACGTAATCCATTCTAAGCACCCTGACTCCTGTCTGGGAAATCTGTGGCTCCATCATGCAGGTGGAAATAGTGGCCGTGAAAGTCACAGTGACTTTCCCAGAGCCACCCAGTGTTCCCCGAACGGTTAGCGCTCAGGCCCAGGCCTGCAGTCCTTGTCGAAGACTCTTCATGAGAAAATTCCTGGATATACATTTATATTTACCCAGCTACCAACGGCCGGGAAAAGTCTTGTGGGGCAGCCCTTGGGCCCCTGTCCTGGAAGTAACAGTTACTTTGGGAGGAGGCCAAGGCTGGGTGGGGAACCCCCGCAAGCACTCAGCCTAGAGGGAAGTGATTGTATTTATTTATGCCAGAGGATTGTCAAGGCCCAGGCCTGGGGGATGGAGGAAGTTGGAGAGAGAGAGTGAGAGAAGGTATGAATGAATACATTGCTAGAATGATCTGGAGGAGGCAAGTGCCCCCGCCCCCCATAGGCTGGTGCCGGAGCAGGACTCGTGGGGTCAGGTGTCCTAGGGGTTTGCAACTTCCCCTTGTCTCCTCCCTCAGCGTAGAATGGGGTTAATTCCGTAACCCGAGTCCTGGGAAGAGTCAGGCCTGCCTGTTCCTGCCCCCACCCCAGCTATTGAACCTGCTGCTACCTGAACCACAGGCCCTCTCGCCTCCCTCCCCCCATCAGGGTGGTGATCATGAGCTCCATCCTGGAGCATATGTGTGCGGACGTGCTGCAGCAGACGGCCACACAGATCAAGTTCCCATCCACGGGCATGGACACCATGCCCTACTGGAACCTGCTGCCCCCCAAGCGACCCATCAAGGAGGTGCTGACGGACATATTTGCTAAGGTGCTGGAGAAGGGATGGGTGGACAGTCGCTCCATCCACATCTTTGACACCCTGCTGCACATGGGAGGCGTCTACTGGTTCTGCAACAACCTGATTAAGGTACTGGGGTCGGGGGTGGGGGTGGGCTGGGGGGAACAGGCATTCTCAGACCGCCGGAGACAGCTGAGAAAACGCCTGACAGGACCAAGCGTGGTCTGGTCCTCTGGCTTCTCAACCCCCAGCCCAGTCGGCGGGGCTTCTCTGCGAGGCCCACTGAATGCAGAGAAGATTCCTTGGACTCCAGAGGCCGGTCCTTGCCTCGGGAGCTCCTGGGGTCTGAAGGGAGTTGCAGGACGTCACTGCCCACGTTGAGGGCCCTCAGCTCCTCGGTCCTCCTCTGCCCTGTCCTTCCAGGAGCTGTTGAAGGAGACGCGGAAGGAGCACACGCTTCGGGCGGTGGAGCTGCTCTACTCCATCTTCTGTCTGGACATGCAGCAAGTGACCCTGGTCCTGCTGGGCCACATCCTCCCTGGCCTGCTCACCGACTCCTCCAAGTGGCACAGCCTCATGGACCCCCCTGGCACCGCTCTCGCCAAGTAGGATTTTGTGGAGAGCCTTAAGTCCCCCCAGCCCGGAGGGGGGCACCCTGCCTGGGCCACCCAGGAAACTGGGCTGTGGGGAAGCCCTGTCGGGTGGGGCCTGATCAGCATGGGCACAGAAACCGCGTTGGGGCCTCTTTGATTTTACCCCCTTTTCCTGGACCCCTTTGCCAGGCTGGCCGTCTGGTGTGCCCTGAGTTCCTACTCTTCCCACAAGGGGCAGGCGTCCTCCCGCCAAAAGAAGAGACAGCGCGAAGACATCGAGGTAGGATAGGGGCCCCTTCCCCCGTTCATTGCCCTTGTGCTTGTTCAGCAGATGTTCACTGAGCCTCTTCTGGTAAGAGGCGCCTTCCCGGGCACAGGCAGCCAGGCATGGTCCCTGCCTCTGGGCCACTGTGTCAGGGGTGAGTGTGTGGGAGGGTCTCTCCCTAGGGTAGTGGGAGAGGCGAGGAGAGGGAAGCTGACCCTCTGGAGATGCTACCTGCGGCCTATGGGGGCTTAACTCCAAACTGAGCTCCAGTCCTGGAAGATTTGGGGATGCAGCTGTGGGTAACAGTGGCTCTCCTGCCCCCCAGGATTACATCAGCCTCTTCCCCTTGGATGACATGCAGCCCTCGAAGCTGATGCGACTGCTGAGCTCCAATGAGGAAGATGCAAATATCCTTTCGAGTCCCAGTGAGTGTGTGGACAGGGGCCGGGCGGGCTGTTTCCTTTCCCGGGAACTCACTCCTTCTGAGAGCTGCTCTGCATCTCGCTGACTGGTCAGAGAGGCTGTGGTAGGAGTCTGCCCCATTCTGTCCCCTACAGATGCTCTGTTTCCTATCCTCGAGCGACCAAGGGTTGCTGTGGATCACTCCCTGAGGGTGAAGCTCTTCTGCCCAGATCCCATCCTAGCCCGGGGTGCACAGCTGACCCTTCCCCACTCCTCACGGCAGTGAGTTCACTGCCTTGGGCACAGTCTGTGCCACTGATTCACAGCTCTGACCTTCCTTCCCCTGAAGCAGGCCCCGAGACCTGGAGCAGGCCTGGGCTGATACTTGGGACTGCTCCCCACTCTTCCTGCCGGGAGAGCACCCCAACTCCACCTGCTTCCCTAGATGTCATCGCCTCTCCCTGCTAAGGGCTCTTCGTAGCGTTTAATTTTTCCTGTTTCCAGAGATTTCTTCTGAGCCTAGAAGTTTCTCTGAGGTCTTTCAGGGACCAGGGGACCAATTGTGCACTTGAACAGAGGAAAGATTCTATGACCTTTGGCTAGTTACTTAGCAAATCTTAGTCTCACCTTCCTTGTCTGTAAAATGGAGATGTGAGGATTAGCGGTTTCAGCCATATGCAGCCCGCAGATTGGCACCTGGCGGTGCTGACCAGATGGTAGTTCTCTCTTACCTGCTTGTGGGGAAGCCTGTATTTGGGGCCCGTGTGACTGGACCCAAGCATCTTCTCCGGCCGGGCCCTCCACCCCCGACAGGTGAGGGCTCCTGTGGGCGGCGGTTCGGAACGCAGGAGGCCGTTTGCTCAGTGCCCCTCGCTTGCCCCACAGCGGACCGGTCCATGAGCAGCAACCTGTCAGCCTCCCAGCTTCACACGGTTAACATGAGAGACCCGCTGAACCGAGTCCTGGGTGAGGCCTCCCAGCCCTGTTCCCCACCCTCTGCCCCCCGTCCCCGCTGATTGCCAGCTCTCCTGTCTCCCCCAGGCCCCCGTCTCGTCCCTCTCTGGCTCGCCCCCAGCTTTCCTTTGTACTTTCTCTTTTTGACGTCCCCATTTGGGGGGACACCCTTAGCGCTTCTTTGTTCTCCCAGAATCTGACCTCTTCCCAAACCTTCTCATGGAGTTCTCCTTCCCCCCGCCACCCTTTCCTCTCAGCCAACCTGTTCCTGCTCATCTCCTCCATCCTGGGCTCTCGGACCGCCGGCCCCCACACGCAGTTTGCGCAGTGGTTCATGGAGGGCTGCGTGGACTGCCTGGAACAGGGCGGCCGAGGCAGCATCCTGCAGTTCATGCCCTTTACCACAGTGAGTGCCGCGCCCCCGGGCCGCTGGCCCACCCTCCAGCTCAGAGCGGGTCAGCACGTTGCAGGAGAGCTTGGGGTCCGGCGGCCAGGAGGGAGGGCTCCTTCCTCCTGGACGTCACACCCACCATTACCTTGCTGAGCAGCTGTCTGTCTGTCTGACAGGTATCAGAACTGGTGAAGGTGTCAGCCATGTCCAGCCCCAAGGTGGTTCTGGCCATCACGGACCTCAGCCTGCCCCTGGGCCGCCAGGTGGCCGCCAAAGCCATTGCCGCCCTCTGAGGGGCTTGGAGTGACCGCAGGGGCTGGCAGGCAGGGTCCCAGCCCTGGGCGCCTCAGAAAAGGACATGTGGAAAGATGAGACATCATTGCTCATATCCACATGATGTAGCTGCCCTCGGTCGGTTTCCAGATCTTTCCCCTGCTCCTGACTTCTGACCTCTAAGACAGCTCCCAGTTTCTTTCATAATTTCCTTTCCCACTGCCAGCACCTGATGCGTGTGAGCAGCCTGGCTCCTTGACTCCGGGCGGTCTCACTGCAGCCCTCCCTGTGCACGACCCCTGTGTGCGCCTCCAGCTTCCAAGAGTGGATTTACCTCCGGGGAACTTTACAGGTGCAGGGTATGTGTGTATATGTGTGTGTATATATATATAATCTCTTTTTACAGGGGTGTGTTCACCTCGGCTGGCTTGTAAATAAAGACCTCGTGGATCCCTCTGTGCCTGTTGGTGCTGTCGGTGCCTGTGTCCGATGGGGGTGGGGAACGGCTGGCTCTGCCTTGGACCCGTGCAGGCTGTGCTGGAGGAAGCAGGAGGGTGCAGAGGAGGGCTGGGCTCAGGGTCCCTGTTTGTGCGCTCAGTAGGGGCGGGACAGGGCGGAGGGAGCAGCTTCCCTTCCTCATACCCGCCTGCCGCTTCCCCCCACCTTGCAAAGTCAGACTTACTCTGAAAAGGGAGAGGTTTTGGCTAAAGGCCCCGCTGGTGCTGGGGTAGGGTGTCCTGTTCTGATGTTCCCCAGCCCAGCCAAGCCCCACCCAGAGTCTGACTGGCCCGGAATTGGATCTTTCCTCTCCAGAAGAGGACTTGGGGGTATGAGGGGTGAGGGGCTGAGGCATGAGGGGGGATGGAGGCAGGAACTCTGTTTAACCCTTCTTTGCCTGCTCGTCTCCAAGCCCCGGTTTTTCAGGACCAACTAGAGAGGGGGGGACCCTGAGCCGTGCAGCTGGGGGTTCTAGCCCCACTCAGCCCGACCCTGCTTTTTTTTTTTTTTTTTGCGGTACGCGGGCCTCTCACTGTTGTGGCCTCTCCCGTTGCGGAGCACAGGCTCCGGGCACGCAGGCTCAGCGGCCATGGCTCACGGGCCCAGCCGCTCTACGGCATGTGGGATCTTCCCGGACCGGGGCACGAACCCGTGTCCCCTGCATCTGCAGGTGGACTCTCAACCACTGTGCTACCAGGGAAGCCCCTGACCCTGCTTCTAAGAAACCAGATGGGGAAGGGAAGTGGGAAGTGACTCAGGAGCTGAGGATGGGGAAGTCTTGGGAGGGGACCTGGGGACCGGTTGGCCATCTGGACGTCCTTGGTCTGGTGGTGGCAGCCTGGAAGCATACGTGCATCTTCAGCTGAGAGCACAGAGAGGTTTGTCTTGAATCTGTGCTGTGAAACGGCCCCTCTAGTCTCCCCAGGTGTGAGCTCAGGCCTCTTCAGCCCATGAGGCCCGAGACAGGTAGGAAGGCTGCGGGCTCCCCACCAGATCAGAGGCAGTGCTTGACGAGGGACAGAAGTGCAGAGCCTGGAATGTGGGGTCCAACCCAAGCTGTCACCTTGACCTCAGCTTCCTAATCTGTAAAAAGCCCTTCATAATTCTATCTTTGTGGGCAGCTGTGAGCATGGATGGGTGAAGGTTTATGGAAGATGGTAAACTGAAGCCCTGTGCACATGTTAAATCCTCCCTCACTTCGGGCCCGTGTCCATCTGTGTCTGGACTGTTGAGCCCCCCAGTCCCCCTCTCCCAACCCTACTCTCTCCTCTCCCGGTACGGGTGACCCATCTACCTTCTGTCCTCCCTGCTAGGCGGTGGCTCCACAGGGCCAGGGACCACGCCTGCCTCATTCACTGCCGTGTCCTAGCACCCGGCCCAGTGTCTGCACCCAGTGGGTGCACCTCCTCTTCCCTTCCTTCGGGCCTCGCCCTCCATTCAACTCCCTGCCCGCGACCCCTGGCCAGGCAACAGCTGGACTCAAGAAGGAGGAAGGACATTTACTGGAGACAAACACTTTATTATCGTGAAGTTTGGCTACAATGAGAAAGTGGGGGCCGAGGGGGAAGGTGAACAGTCGAGCGTCCCTCTCACACCCCGTCACACGAGCCCCCTCATCTTTTCCCTCCCACATTCCCAGTCCCACCCAGCAAGGCAGAGACACGACTGCCCAGCCTGAAAAGGAGTCAGAATCCCAGCCCTGACCCCGGCAGGGTGGGGCAGGCGCCACTAGCCTGATGGTGTCTATAGCGCATCCAGAAAAACAAGAGGCGTCACTGATGGATGCCTGGGCTCCCCACACAAGAAGTCAAAATGTGCCCGAAAAAAATCTTAAAACGATTCCCCAGCAAATTCGCGGGACCCCAGGGTCAAGCGTCCCGGCTTCGGCTGCCTCTGATGGGCTCCGTGCCCGAGGCAAAGGGGACTCAAGGGAAGCGGCCAAGTCAGGCCAGAGCCAGGGGTGCAAGGACCCAGTTGGGGAACACTGCTGTTTAAATATTAAACAGGGCTGTCTCATCTCCCACGTGGGAGACTTCCCGATGATTCCAAGGTCCCCGAGGTAGGCACCCTCAGGGTAGGGGTTCGCTGTGGCTCTCCCCAGAGCCCACCACGGAGCCAGGCAGGGAGCAGTCACAGGAAGTAATACTTGGTATTTACCAACTCCCTCCCAGTCCAGGGGACAGGAAGACGGGAGTTTTTCTCCCTGCTACAGGCGGGAGAATGAAACTTGGAGGTGGAGGGAAGGATCCAGGAGTCTAGGGCTCCTTTCTGTCTTCCCCGTCTTTAAATATTAGGTTTAAATAAGCATAAATATTAAATAGAGATAAATACACTGGATGGGGAGGGCTTTGCTCAGGGCTCGGCCAGGTAGCGCAGGACACGGTACGCGAGCTCCAGGAAGCTCTGCAGCTTGGAAGCAACCAGGACCCCTCCTGCCCGGCGCTGGAAGGCTGAGGTGAAGGTCGGCATGGGGCCCTGGGTGGGCTGCACGGCAGGGGCCACCCCCAGGTCTTCCATCTGTGGGGGAAGGTGAGGTCAGCAATCAGGCCCTGCTGAGTGGGTAGTTAGCACAGGAAGGAAAGGCAAAGGGCTGATGGGCTGTAGACGAACCAGGGTTCATGGTGGAGCCAGGACCGAAACCAGGTCTCTTTAAGGTGTCTTTAAGGTCCAGTGACCCCGCCTCATGCCCTCAAGTAGGGGGTGGGGGTGGGGGAGGGTCCTGGGATGAGGTGGTAGCTCCCTACATCCAGCCCACCGAGAACTCCACCAGCTCTAGAGAACTCCGGGGTCCCCAGGCTGGCAGCACCACCTTTGGGGACCAGCTCGGTCCGGGGCCCTAACGCTTGCTGCTCCTGAAGAGACTCACCTGCAGCCAGATGTTGGTGGCAAAGTCGGTGACGTCCAGCTGCAGTATGTCCAAGGTGGGGGCCAACTCTGGGGAGATCCCCGCCAGGGCCTGCAGGAGGCCCTGGAAGAGGAAGAGGCCGCCGTGCAGTTGGCGCAGGCAGCCTGTCTGGGAGATGGGATAGGAAAGTCAGGGGACGCTGCCTGGGCTGCTCACCTCAGGGCCCCAGCATGGAGCCTGGAGGACTGGGGAGCCTTCCAGGTCATCCTTTCCCGCCCGTCCCCTCATCTCCCTTCTCCCCTCCGGACACTCACCAGCTGCAGGGTCTGGCTGGAGCAGCTACTCAGGGAAGCCTGGGGGATGCCCAGAGAGTGCCCAAGCAGCACCAGCTCCTCAGGGTGGCACAGCTTGTGGGTGGTGCACTGGGGATGGGAAGGATGCTGAGTGAGGGGGACTGGCAGAGCCGGGCGGCTCCTCCTTCCCGAGTGCCCCCATCTCTCCACATCCACATCTACCCCTCCCTCCACGTCCCGCCAGGCTTCTCAGCCCCCGTTCCTCCGTCCAAGCCCCCAGCCAGCGCCTCCCAGCACTGTCCCCTAGAGGTTCTTCCCCCAGTTCCCCACCAGCCGCCAGGGCTCTGCCTCTCCTAATTTCCTCCCATTTCCCCTGAGTCTCTCCTCTCCCATCCCATGTCCCTTCCCCACGGTTCCCTTTGCTTCCCTCTGCTTCTCTCTCTCCCCTCAGCTCTGCCCCGCACACCTTCTTTCCTCCCTGCCCGCTGCTGCAGTATCTCTGTCCCCTCCCTGTCCCTCCGCAGGCTGCCCTCACTCACCAGCCTCTCCTGCAGGTCAGCGCCATCAGCCTGGATTTTCCTCACTTGCTCTAAGCACTTAAGCAGGAAGCTCTGGGGCAGGGAGCTGGCAGGGCCGAGGGGTGTGGCTTCTTGCACCGTCCAGAGTGCACTGTGCCAGAGCAGCAGCTGCAGGGCTGGGAGCAGACGGGGGCTCAGGAGACGTGCAGACCTTTCTGGGAGCCCAGGGACCCTGCCCTCTGCCGCTCCGGGCCCCGCAGCTCTCCCCTCCTGGGGCCCGGACACTCACCCATCAGCTTCATGGGGCTCTGGGCAGCAGGTTCAGCCGGGGGTCTGGATGGGTCTGTAGGTTCTGGGTTCTGTCAGGGACCAGGTCCAGGGGCCTTTATACACAAGCCCATGGAGGCCTGGGAGGAAATTACCTGGTGCTGCGACTAAGGCTTAGTAATAACTTCCCAAGATTTATGCAAATTTGGCGTCCAGGACAATGCAGGGGGGTTGGGACAAAAAAAGTGTTTGCGAAAGTTTTGTGAAATTGTGGAATCTCTGATTCTTCTTTGACGTCTTGCCCCCCTCAAACTCCCTTCCTCCCCTCAGCCCCACCCAGGTCTGAATTGCCCC
>NW_006791954.1:4513858-4522980 GCF_000442215.2 Lipotes vexillifer | reverse complement strand
CTGAACCAAAGCTGAGCCAATGATAAAAGCCGGGGAGGCTGGAGTCTGGTCGACCCCAGGGAAGAGGCAGGCCTAGGCCTCAGGGCCCTCCCCTGGCACATCTCCTGGGTTAGCCCCATTTGCCACTCTCCCTTGGGATTCTCAAGCCACCTGCTCCCTAGGCCCCCAATTCTGAGAAGGAAGAAACCAGTTGCCCTATTTCTTTCCCCCCCAATTCCCAGAGGCTGCCTCTCTGAGTGCCCTCTTGAGGGGCCAGGGGCCTGAGATAGGAACATTGGGGTCTTGCCTCCTGTCCCCACCCCACATGTTGAGAGGCATCATCCTGGTTCCTGTCCCGAACTGGTTAGCTGGGAACTCCCCAATCCCCCCATGACTCATTCCTTTAAGCCCCCGGAATCCTGGCAGAGACCAGAGGAAACCGGATGTCTGTCCCGAATGAAGCAAGACCCTTTGAGGCTCTCGGTTCAGGTTCACCTGACCTTGCCCTTCCTCCTCCCCCGCCCCCCCCACCCCCGCCCGCACTACCCCTCCCCCCCAGTGTCGCAGTGCTTTGGAGTTGATGGTCTGGGACAGGTGGCTTCCCTGGCCAGGTTCACTGCCAGCGGGCATGTGTGTGCTGCCCTGAGGGGAGAAGCGCTAGGGTGAGAAAAAAGAAACCACCCGGCTTCAAACCCGAGAACCACGTACTGTTAGCGCTGGAAGGGACTTTGGAGTCTGTTCCAACCCTGTGAACCGGGCCAGTGAGGGAAGAGGCTTGCCCAAGGTCATGGGTAGCAGAGTCAGAGTTATAATCCAGACCTCTGCCTTGGGCCTGAGAGTTTTCCACAGGCCATGCGGCCTGCCTGGGGAAGTCTGACCAACCGCACGCAAGACTGCCATGTTCTGTCCCAACAGAACGTTGTTCTACCCCAGGACGGGCCAGAACAGAGTCTCTTCGGATGAGGAGTGGGTGTATCTGACTGGGCCAGGCCACCTCTGGGGCGGGGGTGCCCCCTGGTGGCCACAGCTGGCAGGGCCTTCACCTGCTAATCAATTCACGTCCTGCCTCAGGTCCCTGGTCCTGCCGGGCAGCCCTGGCCCCCAGCTCCACCTTAGGCCAGGCAACTGGCCACCATGCCCCTAATCAAGCCCAGTTCTGCGCCCACCTCCACGGGAGGAGAGGGGTGGGTTTAACAGAACTGTGGGGGGATGGCAGAGGTTCTCACAAACATGCCTCCTCTCCTTCCCCCTAAGAACCTCCAGAGGACACAGTCGGCCCCAGATGTTGTGCAGAGCATGCCCTGTACACTGGCAGATGCATTGCTTTCAATAAGCCTATGAGAAAGGTATCAGAACCATTTCCCCTTTTACAGAAGATGAATCTGACCTTGGAAAGGTTGACTTGCCCCAAACTAGCAGAGCCAAGGTCTGCACTGTGCCAGAGTCTTAAACTCTTAACCATTGGATCTCTTTCATTCATTCATTAATTATTTATATAAAATTTATTTATTTGGCTGCGTCGGGTCTTAGTTGTGGCACGCGAGGTCTTCCTTGTGGCACGCAGGGTATTTCGGTGCGGTGTGCAGGCTCTAGAGGGAGAGGGCTGAGTTGCCCCACAGCATGTAGGATCTTAGTTCCCTGACCAGGGATCAAACCCCCGTCCCCTGCATTGGAAGGTGGATTCCTAACCACTGGACCACCAGGGAAGTGCCCACCATTGAATCTGACCAATGTTTGGCCTTCCTCAACCATCACCAGGCCAGCTCTAGACCCAAACTTTAATTTTCACTTACAGTCCAAGTGCGTCAGAGGTTTGGCCCAGAAAATGCTACTTCTAACAAGGGTGGCCAGAATGGTGTAAGGACTTGCGATCACGATTTGAAGAAAACAGGCCATTTTGTCTGGCCAAGAGGAGGTTGTTGCGTGGTCTCAAGGGCTAGAAGTGGGACAGGGAGTGGAAGCCCAGCTAGCCAGCTTTCAGCTCAAGGAAAGAGCTTTCTAACCGTCAGAGGTGCTGGAGGATGGGGTGGGCCACTTCCAGAGGAAGTGAACTGCCTGACCAGGGAGGTGTTCTGGCCTCCATTCCATAGAGAGAAAATCCGAATGTTGGCTGGCAGTTACTGGACACCTCTTATGTGCCAGGCACCTTCCATTACACTTTTGTCTTTCATCCTATCAACCAAGTGTGGACTATTCCTATTATAGATAAGGGATAGCCTCAGAGAACCGAAAGGCCCAAGATCACAGAACAAGTCGGGGGCAGAGCGAGGCAGGATTTGTGATCAGCCTTCCCAAGCCCCCGTCATTCCTATTACACTATCTCCCTGTTCAGAGAGCTGTATGTACTTCTTGGATGATGGCTCAATCCAGACCTCAGCCCCACCCATGAGAGAATAAAGACCAGGCAGAGAGAAAGCCTCGTTACCAGTCCTGACACATGCGGGCTGAGCCAGACTGAAATGATCTGGCAAAGGTCCTGGCTCCAGAGACCCCCACTAGCTGTTATTCATCCTTCCAGCTTCCTAAAGGCTTTCCCAGTTATTTCTCAATGGCCAGAGCGGGTGAGCGGCTTCCACTCACACTTCCTGTTTTCATCTGGAACTGGGCTTGGAGTGTCCTTATAAAAGCTCCGGCGTAATGCCTTTGTTGCATACTTGGCCTGTGGGCCAAGATATGTACACCCTGAGTTAAGAATCGGTTTTACATGTTTTAAGTGGTTGGAAAAAAATCAAAAGATTTTTTTTCTTTGGCTGCATTGCGCAGCATGCAAGATCTTAGTTCCCTGACCAGGGACCTCGCCCCCTGCAGTGGAAGCACGGAGTCTTAACCACTGGATTGCCAGGGAAGTCCCAAAAGAATATTTTATCACAGGCAAAAATCATGAAAAGCCAGTGTTCATAAATAATTTGTTTACATATTGTTTATGTAAGGCCCCTTTCAAGAAGGGCAGAAGTGAGTAGTTGTGACAGAGCACAAGGCTCGCAAGCCTAAAAAACGTACCATCTGGCCCTTTAAGAAAAGTTTGCAAACTAGTACACAAGACATATGTACAAGGGGACATACAGAAATGTCCTCTGCAGTGTTGTTTGTAACAGTAAACCAATGGCCACCAATAAATTAATGAACAAATAAATTGTGGCCCATTCATACCACATGTGCCTCTCTACCGTTCCACAATAGAAAATCCACGAGGAAAGCAGTTTGTTTTATTCAGTTATTTTCTTAGTCCCTAGAACAGTGCTGGGCACAGGTTTAAACATGATTAGATCTCAAAACCCACACTGAGTGAAAGGAACTTACTTTCATGTGACACATCATTTACAAAGATTTAAAAACTCAAGACAATACTATATTTTGTAGTAAAAGTATAAAAACATAAACTGGAAGGATACCCACTGAATTCATCAGAGTGGCTGCCTTTAGGGAAGGAGGGAGGAGGCCTGGGGAAGGAAGATGGGCTTTTAACTTATCTGTCATGTTTTATCTTGCATGAAAAAACTTGACATGATAACAAAAGGTTGATATTTATTAAAATTGGGTGGAAAGTACATGGGCATTTCTTACGTTATTCCTTGTACTTCTCTGTAGTTTTCTAATTAAAAAACAAAACTGGAAGGTAGAGAACACAGTGAACTCTACAAGCATAAAAATAACACTGAACTCCAGGAAAAGAAAGCTAAGCCAGTGGCAATGAATTCTAAGAAACTTCCAGACCGTGAGCAGACAGAAGAATGGTCTATAGACTCAAGGTGGTTGAGAACCAGGAAATCATGACAAATGACCCCAACTCTGTGTAACAGGATGACAGGCTCTCCAATCCATTACCAACCAGGAAAGGGTATGGGGCACTTTGGGCTGGGTGCTGACTTTAAGATTTGTCATTGGGAATAATAATAATTACAAGTAATTATCACACACTCAAAAAGAAAGTCATTTTAGAGGTCAGGTAAAGTGGTCATGGGCCAAAAGGACAGCCACGTAGAGACAAAAACCAACCAACCAACCAACCAACCAACCAACCAACCAACCAGATAACAGAGCCACAGACTGAGGCTGGGAGAAGGCCGCACAGCCTACAGAACGTGACCTGAACTTGGTATCACGTAGGCCAGTGTTCAAGTCCCACCTAAGCCTGTCCTCACAGCCTGGAAGTGGCACGGAGGGGTGCTCACCGTTAGTCCCCATCCTTCCTGGAAGGGAATTAAAGATCTCCTATTAGGGGCTTCCCTAGTGGGGCAGTGGTTGAGAATCTGCCTGCCAATGGAGGGGACATGGGTTTGAGCCCTGGTCTGGGAAGATCCCACATGCCGCGGAGTAACTAGGCCCATGAGCCACAACTACTGAGCCTGCGCATCTGGAGCCTGTGCTCTGCAACGAGAGGCCACGATAGTGAGAGGCCCGAGCACCACGATGAAGAGTGGCCCCTGCTTGCCGCAAATAGAGAAAGCCCTCGCACAGAAACGGAGACCCAACACAGCCAAAAATAAATAAATAAATTTTTAGAAAGATCTATTAGATTTTCAAATTGGCCTGTAAAATGGGGAAAAGATTGAATCCCTTAAAAAAAAAACTGGAAAGTTTGGATGCTGGAATAATAACATCTTCCACAAAGATCAAGGGGGGAGCTTGGGGAAAAAAAGTGCCGTTTCACAAAGCAAACTTTAAAAAGTTTCACTAGGTACTTCCCTGGTGGTGCAGTGGTTTAGAATCCGCCTGCCAATGCAGGGGACACGGGTTCGAGCCCTGGTCCGGGAAGGTCCCACATGCCACGGAGCAACTAAGCCTGTGCGTCGCAACTACTGAGCCTGCGCTCTAGAGCCCGCGAGCCACAATTATTGAGCCCATGTGCCACAGCTACTGAAGCCCGCGCACCTAGAGCCCGTGCTCTGCAATGAGAAGCCCGCGCACCACAACGAGAAGCCCGCGCACCACAACTTAAAGTAGCCCCTGCTCGCCGCAACTAGAGAAAGCTCTTGCTGCAACGAAGACCCAACGCAGCCAAAAAAAAAAAAAAGTTTCACTACCTGGGTTTCACAAAAGCTTAAAGGAAGTGGACAATACCAAATCACTGTGACCGAGGCTGGGGTGGGATCAGAAGCCAAAGCGAGGCCAGTCTAAAACATGCCTTTAATGGAAGTTAGGGCTATCGGGGTATGAAAATCAGCAGTTGGTGATGAACGCATGGTGTACCTTTCCTAACAAACAAGACGTTAACCAGCTCGGTGTGCCAGGTACTGGGCAAGGCCCTGGGGGGACAGAAGTGCCTCATGCTCTTTAAGAAGTTACGATCTAGTTGGGAGGATAAGGCTTTCACAGCGACAACCTCCTAAGAGAATTTGATTATCCAGTGAGTGGTTCAGACGCCAGGGAGTTGAATCACTGTGAGGCAGGATGCCTGGAAGATGTGTAGCAATCAGCAAGGTGCAGAGCGAGAGCTGGACAGGAGAGGGAACGCAGCTAGGAGAGGCAGAAACCCACGAGGCATTGTTCCGATAGCCGAGCTGAGCAGGAACGAAGGGTACGTGTATGGCAATGCCCCAGGTGCCAACCAGAGAACATCAATGATGCGAAGGACCCAATGTGGGGAGCACCGCTGGCAGCGGCTGGGAGACTTACAGAGACCCTGGCAGGTGCATTTTCCCACCACATGCAGCTGGAGGAGGTGGGCTGGGGGTCCACAGGGAGCCCCCTCTTGCCTGACCCCCGCTCTGCTCTCAGGGAGGAGCCTATCCCCCACTCCATAAGGACCACTGGGCAGAACCCCGCTCTCAACCCGCTGCAGCCTTGCAGGAGACCCTTCTCTCCTCTGCGAACCTCACCTGAGGGTCAGACTCGCCCCTTGTGTTTGATCCACTGGAAGCCCAGATTCCCAGTTTTAGAGCCAGGAGGTCACTGAGTCTAATCATTTGGCAGATATGGGAAAGGAGCCTGAGAAGTTTGGAGAGCTGCCAGTTATTTGAGAGCCAGTTAGATATGAAAGAGTAAACCCAGGCCCTCTGATCCCAGATCAGTCTCTCCACCCAGAGCCCTCGGCCTCCTCTCCATCTACAGCTGCTTCGGGTCCTCGGGTCACGCTCCCCACGCTGCGTCCTTCGCATCAGTGATGTTCTCTGGCTGGCACCTGGGGCGTTGCCGTACACGTACTCTTCGTTCCTGCTGAGCGAGCTCTGCTATCAGAACGATGCCTCGTGGGTTTCTGCCTCTCCTAGCTGCGTTCCCTCCCAGGCCAGAAAAAAATCTGGGCCTGTTAACGTTGCACATGTTAGAGTGAAATAAGAGTAATTAACTGATGCACAAAGAGTCCTGGAGAACTTTTTATTGTTTAAAAATCACAACTGAAGCTTCAAAAAACATACAACCTAAAACATGTCCCAATTCCAGTGCCCTCCTCCCTGGAGGCGAGCACAGGGCTAGTCCCTCCTACCCTGCTGCCCACACTGCCAGCCAGGACCCTGCCCTGGGGAGGCTGCCTGCTCGCCCTCCTGCCCACGTGTGCTACGTCACCGGCTGGGGAGGGGCCCTGGGATGAGGTGGGGGTGACTGGCTCCCTGCACCCCTCACCCCCTGCACATATGCAGTCTGTGTGCAGCGTGTGGGAAAAGGGGCCGGTTCCCTGGGCAGGGGACCCCCAACGGGGAAGGATAAAGAGCCAGTCCCCACTCACCCACCCCTCCCCAGCCCCCCAGCTCAAGGAAAGCTGTCATCATCATCTTCCGCCATCTCCTTGGCAAACTCCAAGTCCTGCTGCTCCCGCTCCCGCCGCTCCTGAGGACAGAGGGGGCGAGGGCCGGGCTGCTGAGGACAGGTCGGGCTCTCTCACTCCGTCTCCACACAGGGCCAGAGACTGCCCAAGCTTCGGAGTTGCCCCAGCCCTTGCGGAAAGCTCCCCTCTCCCCTTTCTGGAGGGAAGTTTGATCTTTCTTTCAGTCTTACCCGAAGCACAAGGCAGCTTACCTCTGCAGACTCCAAGTCCTTGTTGTACGATTTGGGAGGAAACCTCATGGCCTGAAGCACAACAGAGAGAGGAACAAGGTGAAGAGGAGGCATCAATGTAACACCCACTCGTCGTGCTCCTGTGCGCCAGGCGCCAGGGTATGCACGGGACAGGTGATCACTCCCTAGTTCAGTCCAGTGGGGGAGCCAGGCGTAGAGACTAACTCATTACTACAACACCACGGGATAAGTGCTGAAGATGGAGAAGAAGCCAGAGGCATAAAGGATTAACCCTCTTGATCGGGCCGGGAGAGGGACTGGCAGTGAGAAGGAAGACGAAGAATAGACGGGCTGTGGGAGTGGAGGAAAGGCTTTGCAGGCAGAGGATTCAGGGTGTGAGCAGGCCCGGCCCGAGTTCATTGGGGCCAACTGGGGTGGAGGAGAGGGGTCGGCGGAGAGGTCCTGGCGGTGGGGAGGCCAGGGACGCAGGGGACCAGATCACGAAGGGCCTTTCCTGTCTAGCAGAGCATAGCGTTTGCCTGGTTTTAAGTGAAGCTATATCCCTGGTTTCCTGGGGGAAGAGAGCAGGAAAGAAATCGGCAGCCCAACAGTACCAGCACCTAACCCAGAGCCTGACACAGGGTAAGAGCGTAAGAGCCTTTTGTGGAACAAGATGGCAGCCCTACCCTTTACACAATTCAGACTTCGCTAAGTGCCCCAAGACAGTGATTTCATGTAAGCCCGTTAACCCTGCGGAAGCAGGCAGGGCAGGTAATACCTCATTATCAGCTTCATAGAAGGAGAAACAGGCTCAGAGAAGGTAAATGACTCAAACTTGGAACCAAATCCAGAACACTGCACTCTGAATCCCTGTCTGATCCTCCCTGGCAACCAGACCCCTGAAGAGCAAAGGGAAGGTGTTGTGGTCCCACAAGCAAAGTCCTTTGCCCCTTCTGGACACCCAGTGATTTTACAGAGATCGTCTGGGAACTGTGCCCCAAACCAAGCCAGTCTTCTCTCAGGAACCCGTGGGTGTGGACGGGGGCATGTTGCTGCCAAGCATCGGCTCTGTAGCCCAGGGCTCCGCACCTTGACAGACATGTTGTGAATGTCCAGGCAGAAGGAGATGCGCTGGTGGAAGGCTAGCTGGGGCTCACGGGTGGAATAGATGTCAATCATCTCCTTGGACTGGACGTAGCCCTTCTCGTGGTTGATGCTGGCCTCAATGACGCCATCCCGGATGGCCTGCAGGCCCCAAAGGGAGGAAGAGTCACCAGAAAGTCCATCTTCTAAGTCCTAGAACATCTTGTCCCATCTCTTTGTCCTCCTTGATCTCTCACACACTCACTTGCATACACACACCCTCTCTCTCTCTCTGTGGCAACTTCCCGGCTTCACTGCAAGATGGGCACTCCCTGAAAAGACGATGCCACTGCTTTAGCCATTCCCCTCCTTGGTCAACCTCCTCCCACCCCCATCCCTGAAATAAGGCAGGAAGGTGACAACCGCGGTCCCTGAGCCAGGCCCACCTTGGCAACAATGAACTCTGCATCTTCTGGGCTATCCAGCTGCAGCTTCTGGGCGATGTCCGCCAGGGAGATTCGGGAATAGGAGAGGCTGATCATGCGCACACCTGAGAGAGGAAGGAGCGGTGGGGAAGATGGGGCGGGCACAGACCCTTCACCCACCCAGGCGCCCACAGGGTTGTCCCTGCCCCTGGAGAAGCCTAGTCCAGGTGCTGCTCTGCCAGGGGCCCCTCAGACGCTGCTCCACACCTGTCTTGATGACGTTGTGTCGTAGTCGGATGATAAGGGTGTAGGTCCCATCTGCTTGAAACTTCTCCCCAAACTGATCCAGGACCTGGTTGAACTTGGCCAGGTTTCCCGTCCTGACAGCTGCAGTGGGGAGAGGAGTGGAGCAGATGCTGCACAGGGTGCACACAAAAAAGGGGCCTCAGTGCCAGGGGTCCGGCAAGCTCTGGGAGGGGACCAGCCCTTACCCTGGGTCAGAAGGAAGTAAGGCATGAGCGAGCGCTTGAGGGACGGTTGACGGAACTGCAGCCGGTCCGGGATCTCCCCCAGCAACAGCTCCACCACAATCAGAAGCTTGTGCACCTGGCAGAGTGTGACACAGGAACACAGTGGGTAGGGAGCCCCACCGGGTGGGAGAAGAGAATGAAATGGGGCTTCAATTCAGTCAGACACACAGGG
>NW_006791954.1:4506421-4513848 GCF_000442215.2 Lipotes vexillifer | reverse complement strand
GGGAAAGAGGGAACGTGGCACTGAGACCAGGCCCCCAGAGAGGGGAAAAAAATCCTCAAGCTGTGCTGGGCATGGAATTGAAGCTCTGCCTCGGGAGACAGGCCTTGTGAGCTTCTGACCCTTTGACCACACCAGGCCCTCAGCTGCATTTCATCTGGCCAATCGGTGCACAGCGCCCTGAAATGGCAAAGTTCTAAAGTACAGGCAGATGGGTAGGTTCTATGGCTCAGAAATGGTGAGGAAGCAGGGCCGAGAGGCCTAGGCAATGGAATGTGAGTCAGCCAAAGATGCTGGTAGGGAGGTGAACTATGTGTAAAATTAGTTATCTGGGTAGAGGCAGAAGCTCAGGGAAGGGCCTGCAGAACCTCAGCGAGTGAGCCGGCTGGCTGGAAAATCGGGCCCTTCCTCCTCCAAATACCACTGTGGGTATTTCTGAACAGCACCCCCCATGGATTCAGCACCGTGGAAGGACGACTACGGTGGAGGGGACGATGCCCAGCAGTTACGGAGCCTCCCACCAAGCAGGAGGGACAGGAGCACAGACAGCTAAACCACGTGACAGCAAGTGTCACGAGGAAAGTACGGGGTTAAAATGGGTGGTAGCTGATGGTGTCCACCCCTGGGCAAGGACCCTTCCTTCGCTCCTCCACAAACACCCACAAGGCTGCCCTGTCCCTTGGCCCTCAGCATACCTCACGAGTGAGGGGAAAGCCATGCCAACGGCAGAAGTTAACACATGCCTTAAGGATTCTGATGAAGCAGAAAAGGAGGACGTTTCAGCCAAGGGAACAGCTTGGAGAAGAGGCCGGCAAACTGGAGGGGGTGTGGGGGGGCCACCTGGAGAGATGAGCGGGGGGGGGCCCGTCCAGGGACGTGCAGTTTTGAATGCCAGGCTGAGTTCTGAGTTTGGAGACGGAACTAGCTAGGCTGTACTTGCTAGCTAGGAAACGCTGAGCGACTGAGTCTTTGGTTTCCACCTCCCTAAAATGGGCAAAACAACAACAATAACACCTGGCTTGCCTACTTCACAAGACTTACAATACTCTACTGGGCAGGCAATGGGGAGAAATGCGAGCTTCCCGGGCCATGCAGACGGGCCTGGAGCTCCGCTGAGTCAGGCAGCTGTGCGGAAGCTGGGCTGCTGGAGGGGAGGATGGCAACCAGCAGGGTCAGCAGCTTGAACAAGGGCACAGAGAGGAGATGAATACAAAAGCCATGGAGGCAAATCAACAGACGACTCAGCTATGGTGAAGTGTGTGTGGGGGAGGGAGGAGTCCAAGATGGCCCGGAGGCTCCTATCTGGATCAGGAGGGCAGTAGGAAGGACTGCTGAGGGGTGCCCAGAAGGGCCTGTCTGGACAAGTTGAGGGTGAGGAGTCAGGCAGTCTCTACACAGAGACGCGTGGTGGGAAGTCAGATTTGCAGGTCTGGCTTCATGAAAAGGGTCAGAATTTGTATTATGGGCTGAACTGTGAACCCTCAAATTCATATGCTGAAGCCCTAACCCCTTAGTACCTCAGAATGTGACTGGATTTGTAGATAGAGCCGTTAAAGAGGTAATTAAGGTAAAATGAGGTCATATGAGTGGGCCCTAATTCAATATGACTGGGGTTCTTATAAGAAGGATTAGGATACAGACGTGCACAGAGGGGAGACCATTTGAAGACGTCAGAAGATGGCCAACTACAAGCAAAAGAAAAGCCCTCGAAAGAACCAGCCATGCTGACACCCTGATCTTGGACTTCTTGCCTCCCAAACTGTGATGAAATAAATTTCTATTGTTTAAGCCACCCAGTCTTGTAATAGCAACCCGAGCAGATTAAGACAGTTCATAATGGACTTTGGTGAAGCGTCATGGAGGTCACAGCTGAGCCATGAAGGCAAATGAGATCACCCAAGGTGAGAATGTGGATTTTCTACGGATGGATACACTTTCAACATGCTCTGTTGTGGACTCCAAGTTAAATTCGATGTCTCTCTTTACCCATTCTCACTCTCCCTGTTTTTACTTAAAGCTGGCTTCTCCATGTGGGCTCTCTATCCCATTCCTCCTACCTTGTTCGAGGCCTTGGCCCATCGCCTATTTCCTTAAGTCTCTCTGGGTGGCAAGTTCCCCAACTCTGCCCCTTCCCCTCTCAGGCAACCCTCCCACCTCCTTCCTGGCTCCCTGGACAACAGTCTACAGGCCAAAGACCGCACTCCAGCGCCCTCTGCTCCTTCTTCCGGCGACCTGGCTCCACCACGGAAAACTGTGAAACCTTATCCATCCATAGCAAAACCTGGTCTGAAAACACTGCTTTACCCCACGAGATCTCTCCCTGGTGCACAACACAGCCTATATGTTAATTACCTGTATTTTTAGTGAATTTTCAAAGAAGCCTTAGTGTGTGTCCTACGTTGTAAAAGCAATCTCACATTGTGCAATGTACCCCCATGTGTCTGAAAAGCCATTCCTTTCTATGAAAATTCTACCCATCTTTCAAAACCCAGATCAAATTTAACTATTTAAGATTATTTTGACCACAACTGAATCTGCCATTCTCTGAACTTGTGAACTGAAACAAAACAAACCTCCCACCACACTGAGCTAATCACTGCATGTGCTCACCTTGCTCTCTTTCAAGGGCACTAGGACGTGGATGTGTTAATGTGAGAGCAGAGGTTTGTAGCTGGGAAAGCTGGGTCCTAATTCTGGCTACCAGGCTCTGTGCCTTTACACAGGCCCTCAAGCCTTTCTGAGTCAATGTTCTTTATCTATCTCTTCGAGGGCAAGTACCATTTCTTATTCTTCTTTTCTATCCCTCATAGTGCCCAACGTCAAGGTCAGCACTCAAAAAACTACCTGGTGACTGACAGCTTTGTCATGGCCAAGGTTTACCTCCACCTGAGTCAGACAGCCTTAGGAGAGCTCTGGGTTCCCTGGCCACAGACAACACTGCTCCCGAAGGGGCATGTGAGGGACCAGGTAAGAGCATGGGGTTTATCAACACAATCCAGGCCCTCACCTGGAATGACTATAGGGGGTTCTGGGGAATCAGGAATATTCTAAACCTACGTACAAGGGAGAATACTGGGAACATAAATTGCCAGAGGCGCAGGCAGTGTCTGCCTAACGTGCCCTGAACAGTGTCACGTGCAAACAGACATGCGATGCCACCTTTAGGGTAAGAAGCTTAAGGACCTCCTGGGCTCCTCAGACAGGGAAGCGGCACTAACATGGTATGAGACAAGTAAGGGGGTCAAAGGGGTGAGAACTGCCGCTCACCGTCTGTTTGAAGCCGACAGCTGTGTGCTGAGGGGCCTTGCGAAGGGCATTGGTCATCGTCCTCCGGGCCTCTGAGTACTCCAGCTGGATGGCTTTGATGCGCCCTGGGTGTGGAGAAGAAGAGAACTGATCAAGAGGATGGTGTGATCCAAACTCCAGACCCCCGCAAACCAGAGTGCCAAATGGGCACTCTTATGCACCAAGGGCACCACTTTCTTAGCAAATTTGCACCGAGTGAGCCCGAGACACCGTCCGGCTGGGAGGCGGGCCCTGCTCACCTGTATAGTAGAGGTACCTTGCCCACTCGTTGTTGTTGGCCTGCTCGGGGAACACAGACTTGGACACCAGCTTCTCGGCCTGGTCGTACAAACTGTAGTGTAGGTAGTTCCGCAGCAGGAGGTTCAGCAGTGTGGCCTGCCCGTCTGCGTCATGCCGCAGGGTGGCGGTCCGGAGCCGAGCGTGCAAGAAGCTTCAAGAAGGAAAGAAACGGGAGGTCAAAGCCTTCACATAACAGCTCTTCAGGCTACCTCTAACCTCTCCATTCTCTCTCAATTCCTAAAAAAGTGATTCAAACTGCTTTTCTGGTTATTCACTGAAAACTTGACAAATGAAGCGCTAGTCCAGGTGCACAGAAGGACAGAACTCTGCTCAGGGAAGCTGCATTCTAGTGGGGGAGACAGACAGCCATCACGACGAGTAAGCGTACCACGCAGCTCAACAAAAGGTAGTGGGGTGACGTCGAAATCAGGGTAAGTACGACGGGAACCGCAGAAGGAGAGGAGGATGGGGTTGCAACTTTAAACAGCCCAGTCAGCGTAGGACTCACTGAGAAGATAACAGTTAAGCAGAGGCTTGAAAGAGGCAGGGAGGAAAGCGTTCTCAGCCGTGGGAAGAGTGCGCTGGCGTGCCCGCGATAGAGTGAGGCGGCCAGTGTCGGGGGAGCAGTGGAAATAAAGTCAAGGAGGCAGTAACGGGGGCCAGACCCCGTGGGGCCTTATAAGCTTACATCATGAGAGCTTTGGCTTTTCCCTGAGGGAAACGGGGAGCCGCTGCAGGTTTCAGGTAGAGGAGTGAAACGTTTTCTAGCCTAAACTTGCTTGTACCTCTGACCCACTAATGAGCCCTCCCCTGATGTGTGGTGAAGGGAAGAGCCTGGGAGACAGACTTAACAGGCCAGTGGTCGTCTCCGTTTCCTCATCTAGTCTCAGCCTCGCCCTCAAACCCTCGCACACCCATTACCCCCACTTCCTGCTGGGCATGTTACATCTACCAGCCCACGGCCCCCTGCAAGTCCATAGCTCTGTGGTAGTGCCTGACCATGTCTCTGACCCCATGGGCCACAAGCCAGACCGCTGGCCACAGTACCTGCGCACCACATCCAGCTTGTCCAGGAACTCATAGACCCGAGCGTGGTAATAGTAACACTTTGCAGCCACAAGGTCCAGGGCCCGGCGGTTCTGAGTGCTGATCTTCTGCATCAGGTCATCAGAGATCTTCTGTGCCTGGGGAGGCAGCCAAAAGAGAATCAAGCGTCAGTGTTTCAAAAAGTTAAACACGGAGCCAGCAATTCTCCTCCTAGGCATACATCCAAGAGAATTGGAAACATACATTCACATAAAAACTTGCACATGAACATTCATATCAGCATTATTCACAATAACCAAAACGTGGAAACAACCCAAGTGCCTATCACCCAATGAATGGATGAACAAAATGTGGTATATCTATAGGATGGAATTTTACTCAGCCATAAAAATGAATAGAGTACAGATATATGCCACGACATGGATAAACTTAGAAAACATCATGCTACAGAAAAAACTCAGACACAAAAGGCACATATTATAAAATTCCATTTCGATAAAACGCCCAGAATAGGAAAATCCATGGGACACAAAATATTAATAGATTACTGGGCTGGGGTGAGGGCAGAACAAGGAGTGACTACAGATAGGTATGGCGATTTTCGGTGGGGGCAGTGATTAAACTGGTCTGGAATTAGATAGTGAGGGCGGTTGCACAACCTTGTGAATATACCAAACACTACTGGGTTGTACACTTTCAAGGGAGTGAATTATTTCTAAAAACCAACCAAACAAAAGCCAACCAGTGGCAGAGCAAGGAAAAAACAAAACAGAGGACTGAGGAGACCTGTCATTTTTGGGGCACGCTCTTGGGACAGTAGCTAAGCCTGACAAAGGAGCTGTGGCCCCGGCTGGAAGGCGTGGCAGAAGAATGGTATCCAAAATGGAGTCTTTCAGTTTTATAATCATAGCTACCATTTACTAAAATGTTGTGAATGCTTACTACGTGCAGATCATTGTGCTAAGTATTTTTAAAATATATTATTTTATTTAATACTAACAATAATAATCTTGTAAGGTGGGCAGTTTGTCTCATTTTACACACAGCTGGAAGAAATTAATTTGCCTAAGGTACAAACGGGATTTGAACCCAGGTATTTCTGTCTCCAGACCTACTCTTCTCGAAAGCATCCACTATACGGGGATCGCGCCACAGACGGGTACAGAGTGGCCACTGCCAGCCCTTTCCCAGAGCCTGAGCAGGAGTTGAGGGGTCTTCCCCGGATGTGGGGCTGAGTACATTCCCACACGGGGGAAGAGCCTGGGGGACAGTTAATAACCCAGCGATTGTCTATTTCTTCACTAGAGGCACCCTCCCCCACTAAGCCCGCACCCCGCCTGGGGCGCGTCCATCACTTGCACGGGCCCCAGCTACCTCTTTGTAGCTCTTGCTGTTCATCAGGAAGATGACCACGAGGAGCTGGAGGTAGGCTTCCACTTCAGGCAGGAGGGGAGCCGACGCAGCTTTTCCTGTTCGGGGACGGAACTGCAAATCGGCTTCTGTGTCCATGGGCTGGAAAGGACATGAGTTACCGTGGAAGAGCTCAGTCAGATCAATCAACCAAGAATTTATTAAGCAATCACTATGTATTTCAACAAATATTTAATAAGTGTCTACTACACGCCAAGATTCTTCTAGGTGCTGGGGGTACAGAAATAAAGACGACACAGTCTCTTTCTGAAGGGAGTCAAGGAGGCTGGCAATACAATAAATACAGAAAAGGGTTACAGGAGTATAACATCCTTACAGAATATAATGTGGACAGAAAGGATGATGTAAGGACCCCTCAGAGAGCCTATAATCTAAGTAGAGATTAAACCACCATACCTGGAACCACTGAGAATTCTATCAGGCAGGGTTAATAAAGGGATATAATTCTAGAGATGAGATCAAGAATAATGAGTCAGGGAGTTCCCTGGTGGTCTAGTGGTTGGGATTCTGGGCTTTCACTGCCATGGCCTGGGTTCAGTTCCTGGTTGGGGAACTGAGTCCTGCAAGTCGTGTGGTATGGCCAAAATTAAAAAAAAAAAAAAAAAAAAAAAAAAAAAAAAAAAAAAAAATAAAAAAAAAAAAAAAAAAAAGAATAATGAAACAAAAAAAAATTTTTTTTTGGTGGGAACAAAGGAATTTGGGGGGAAACTGACATATACATAGTACTTACCTTCAGATCTAGTCACCAAAACTGGAATAATGTGTAATAGATCAAAAGACGACCATAGTGGGTTACTTTAGAGATGTAAAGGTTAAAAACATTCCAGGTGGGGCTGGGAGAGGGGGCGTTTTTCCTTTTTCCCACAGTAAAGTCTTCACTGTCCACCTCAAGGATTTTCTGAGTTTTTACATCTATGAAACAGACTGTAAGCATACAGGATTTTAGGGAGATGAAGGTGGCTGAAGGGCCAGTGAGGTTTGAGAAGGGGCAGGACCCGAACTGTATCATGGATGACAAGGGGAGTTTTACAGCCAGAAAGGAAAAGGAGAGGTTTCTCCTGGCATGGAGACCACTACCACCAGCGAATTAACTTCATCAACATGCACTCTGTGCCACACCCTGTTCTAAGAGCTTTCCCCCTCCTCCTCGCCCCCCCAAATCTGTTCATCACATTTACCAAATGAAGAAAATGAGGCACAAGGAGGTTACGTCATTTGCCCAAGTCCCACAGATACCAAATGGTAGAGTTTGGATTCAAATTCAACACCCCCTCCAAAACCTGTGCTCTTAACCACTGTTCTTTTGTTCCTTTTTTGTTGCCTTTTTTTTTTTTTTTTTTTTTTTTTTTTTTTTTGTTCCGCAACCG
>NW_006791954.1:4490643-4506406 GCF_000442215.2 Lipotes vexillifer | reverse complement strand
TTTTTTTTTTTTTTTTTTTTTTTTTTTTTTTTTTTTTTTTGGCTGCACCACACGGCATGTGGGATCTGTGGGATCTTAGTTCCCCAATCAGGGGTGGAAGCGAGGAATCTTAACCACTGGACCGCCAGGGAAGTCCCTTAACCACTGTTCTATACATCCTACATGGTGAAGCTTCGGAGGCAAAAAGGCAGTGGAATAGGCCCCCTATTGGGGGTGGTGGGAAATGAGTGTGGCTGGAAGGGTCCTGATTCCTGGCTCTTCTTCCTGACTCAGAAGAATGACTCTACAGGGCAGAAGGATGGTCGCCTTGTTAGAGGGCAAATGAGTATTAAGAGGGGCTGTCTTGCTTCATGACTCTGCTATGGCAGGTAACAAGACAGGTGTCCAGGATAGGAAACAGTTACACAGGGTGGAATGTGTGTGTCAAGCCAAGCCTGCACCCTTCACGCTGGTCTGACTCAATTACCTCTTCCAGGAAGGGTAGCAAGAAGTCTCGAGTGGCACTGTTGGAGGTGAAAAAGCCATGCACAGCCTTGTACAGAACGTAGTGGTTGAGGCGGCGTGATGTGGAAGGCAGCATCCGCAGGGCTCGCAGCACGAACCGAGGCTCCTTGCCTGAGACTGCTTTCTCCAGCTGTTTGACGTGCTCCTTGATGTCTGTGGAGGACGAGGGGAGAAAAATGTTAATTCCAACTCCTACTCCCCCCACCCCCCGCCACTCCAGCCAAGCATTCCTAGGGAGCCTCTTATGAATGGCAGGATGTGGCCAATCACCGCTTTTGCCCTAAGAGCAATAGTTATGGATGCCATACATTGATTTTAAGACATAACCAAGAGACAAAGAAAAATAAAGCTGGGGTGGGGGAAGGAGTACAGGGTGACAGAAAAAAGAAAAAAACAATGAAAAACAAAAACACATGGAGATTTAGCATATCTTCAAATAGGAAAAGACTTCTAAAATTCTTCTAAGAACTGTAAACAAAAGAAAAATATCTGTAACACATGTGACCAGAGATTCAAATTGTTTTTCTACAAGGAGCTTGTATAAAGGATTAAAATTAAAAAAAAGAACATGAATGGACAATACAAAAAGAGGAATGACAAATAACAGACGTGAAAAGCATATTTCACTAGTATTCAAATAATCACGAGGGAAAACATTTTTCAATTACCATTCTAGTGGTATTTAAAAAATGACATATAGAGTACAGGGGTGAGCAGGACATTTCTGCTCGCATAATGTATATCAGTACAGTTTTTCTGGACAGTAACTACCAAAAACCTTAAAAACAAACGTAAATACCCGTTCAATTCAGGGATCTCTAATGAAGAAATAATTATAGAGGTAGATCAAACACTTGGGCACAGAGATGATGGTCGCAAAGCTATTTGTAACAGAGAAAAATAGAAACAACTTAAATATCCAGAAATAAGGGAATGCAATCAATTGGTAGTTTCTTAGTTACCTTTGTATTTTCAGCATAGGGTGCCGGGGTCACATTAACGATATAATAGTAATAACGGCTAATATTTATGGAGGATTTTACTATGTTTTCATCACGTATTAGGCACAGTTGTAAACATTTTAATCTTCACAACGACCCAATTAAGTAGGTACTATTACTTTCATTTATAGAGATGAGGAAACTAATCCCAGAGCATATATTCTTAGCCATTATATCAGTTATTCAATAAATGTTTCTGGAATACATTGAATGCTTTGTTTATGGATATGTTACATGAAAGCACACAAAATCATCTGTACTTAGTTATGCCTTGTTCCAAACTGTATATATAAACTTGATCTCAATTATGGGAGAGCAGCTCAAAAATTCATAGGAAATAATGTTAACCACGGTGGGTTTTTTTTTTTCTCCCCCTGCTACTTTAGACCTCTCATATTAAAATGTTTATAAGAAACATATGTATATACCCAGTAGGTAATGCTGAATGGCACCTTTGCCATTGGTTGACTATCGTTATTTTATGTAAAATGATCTTTATTAGATACTGAGCCTGCTATCCAACTTCACAGTAGAAGCTGATGCAGTCAACACTACCACATCCTCAAAGCACCACCCAGGAGCCTAACTTTGCTTATTTCAATGTTTTCGAGCTAGTTTCTTGTGCAGTTAAGTAGAGAGAAAACCCGATAAATAGTCCAGTCCTAGTTGATCCAGAACCAGAAAAGAGCACCAGGGTCACAGTGGGAAGCTCTCACTCTACCCACTCCAAATGAGGACAGGATGCTCTAAGTAGGAAAAGTGAAATATGAACTTGGAGGAACAAGAGGATGATAGGAAACAGGGAACAGGCAGCTAGGAGAAAAGAAATGGGATTGGTATATAGTTTATGTGGAAGGTGAACATTAGGAACTCAAACAAACATCCGACACCTAGAAAGTTGAAGTGTGTAATGTGTTTAAACTCTTTAGAAACAGAGTAGGAGTAAGGGCTTGCAGGGAAAGAAAAAGAGCAATGGGATCGTTTGGGCACCTCAATTACAGCAACAAGGAAGCAAGATACTAAGTAGAAAGGGATCTTTTAGGAGAGTTTGCTAAAGGTAGTTAAGACAACAGAAACCATTCTTAAAATGCAGGGGCCAGTATTTGACGTCATTCTGACCCCTTCAAACGTAAATACAGACACTGGTTTTTAGAGAGATCAATCGTGCACTGGGGTCACTAGAAGTCCGGTGGGATGTAAATGGAGTAATAAGGTGAGAGGAGAAAACTCAGAAGAGAAAGTCTATGGGCCCAGTGAGACCTACTTCTAGATGCAATCCCCGGTGGGAGGCGGTGTGTGCGAAGGGAGGAATCCTGAGCCTAGAGAGAATGTTCAGTTATCCGGGCTGGGGTCGGGAGTGTCAGGGCAGTGGGGGCAGGCATTTCGGGGTGATCCCAAGGAACCCTCAAGTCAAGGTGGTGGAGGCTGCGCTGGGATCCCAAGGAGAGCGTGGATCACCGCGGCGCTGTCACCCGTGATAATGGCACGTCCCCGGCCCGGGCTCTCATACCCTCCAAGGTGACGGTGTCCAGCTCTCGCTGGGAGTGCTCAGCCGCCGCAGCCGCCGCCTTGCCATCGGTCTCGCCAGTTGATCCGCCACCCGCCGCCGCCTCCTCTTTCATCTCCACATCCTGGGGCGCCGGGGGCGGCGGTGGTTCTTGTTCCCCTCCGCCGGGCGGCGGCTTCGCCTTGTCCGCGCCACGGCGCCGCGCCGAGCCCTCCTGCTTCATGGCGCCCGGGGTCGCGGCCTAGTCCGGGGACCGAGGCCGGGGCCTCGCGTGAACCCTCGCACCGGAGACCAGGAACCGAGCCGGGCCTGCACACGAGCGCGGACTCGCGTCGGGCCGCACGATGACGGAGCACCTGCAAACCCCTTCCCGGCGCTGGGCCTTCTGGGAAACGCCAGGCCGGGCTGGCCGATGGCCGAGTCATCAAAGGGGGAAAAAGTCAACCGCCGAGATGCAGGATGGAGGCGGATCTTCGCAGAAAGAGCGGGGAGGAGCCTTTATGAGTTTGCGGGGCTTGCTTTGGAGTGCTCCAGTGTGTTGATTTTTTTTCTTGCGCCTCTCGAGTGCATTTCCGTATATGTCCACAAGAGGTCACCTCAGGCTCCAACTGGGTTACCGCGGGCTCTAAGAGCACCCCACCCCGCGTGGAGTGGGTAGGGCCTATCGCAACGCAGGGCGTGATGACGCCACGAGTTGCTGGGCGGGTTTCGTGCCTAAACTCGCTGAATTTGCGCCCGGCAAGGGGTCAGTTTTGATATCCACGAGGCTGGTCCTCAACCGCCGCCCGAAGGGATGTGGAGCTAGGTTGTTGGGCTTAAAATAAAACCAAACCGGAGACAAGGAAGAACCCTATGGGATTTAGACTTCCTTGTCCGAGTTTAGCTCGTGCTGAAAATAAGGCATAAAATCTCTGCAGCCTGGGAGTGCGGATGGGGGCAGAGTGCATTTGTGTGTGATTACTTAAGTTTAATAAAATTTAGGGGTCCACTCTGTGAGGCCCAGGGCTAGCACATTCAGGGGGAGGGGTGGTAAAAAACAGCGGCAGAATGTCTGCTGGAAGCTTTGCTCTGGGCTGCTGTGTATTGTGAGGCCGGAGGAAAGAGAGGCTTCAGGGAATACTTCGGGGCGCCTCTATGCATTCAGACAGACACTGTAGTGAAATGGGGGAACAGAATAATAGTGCACCTAAGGAGTACCTAAGAATCCTCTAAGGGAAAGAAATTGGACCTGAAACCCTGGCCACTTATCTTTCAAAGGAATCCTCCAGGTATTCTGCAGGAGGAGGATACAGGTTCCAATTTCTTAAGACACAAAACAAAAACTCCCTTCCTATCTTGGAATTTTTATCTCTTCCATAAATGGAAGTTTTAAGTTTTAGACCAGGTCAGACCCTGCAAGACAACCTAGCCCTGTTGTAAGGTCCTAGAGGGCAGAGAATATGTTTCGACTATATTCCCCTCTATATTTATACAGAGAGAGGGTATTCTTTGTATTCCTCCTTTTGCACTATTGCAGCGAATAGCTCCTTGCACAAAACAGCCACTTGCTCAATGGAAAAGTGTGTGCTCCAGTTTTAGGGGAAAAATGCCTTGACCAATTCCTCCCTAACTGTCCCCCTGCCCCCTAGGACTGGGAGAAGGATAACAGGACTTTTGAATCATCACTGGAATAAACTCATGAAAATCTCTTCTTTATAACACCATATCTGTAACTGAAGGTGGGCGTGAGAATGGTAAAGGAAGAAAACTGACAGGTTTCGTTGTTCATCTTTATGAAGTTACCCTTCTGGATAGTTAGGGTGTTAGCTCACTTCATTGTTAAGTTTACATCACAAGGGAAAAACAATCAAGTGAGCAGATAACTACCCAGTATGTCCTTGAGCAATATAGCGAGGCCTTGGAAGATGCCCCAGAATGGGGGAGGATGGCTTAACGCAAAGCTTTTGTCAGTGGGTCATGAATTCTTGGTGAGTGAGGGAAGCAGCCTGGGTAGGGGGTGGCTAAGAAGGGGGAGAGTCTGACTCCTGGGGCCAAAAACCTTGCAGAAATTATTCCACCCATAAAACTATTTTAAAAGAGATTGGTGAAAGATGTTAAAACCCAGCTTTAGGCAGAGGAGGCTGGTATGAACCCAGCAGTTTTATGAGACTGAATGTCTGTATTAGCCCTTCCACATGCCAAACCTACCCACATGACAACCACACTAATTGAGGGCAGAAGAAGGAAAGGTGAAATGAGAAGATAATATGACACTTTCTTTTTCTTTTTCTTTTTTTTATTTTTATTTTTATTTATTTATTTATTTATTTTTGCGGTACGCGGGCCTCTCACTGTTGTGGCCTCTCCCGTTGCGGAGCACAGGCTCTGGACGCGCAGGCTCAGCGGCCATGGCTCACGGGCCCAGCCGCTCTGCGGCATGTGGGATCTTCCCGGACCGGGGCACGAACCCGTGTCCCCTGCATCGGCAGGTGGACTCTCAACCACTGCGCCACCAGGGAAGCCCAACACTTTCTTTTTAAAGTTTTGCATCAGTCTAATTCTTGGGTACCGTTTATTTATTTATTTTTACTTATCTGCATTTTTTTTATTATCTGCATTTTTAAAGAAATTTTATTATTTTTTTGGCCACGCCGCACAGCCTGCGGGATCTTAGATCGAACCCAGGCCCCCAGCATTGGGAGGGTGGAGTCTTACCCATTGGACCACCAGGGAAGTCCCATCTTCTGACTTTAGAATCTAGACTCCATATTCCACACCCTCACAGTTCTTCTCTGAGCATTTTCCAGGTGGTCTGAGGACCACATGATAGTATTCATGTACATATAATCTATACATAGTATGATAATGTTTATTTATTTTTTCCTGGCACAAATTAAGAATTTCCTTAGGATAGGTTCTTCAAAGAAAAACACCAAAAGACATTTCACCCAAGGTGAAATAAAATTTTTTTCATCAATTCTGGTAAAGCTTGATTTTTGGAATCATAAGCGGTAGGGGTTTTACCCAGATGATGCACTGGAAGATCTACAACTGGATAAACCATTTCCTAAGCTGAGAGAACATTTTCAGTCTTATGATTTGGATCATATGGGGGAAAAACGTCCATAGCCACACTCCATAGATTATAATCATTGCTAAATATTTAGTACAGTGGAACAGTGAAACAAATGGATGAACACCTAAAATGTATAAAGAAAAAGAGGACTTCAGATATTTGATTAGATAGGGGGGTCTAAAGGGGTAGGGGTTGGGCTAGGAAACTGTTTAATTTTGTTTTTGCTGAAATGGGTCATAGTTTTAAAAATTTGAGTGTTTCCACTTTTAGAGGACTTAAGCATCAGCAGATGGGTTGTGGAGCCATGGGGCAGGGGGACATACAGAGTTGGACAAGTGGAAATTGATTATCTTGGGTAATCAGCTAAGGTTTCCATCATCCTCAGCCTGCTGGCTCCGAAATGCCCTTGCATGTCAGCACAGGGCACAATAAAGTAGGGAAGGCCTTAGGAAAGCAGGAAGCCAATGGAAAAGGCAAGTTAGGATGCCTTGGTCAGTAGCTGCAGGAGGGAGAGGCCAGCGTAAAGGGCACAGAGGCGGGGAAGGGTGTCTGCGTCCCATGTGTACTGGGGGCCCGATTTCTGCACTTCCAGGCCACTCAGCCCCACTCGGGCCTCTGTGAGGGTGAGTTCCTCTTCCCCAAGAGAGGAAAGCAGCTAAGACTGCAGGGGGAAAACACCCTCTTTATCCTGGAGGAAATTCTGTTCCATTGTGCTCTCCACCTGGAAGGAACCAAAGTAGTATGAAAAGAAAGAACTAGAAACCTCTCTTCCTTTTTCCTAACTCAAAAAAAACATGAAGAGGGCTACCGTTCTTTTACTATAACCCCTTTTGTTACATTACATGACAACTCTGTCTGGGCCTTTTAATAACCCTGAATGATGAGCAGCAATTTGTTTTTAGCCCCATTTGACAGAGGAGTGAATTGAGGCAGAGTCAGAGACATTAAGATTTGCTCACATCCCTTGGCTAGGAATAAACCAAGTCAGAGTTTTCTGTCTCTTCTCCTAGGATCAGGTTGAAAAACCCAGATAGTTGCTCAGAAGGGCACTCTTTTCCCTCTAGTTGTGAAATAGCAAACAGGAAGAAACATGGAGAGAAATAAGAAGTGGGCATGAGCTCCTGGGATAAGACAGAGGCCCTGGAGGATGGTTCTGTCATTAGGCGAAATTGTATCTTTCCACTGGCTCTAGCTGACTCCCTCGCAAACGCTCCCTGACATCTGCCATTTTTTCTCACCAGCTTTAGCTGCAAAGGTAAGATCTTTTTCTCCATGGATTGTACCAGCAGCTTCTGTTGGGCTTCACTTAGCTCTGGAGAAGAAAAGCAGAGAAAGAGATGTGTGGGTGCAAAGGGGACTACATGCTTCCAGTGGGTGTATTTCCAGAATGTCAGCATCCATTGATTCATACATTCATCCATGGTTGAATGCCTGCTCTAGGCCAGACACCTTTGCTGGATGTGTTAGGTAAAAATCATCCTCTCTTCACTCAAGGAACTTGCAGTCTAGTGGAGAAGGCAAAGTAACATGCAATTATAATCAGGCTGTTACAGGAGCCATAGCTGAGGGTCTACTTTGGTCTTGGTGTTTGAGGGCAGGCTTCGTGAAGGAACAAACACCTCAGCTTACACGTGAAGGTCCAGAGAGTTTTTCAAGGTGGGGGAATGTTTCTTGCAGAGGGAAGAAGAGAATTCAGGGGCAAGATCAGAAGATGTCATCCTCGAATTAAAGCTAACAGATATCGATATAAAAGTATATAGAGGTTTTAAATATATGGCTGATAAAACTAGGGTTATTTCCCAACCTCTGTTAGCGAGACTAGGCTATGATGACCAAGAGAATCCTTAGGAATGAAACCAATTTTTAAAAATGTAGATATAAACTACTTAACAGTAGTAGAATTTGCCTGACATTTACTTATTTACTCATTCATTCATTCATTTATTCATCTGGAAATTCATTTAGTGACTCATTCCTACCACTGAATAGGTATATAAATGAAGACTTCACTCCCCACTTACCTGTTAGAGCTCCAAGGAAATAGAGGACGGCACCATATTGAGAGTAGGACATCTTTTGGGAATGCCTCCAGGGTTACTTCATGTCCTTTGTCTAAAGCTCCTTCAAGCTGTGGGGAAAGTTGGGTAACTATTTGAGATAACACAGTTAAAGGTGCCTGGCACATAGCATTCCCTTGAGATGTGCTAACTATCTCCATTTCCTTGTTTCTTTTTCAAGGTATCAAGCCCTGAAAAGTATTGGACTCCTGGGTTCCTTGGTGTCTGAGCCCCGGACTCTGGAAAGGAAAGGTCCAGCCCCCTTCCAATGGAGGGGGAGCCTACCCTCTGTCCATGAGGAGGGAGCATGTGCTTCGGGGGAATCTGCACTGTTTGCCCTTCTCCAGAGGGACACAGGGAGCAGTGGCGACCCTGGCAGCCTGGGGTACACTTGACCAGCCTTGGGGAAGGCATCCACTGTCGATTCCTCTAGCCACTGCCCACCTTCTGCCAGATCCGTCAGATCGCCACACACACCTCCAGCAAAAGCTTTCCTTCTTCTGCATCTCCTACCCTTCCCTTGGGTCCTCACTGTGAGCTCCAGGTCTTCTAGCTCCTTTTTCTTCCCTAAGAGTTTGCTGAGGGAGCTGAGCAGGGAGCTCCCTTCTGGGCTCAGCTTCTCCACTTCCCGGGTCTCTCTTGTTTTTTTTTTTTTTTTTCTTTACCCCTCTCTCTCTCTCTCTCTCTCTCTCTCTCTCTCTGTCTCCCCATTTTACCCGTGTCCCCTGCATTGGCAGGCGGACTCTCAACCACTGCGCCACCAGGGAAGCCCCCACAAACCACTTTTGACACGTTCAATCAGTCACAGCACCTTCTCCATACACTGCACAAATCTTTTTTTGCATTTCAGTTGCGTTTTTACCTTTCTTGAAATAATAAAGCATAATATTCAGAAAATGTTGCTTTTTTTCTTCCACCTTCAATATTAAAATGGCTACACAAAAATTCACCAATTTTGGACTTCCCTGATGGCACAGTGATTAAGAATCCGCCTGCCAGTGTAGAGGACACAGGTTCGAGCCCTGATCTGGGAAGATCCCACATGCTGCGGAGCAACTAAGCCTGTGCCCCACAACTACTGAACCTGTGCTCTAGAGCCTGCAAGCCACAACTACTGAGCCCAAGTGTCACAACTACTGAAGCCCGGATGCCTAGAGCCCGTGCTCCACAACAAGAGAAGCCCCCACTCGCCACGACTAGAGAAAGCCCGCGCACAACAATGAAGACCCAATGCAGCCATAAATAAATAATTCTAAAAATTCACCAATTTTGATTTTTTTTAAATGCACTCTGATATGACAGTTGTCGCAATACAATCTAACAAAGTTGTTTTGAAAGAAGTTAAAGACAACTAAGCACTACTAGAGCCATCTTACAGAAAAAACCAAATGATCTTTTTGGCCAACCCAATACAATGTTGTGTTGGTTTCAGGTGTACAGCAAAGTGATTCAGTTATACATATATGTACATATTCTTTTTCATATTCTTTTCCATTATGGTTTATTACAGGATATTGAATATAGTTCCCCGTGCTATACAGTAAGACCTTGTTATTTATATATTTTATATATAGTAGTTTGTATCTGCTAATCCCAAACTCCTAATTTATCCCTCCCCACCAAGATCTTGCCCTTGTCTTAAATCCCTGCCTGGAAGGAATTTTAAAGGGGACTTTACACACATGGCAGATCTCTAGATGACAAACCAAGACATTTACAAGCAAGGCTCCTGTGGTGTTGGGATATGTGTCTGCGCATCCATATGTATAACCTGAATACCACTGAGCCTTCATACATTCACCTTTAGGGTCTCCTCAGTATCACCCATCAAAAATGAAATGTGACCTTGAAAGCTATGAACAGTAAGTTAGGACTTCTTTTTTTTGGCTGCACTGCGCAGCATGCGGGATCTTAGTTCCCCGACCAGGGATCAAAACCACGCCCCCTGCATTAGAAGCGTGGACTCAACAACCGGACCACCAGGGAAGTCCCAAGGTCTTTACTGGAGGTTTTCTTGAGGGGCTGGTGGTGAATGGGGGAGATTAGACCACATAACATTAGCAAAAGTCCTAAAAACTTGACTGTTCCTCCTCTGTCCCCAAAGTCGCATTCAATATGACAGCTGCTCCCAAATCTCTCTCCCCTGTCTTGAAACAAAACAAGACTTTGCCCCTGCTGGGCCTCTGGTCCCTGCCCCCATCTTTTTGTTCACTTCCCTTCCCATCCACCCTGGGCTCATCTTGTGCAGCTATCTAATACCTTCGACAGCTCTAACGATTACCTTAAACAAACATCCCTTCTCCTTAGGCGGTGGGATGGGAGCTTGGGTGTGGGGGAAGCTGCCATTAGTCGTGCGGTTCCTGTCACAATTGCACATGTATGCAGAAATGTGTGTCTGTGTAATAACCTTTCCATCTCTCTTTTCCTGGTTCTTCCTGGATTTCCATCTCTTCCTCTCTGTACCTCTTATTCAGCACATTGATGTGATATGACAGCAATCCAGCATGTGGTTCTGGGCTGTGCAGTCTCCCATCCTTTAATCAGCTCCAGAGAAGGCGGCTCCACTTCCCACCCTCTTCCCAGCCCACCATTGCCTCAGCCAGACTTTTGGGAGTTTCTTCCTAGTGTCTATCTTCCTCCCACTGACTGCAAGCCAAGGTTTCCAGTTCAGCTCACCCTCCAAAGACTTGGAGAATAGAGATTTCAAGAAGTCACACCTGGGACTTCCCTGGTGGTCCACTGGTTAAGAATCTGCCTTCCAACACAGGGGATGAGGGCTTCATCCCTGGTCAGGGACATAAGATCCCACATGCCACAGAGCAACATAAGCCTGAGTGCCACAACTACTGAGTTCACGTGCCTCAACGAGAGAGCCAGAGTGCCGCAACAAAAAGATCCTGTGTTCCGCAACTAAGACCCGACACAGGGGCTTCCCTGATGGCGCAGTGGTTAAGAGTCTGCCCGGACATGGGTTCGAGCCCTGGTCCAGGAAGATCCCACGTGCCGTGGAGCAACTAAGCCTGTGCGCCACAACTACTGAGCCTGAGCTCTAGAGCCCACGTGCCCAGAGCCCGTGCTCCACAACAAGAGAAACCTCCGCAATGAGAAGCCCACACACCGCAACGAAGAGTAGCCCCCGCTCGCTGAAATTAGAGAAAGCCCACGTGCAGCAACAAAGACCCAATGCAGCCCCCCCCCCAAAAATATATATATTTATTAATTAAAAAAAAGACCCAACACAGCCAAGAATAAATAAATAAATATTAAAAAAAAAAAGTCACACCTGTTTCTGCTCTTCCTGAGGACCCAGAAAGTCCATCAAGCCAGCTTTCTCTCCTCTGACCTAGAAATCTTGCTCCTTTATTTCTCTTGCCCTCCTTCATTCCCTCTGAACTCTACCAGGCCTGTCCTTATTCTCCTTGTCCTGCTCCCACCCCACCTTCACCCCCTCGCACCATCCCCCCAACTGCATGATTGTGTTCCAACCAGGAGCCTTTGAGGGTTCAAGGCACAGAGAAGAAATAAGGGCTTGTGAGGTCAGTCAGGTTTGGAATAAAAACATCCGTGCCAGGCTTGTCCCAGTGCTGTTCCTCCCACCCAGCATATCCTGTCTTTTTGTCACCCTCTACCCCATTCAGCACCAGCTCCTCAAGAAAACCTCCAGTAAAGTCCTTAGGGATAGGCCACAGAATCACTTTAGGGTCCAGAGACTTCTTTTCCTAAGAGTCCTTGTTTACGTTCAGGGGAATCTGGGACACAATTCAAATTGTGTTGGAGGAAATTTAAGTTGGATTAATGTGTAAGTACTCTTTAGGTCAATTAATAGTGATTTATTGAAACAGGAGCCTGGGTAGGGCATGGTGCTGATGCAGGCAACAGGCTTTGCTCTGTATCTCCCTCTGGTGGTCAGTTAAGGGAGGTAATGGGTGATAATCATCCCTGAGTTTTGCTCCAATCTTGTGATTTGTGTGTGGTTACTGGGAGATGGGGGTCAGGCAAGAGAATCGACTTAGGGGAGGAAGCCCCAGCCACCTGTTCTCTAAGACCCTGACCCACAGAGTACACTGCAGACTCTGAAGACAGACACAGACATTGGGACGGGGCATTATTTACTTACCCATTTTCTTCTTTATTCTCCTTTTTTTTTTTTTTTTTTTTTTCCTTTTTTTTTTTTTTTTAACAGTTATTTTTCTTCTTTTGGGGGGTGGGGTGGGGTTTCCTTCTGTTGTAGATTTTATTTTATTTTATTTTTTGGCCACGCTGCATGGCATGTGTTATCCTAGTTCCCCGACCAGGGATCGAACCTGTGCCCCCTGCGTTTGAAGTGTGGACTCTTAACCACTGGACCGCCAGGGAAGTCCTTCTTTATTATTCTTAATTTTCTCCTCAGGAAGGGGCCAAAGAGGAAGGAGAGAGGGGTAGGCTACTGAAGTTCAGGAGGGTGGAAGGCACTGATCTTGGCAAGAATGGGAGGAAGCTGACACCCTGGGAGTTATGAGGGCAGGAAGGAGCTTAAGGAACGTGCCTGTAGCAGACAGAGCCAATTTGTAGGGTGTGGGAAGCCTGGAGCACTTGGGAGAAGGGACCCCCTGCACAGACATACTCCCAGACCTTTGCTGAGTAAAAGGAGGTGGACTAGCTAGGGATGAAGACAGGCTAGAGTGGTGGAGAAGCAGGAAGAATGTGCTGTGAGGGCGTTGCGTTTTATATTTCTCATGGGGGACTTCCCTGGCGGTCCAGTGGTTAAGATTCTGCGCTTCCACAGCATGGGGAGTGGGTTCGATCCCTGGTCGGGGAACTAAGATATCCCATGCGAAGCCAAAAAAAAAAAAAATTATATCTCTCATGGGAGGTTGGAAGTTTTGGGGTGCAGATTGCCGATTGTGAGCTATACTTCCATAAATAAACTATATTTCTTTTCTGAATGGAGTAAAACCCCCAGACTCTTTTCTTATCCCCTAAAAAATTGTTCTTCCCAAGTTCTCAAATCTGCTTTAGAGCCTAAGACATCTCCAAAATCCTGGCTGAGCAGACACTGGTCAGTGGCTTGTGACACTTACTCAAAGTTGTGCTGAATCACTGAAGAAGTAAGTCAAACTCAAGGTCAAACTACAAGGTGCCAGCCCTCGCTGCCCCTAGCCCTCTGCTGCCAGGCCCCCCTACCCGTAGTCAGGCTGAAGGTGCAGCTGCGCCAGGTGCTGGAGCTCCTGTCCACTCACAGCTGATGAAAGAGAAGCTTTCCTCCTCAGCTGTGACTGCTAGGCCCTCGTGATGGGACAGAGGTCCCAGATCCTTGTTGAAGAGACTGGGTCCCAGATGGAGCCTTTGAAGCTCTGCTTCCAGGAGAACTTGGAGGCGAAGCTCCTCTCCATTTCACCAGCTCCCCCAGGCCTGCGCCAAGCCCCACTCTGTTTTCCCCAGCTCTGGTTGGGGAAAGCCAGGTGTTGTTGGCCACACCTGAAATACGGCGAGGATGGCATGGAGGGCGCAGAAATGGTGACAAGGCATTGGGGTCCCAGGTATAATGGTGTCCATCCCCTTGTATGTCAAAGCTGCAGAGTCCGACTAGGGCTGGGTGACCTTCAGCTCCTCACCCTAAAAGCCCCTGAGCAGCTTGAAGACAGAAGAGCACTGCATCCCCCTGGAAAAATTTGGTCCAGGATGATCACCACCTGCACAGTAGAGAATAAACATCATAAGATGCTTTGCATTTGGGGAGCTACCAACTTCAGAGGTGGTCTGCAGTAAAATTTTATTTTATTTTTAATTAATTAATTAATTTAGGCTGTGCCAGGTCTTAGTTGCGGCACGTGGGATCTTTTTTGTTTGTGTTTTTTTTAAATAAATTTATTTATTTATTTATTTATTTTTGGCTGTGTTGGGTCTTCGTTTCTGTGCGAGGGCTTTCTCTAGTTGCGGTGAGCGGGGGCCGCTCTTCATCGTGGTGTGCGGGCCTCTCACTGTCGCGGCCTCTCTTGTTGCGGAGCACAGGCTCCAGACGCACAGACTCAGTAGCTGTGGCTCACGGGCCCAGTCGCTCTGCAGCATGTGGGATCTTCCGGGACCAGGGCTCGAACCCTTATCCCCTGCACTGGCAGGCAGATTCTCAACCACTGCGCCACCAGGGAAGCCCCCACGTGGGATCTTTGTTGCTGCATGCGGGCTTATTAGTTGCGGCGTGCATGTGGGATCTAGTTCCCCAACAAGGGATGGAACACGGGTGCCCTGCAATGGGAGCATGGAGTCTTACCCACTGGACCACCAGGGAAGTCCCTGCAGTAAAATTTTAAATTTCAGCCCCTGCCCCCATCCTTGACCCCTTCTGCCCATTAGTGCTAGAGCAGAGGAAAAATAGGCATGGGTTAAGAATTTGGAAACCTGAGTTCTGTAGAGAGCTCTGCCAAGAGCCTGCTGTGTGGCCCTGGAGAAGTACCTTCTGCTCTCTGGTCCAGAGTGCTCATCAGTGAGAGAGGGCGTGGAGCTGGATGCGCTCCCACGTCTTTTCTAGTGTTCGATTTTACCCTAGCTGTCATCCCTGAAACCCATCTTGCGACCCTCAGATCCTCACCAGCTCTGTGTATTGGGGAAGGAACACTTTCTCCATGGACATGGCTAGTACCTGCTGTTGCTCCTTGCTCAGCTCTGCAGAGGGTAAAGGAGTGGAGACTATGTGAGGGACAGGGGCACACTCTCTCCCTCTGGTGGGCAGCAGATTGTAAGGCAGCTCTGGTAGTTGGTGTGTGTGTGTGTGTGTGTGTGTGTGTGTGTGTGTGTGTGTGTGTGTTGGGGGGCAGCAGATTCAATCCCCTCCAGGAGAGGATAAGAGAAGATTCCTAAGAGGATACATTCCCCTTTCTTTTAGGAAAAATGGGTGGGTGGATGAGGTAGAAGGGCTTGCACTTCTTGCCTTTTCCTCGGAGGTGACACCTGGGTTTGGACCCTGAGACACTCTGCTTTGTAGCTTGGTACCACAGCTGGCTTGATGAGCATGCAACCTATGCAGTTGCACTGGGTCCCATGCTTGGTTTAACGCTCTGCTGTTGTCATCTTGAGTATTTCTTAATAAGTTTTTAACAAGGAGCCCTGTATTTTTCATTTTGCAGTGGGACTCGTAAATTATGTTGCAGGTCCTTCTTGGTACAATTGGGCCCAACCCAGTAGGCCCATCAGTCACATCAGAGACTGACCCCATCCCCACTCCCGACCCTCATCACTCAGAACTTCCAGCACGTAGAGGATGTCTCTAGCCAGTATGAAACTGAGTTTGCTAGAAGTCTCCTGTAGTCATTCGAGGACTGAGTAACCGGGCCCGCCCCTCGGACTCCCAGAACCTCTGGCTTGTTAAAATCCAGGGCCGCATCCACCTGGCAGAGAGATGGGAAGTGATCAGCTAGATACTCCTGCAGTTAGACAGAGAGCTCCCCGAGGGAGAGGGAGCAGGTCTCCCACTCAGAGTGAGAATTCCCTCAGGGCAGGAGCCTAGTCTCTCCTTAGCATAAAGAATCCTCCCTTGAGTGGAAGTGCTGGCTGAGATCTCCCTGGAGGAGGCCAGTCACGCCCCATCCAACCTGCGTCTGGCCCCTGCAACCCGTAGCCCCGCCCCAGGCCGCCCACACCCGCCCCCAGCCACATTAAGCCC
>NW_006791954.1:4488082-4490213 GCF_000442215.2 Lipotes vexillifer | reverse complement strand
ACCCGGCCCCGCCCCCACAGCAGACAGTCTAGCCATCACCAGTTTAGCCCCGCCCCCAGAGACCCCCGCCAGCCGTTTAAGCCCCGCCTCTCGCCCCCTCAGTCCTGCAGTCACCACTCCAGCGTGCTCCGGAACTCCTTCATCACCCCGCCCCCAGCCTCCCGCAATCCCGCCCACTCCGTCACGGCCCCGCCCCCAGGCGCCCCAGCCCCGTCCCCGCTGTGTCCCACAGCTCCTGCAGCCTCCGCCCCTGGCCCAGCAGCGCCAATCCCTCCCTCAGCCCGGCGGTCTGCTGTTCCGGATCAGGCCCTTCAGCACCAGCAGCTCCTCCTCCGCCTAAGCCTGTAGCTCCCGAAACCTCGTGGGCTCCCGGGGGACAGGCTCAGGCCCAGACAGAGCTATGAGGACAGGACAGTGGTGACTAGGACCCTACCTCGCTCCGTCTGCCTTCACATAACGTCACCCAGAGGGGCCCCCTTCTGAGGCTTGGTGTCCTGTGTCTCCCTCAAGTACCCCTCCCCAGGGAAAGCGGATCAGGGCAGGGTCTTGTGTGGGGTGACGGGGGAGCTCAGCTCCTTACAGTATTTTCTGATGGACGTTGAGGACCCTGCAGAGGGGAAAGGGACTCCACGGGTGACTGTGACCGAAGAAGGAGGGCTGAGAGCCCTAAAGGAAGAGGCGTCCTCCTGACCGCTGGTGCAGCCCTGGGTCGGTTCAGCCTCATCCTGCCTAGAAGAGCCTGGTGGAGCCTGGGGCAGGGGGAGGATGCACTTAAAGGCCCAGGAAACCCGTGGCTGCTGGGATGCCTGTTATCACTGTATCCTGAGAGACCCCTCTGCATCCCACCCACCACCACCCCAGGGGTTTGAGAAAGGGTTCTGGGCTTGAATTCCTCACTTGACCGGTTTCTTTCCTTTGCTGGAGGAGGGGGATCTTTGTGTCCCTCTTGCCTTCTGAGACTTTGTCCCCCCTTCCCCAGCCCCCATCACATTATGGGATGTGGAGGGAAGAAGAGTCCTTCAGCTTCTCTCGCCTTCGGAGGGGAACAGCTTCAGGTTCTGGTCCTTGAATGGGAGGATGTCTGTGAGGGCTCAGAAACGTGGCACTGGCTGTCACTGACTCCCTACTCCTCCTTGCCTTTCCTGGCCAGCTCGCCTCACCACACATACCCACATAGTGTGGTCTCCGAGAGGGGAGGAGTGGTGAGAGGTGTATGCTTTAGGGAGCTGCACAGAAAGTGTTGGAAGGGCCTGAGGCAGGGGCTGGGGTCATCAGTTGGTTTGGGGGGCAGAGCCTAAGGAGGAATGGAAGACCCCCACCGCCCAGATTTCAGCCCTGAGACTGGGGGACCAACCCTGGGCTGTCTGCCTCCCCTCCTGTCCTTCACATTCACCTGGCTTCCACCCAGGGCACCCCCCTGCTCTACCCAGCGACTACTGCTTGGGGTAGGCTGATGGTGGTGTTGGGACTGAGGGAGCCCTGGGGGAAGACAGGTCGTCAAGGGGCAGGTGGTGGTGGGGGAAGATGGAAGAGAAATGAAGAGAGCGGAACTTGGCAGAGGGAGGTGAGAACTCTGGCAGGGGCTGGAGCTGTGAGGGGAAAGCACCGGCTGGAGTCTCAAAGCCTGGGGTTTGCTCACAGATTGCCCACTGAGTAGCTGGTGAGCCAATGGACTTTTCCAAGGTAGTTTCCTAAACATGTGAGATGGGGATTGCAATAGCAAGTAGCCTACCTACCTCATGTGAAATAATAGATGGAAAAGTCCTTAGAACGGTATTATAAAAGATGAAGACGCCATTATTAGGGGAACTGGATGAGAGGCAGGTATGGACGGGAGAGAGGTACATTAGGATCCCTAATGATGGGCAAGGATGCAGGGGAGATTCAAGGGCTGTGGGAGGGAAGGAGTGGGGGCAAGAGTGTGTATGGATGGGGTAGGGCATGGAAAGCACCTTGGAGGTTCCCAACTCTGAATCCAGCAGCAGTGAGGAGGGGGATGGAATGGCCCCTCCAGTCTCGCTCCCCTCCTCCAGGGTGGCTTCCCTCAGCATCTCACAGCCTCTGTCACCATGTACAGACAGGTTTTCGCCATGCTCCTGAAGCTTCTTAGCTTCTTGTGCTGTGGGGGTGG
>NW_006791954.1:4462524-4479123 GCF_000442215.2 Lipotes vexillifer | reverse complement strand
GCTCTCTTCCGATGCATGTCCAGCTCCCTCAGTGGCACCCCTAGGTCTACCCTTCCCTCAGCCCATTCCCTTGGAAGGAAGCGTGTGTGTGTGTGTGTCTCAGAGGGACAGGAGACCTGTGGGTTCTAGTCTTGCTTCTTCCCTGACTCCCTTGGACAACTGGTGACCTTGGACAACTCACCATCCCTCTCTGGGCCTTTTTGTAAAGTGAAGATCCCTGTCAGCTCTGATAGCCTGAACCCCTCTGGGCGGGGGCATGCCCCTTGGTGCCAGCCCCCTTGGCTGGCCTGGCATCCTCAACCTGCCTCCCCACCTCACTCAGCAGCTCACCCCTTCTTAGGTTTTCCAGGTCATTCACAATGCTGAGGTTTTGGATGTCCAGGGAATTTTGACATTTGCTGCTGACTGTGACAGAGATATTCACCAGGAGCCCTATGACTGCAGTCTTGGTGATCTTGGAGTCTTTTCTTGGTTCTCCAGGACAGACACCATGCCATTGTGCTTGTTCCCATACATCCTTTGAGAGAACCTCACTTGATGGCTTGACTCTGCATGATAAATTGCCCCGACCCCTAAAATGAATGAAAATTGAGTGCTGACTTCAGACATTAGTTTTAGTGTGGGGACTTGAGTTTTGTTTGTTTGTTTGTTTGTTTGTTTTGTGGTACGCGGGCCTCTCACTGTTGTGGCCTCTCCCGTTGCAGAGCACAGGCTCCAGACCCGCAGGCTCAGTGGCCATGGCTCACGGGCCCAGCCGCTCCGCGGCACGTGGGATCCTCCTGGACCGGGGCACAAACCCGCGTCCCCTACATCGGCAGGTGGACTCTCAACCACTGCGCCACCAGGGAAGCCCTTTTGTTTTTTTTTTAAACATTCTAAAAGAGGAAGAGAGTAATCGTCGTAAGTGCAGAAATGAGTATTGTGACTGGGAGGAGATAAGCTGGATTTTCCAGGGACCTGAGGCAGGTGTGTGGGTGTGGTGGTGACTGTGGGACATTAATTGGGGACAGAGAGACAAGAACAGAGAAGGGCCATGATGTGCTGAATCAGGTGCTGGAGAGCCATCTTTACCCATTCAAAGGGCTGTCGTTTCCAGGAGAGACTGGGCTGCTCTGCACAGCCTCAGGGCAGATCTTGGTCCCGTGGAGGAAGGAACAAGGAGGCAGCCCTGGCAGAACAAGCATTTTTCCAATAGTCTTTCTGCATTATTTACTTCTGCCCTCATAGGAGGGAAACTTTCTCAAATGCATCACGGGCTCCCTGTCCCTGAAAGTGGACACTCCAAGATTTGACCTTTTCTGCAGGTAACTCAAAGTCAGTGAGATTAATAGTATGCATTTTGCCAACATCCATAGGTTCCTTAGAGGCGGGGAGAGTAATTTGTCCGCACAGGGTCATTTAGAAGACACTACATGTAAATTGGTGCAGCCACTATGGAAAACAGTATGAAGTTCCTCAAAAAACTAAAAACAGAGTTGCCATATGATCCAGCAATCCCACTCCTGGGCATATACCTGAAGAAAACTAAGTTGAAGAGATACATGAACCCCAGTGTTTATTGCAGCACTATTTACAATAGCCAAGACATGGAAACAACCTCAATGTCCATCAATAGATGAATGGATAAAGAAAATGTGGTACATATATACAGTGGAATACTACTCAGCCATAAAAAAGTATGAAATGAAAAAATGCCATTTGCAGCAACATGGATGGGCCTAGAGATTATTGTACTAAGTCAGAAAGAGAAAGACAAATATCATATGATATCACTTATATGTGGAATCTAAAATATGACACAAGTGAACTTATCTCCAAAACAAAAACAGACTCACAGACATAGAGAACAGACTTGTGGTTGCCGAGGAGGAGGAGGGGTGGGGGAGAGATGCATCAGGAGTTTGGGATTAGCAGATGCAAACTATTATATATAAAATAGATAAACAACAAGGTCCTACTGTATAGCACAGGAAACTGTATTCAATATCCTGTGATGAACCGTAATGGCAAAGACTATGGAAAACAATGTAGGTACTTCCTTGGTGGTCCAGTGGCTAAGACTCCGTGCTCCCAATGCAGGGGGGGCCGGCTTTGATCCCTGGTCAGAGAACTGGATCCTACATGCCGCAACTATGAGTTTGCATGCCACAACTAAAGATCCTGCATGCTGCAACTAAAAAGATCCCACATGCCACAACTAAGACCCGGCACGGCCAAATAAATAAATAAATAAATATTAAAAAACTAAAAAGAATGTATATACATGTATAACTGAATCACTTTGCTGTACACCAGAAACTATCAACACATTGTAAGTCAACTATACCTCAATAAAATAAATTTAAAAAAAGAAGACATTACAGGGCCCTGCTGCATTGCTTTTTGAGTTCTTAAAAATACTTTTAGTAATGTCTCTCCCTGCTGTCAGGCCGTTGATACTCCCTGCTGTTATTCTATCTGTAGTGAACTTTTTTCCTTCTTCAAATATACTGCTTCTAACCTGTTGTATCAAGGAAACCATAGTTCTAAAATTATTAGAAGTCTATGTAAAATAAGATTTAAAGGGCTTCCCTGGTGGCGCAGTGGTTGAGAGTCCGCCTGCCGATGCAGGGGACACGGGTTCGTGCCTCGGTCCGGGAAGATCCCACATGCCGCGGAGCGGCTGGGCCCGTGAGCCATGGCCGCTGAGCCTGTGCGTCCGGAGCCTGTGCTCCGCAATGGGAGAGGCCACAACAGTGAGAGGCCCGCGTACCACACACACACACACACACACACACACACACACACACACACAATAAGATTTAAAAAATTAGGCAAAATAAATGGGTTCTGAGTGAGTGCTCCTGTGAACAAAGTATCTGAACCTTTGCTTTAGATGCCCCTTCTGGGCCCACGGGGCCACTGCACACACCTCTGTCACCCGGGCTGTCATCACTGTCAGGTCTTCCAAGGATGGGCACCACAATTTCCTCATCTTTGAATCTGCAGCACCTGGTATGTAGTAGTAACTCAATAAATGTTTGTTGAACCAGCCAGTGGACTTGTGGTGGCATCCGCTTTGGCAGCTAAAATGCCTTGCTCTGTCTGCTTGGTTTTCTGCCTTCCTGGTTTGGGAAATCATGCCTTACAGGCAACCGAGGTTGCTGATAACAGGACCCCAGAGAAACGAGGGGAAATTGTTTCTGGTTGGAACTCCCCATAGTCTAATGGGGGAGGTACTTGGAAGAAGCTGCCTGGGTTCTCCTGGTTTTGATACTGTCACCCCTCATTCAGGGTTGCACTTGGAATGTCTGCACAGGAGCCCAGGACAGGAAGGGTGGGGCCCTGATTCTTAACGGCCTCCCTCAGCTCCCTTGTACTCGGTTTGTTCTCTCTCCACTTCCTTTAGTAGATAACTAGGCTTTGTACGTGCTTCAGTCTCTGTGTCTGGGGGATGTCTTGGTCTCACCAGCATCAGAGCTCCCCAAAGAGAAAGGACCCTATTTCTTCCATTAGTCTGGGGGTTCCCTGAGAGATAGCTGGGGCTCCCTGAGGGCAGCATCTGCTTTCTCTGCTGCTCCAGAAGCTGGTGGTGGAAGGGCTGAGTGAGGGACTCTCCTCTCCGCCCACCCCCACCCACAGACCACCGGCTCCAGGGTGCTGCCCATGGATGACAAGCCGGGATCTGCCTTCCTGGGTTCTTGCATCAGAGCTGGACCAGGCATGTGGCTGGGCTGTCTTGGTAGCCGGCAGCCTTTTTTTTGTTTTGGCTGTGTTGGGTCTTCGTTGCTGCGCACGGGCTTTCTCTAGTTGCGGCGAGTGGGGGCTACGCTTCGTTGCGGTGCGCGGGCTTCTCATTGCAGTGGCTTCTCTCATGGCGGAGCACGGGCTCTAGGCGCACAGGCTTCAGTAATTGTAGCACGTGGGCTCAGTCGTTGTGTCTCACAGGCTCTAGAGCACAGGCTCAGTAGTTGTGGCGCACAGGCTTAGCTGCTCCATGGCATGTGGGATCTTCCCGGACCAGGGCTCAAACCCGTGTCTCCTGCATTGGCAGGCGGATTCTTACCCACTGCTCCACCAGGGAAGCAGCTTTGTTCCTGGCTCCAGCACATCCCGATGGGAGAGGTTGGTCTTGACATAACATGTCCCCCTTTCCTCTGTACCAGGCAGAAGGGCCAGAAGCAGGCAACAAAAACGAGGCCATCCAGCTGCCTTGCCAGGGCCCACGTGGCGTCTCGGAACACTGGTCCTATGATCACTGGTCTCCGGCAGAGATAAGGATGGGGCTGAAACCACTTATGCCACCCCTTCCTGCCTGCCCAGAGGACAAGCACAACCCAGAGGCCAGGGTGCTGATGGTAGGGCTTAGGGGTTCAGTAACTGTTGTCCTAGCAGGAGCTTCTCTGAGTCTGTGGTGGCCCCACTTTGCCCAGTCTCCTGGGATGGGCTGAGCCAAAGTTACTGCGTTGGACACCCCCCTCACACCAAGTTCTGACTCAGAGACCCCAGCTGGCTCGGGTGAAGAGGTCTCTCCCTGGGGAGTAGAGCTGGTGACGCACCTGTCTGCCACCTCCCCACCCCGCCCCCCCATCTTCTGCCCCACTTGTCCTCCCTCTCCTTTCCCTCCTGTCCTAGCTCCAGAGGGAAAGAAATTTGAGCCAGAGGGGAGCCATAATGATAACTGGTGGGACGTTTATTATCCAGGGCTCCAGGACCCCTCCTGATCTGGGCTCCAAGCAGATCCTTTCCCATCCTGAACTTACCTCTGAGCATTGGGGTTAGGGGTGACGGTAGGGGAACCCACTCTCTGCAGACCTTAAAGATGTTATCTCCGCTGCTCAGGATGACAGGGAGTTGAATGAGCCTCCAGGAATGGGCATCAACGATAGGGACATGGTGCCACACCCGACCCCCACCCTCCCACCCCCACGGGTCTCCACAATCTATTTCCCAGAACCTAGGGAGATGAGTCCCAGCCTGATTCCAGAAGGGGGTGGGTGAGCAGAGTGGGACAGATCCTGAGAGTGGTAGGGGAGGGAGTGATGGAGGGTTTGATAGGGATGGGGCCAGGATTCTAAGGCCCAGGCCAGGATGTGGCTGGGTGGACGGTCAAAGGTACAGCCTGAAACTTCCCACATCCAAGTTCTTTCCTCCATCCCTGAGCACCTCTGGAAATGAAGAGGGAGGCCCGTGTCTCCTGAGAAGAGAAGATGGGGGGCTGGGGGCTTCCCTGGTGGCACAGTGGTTGAGAGTCCGCCTGCCGATGCAGGGGACACGGGTGCGTGCCCCGGTCCGGGAAGATCGCACGTGCCGCGCAGCCCGGGAGCCATGGCCGCTGAGCCTGCGTGTCCGGAGCCTGTGCTCCGCAAACGGGAGAGGACACAACAGGGAGAGGCCCGCGTTCCCCCAAAAAAAAAAAAAAAAAAAAAAAAAAAGAAGATAGGGGGCTGTCCCATGTTCTTCTGAGATGAGCCAAGTTGGGGTTTCCTGGGTGAGGTGAGGAAGCTCAGCGTTGGCGTGGTGGGAAGAGCCTCAGCGATGGAGAGAGGAGCGGGCAGGGCTGGAAAGGAGACAGGGAAGTCAGGATGGGTCAGAGGGACGAGGGGAGGTGACGGATTCCTCTTTGCCACTCCTTGAGTGGCCCCCTAGTCTGCCCCAGGCTCTGCCATAAGTTGGGTGGACTCCTGGTTCAGTGGTTCTTATCTTCAGTTTCTACTGCGGGTTCCGAGAGCTTTCCCAAAGTGGCTGTTTCCTCCACGGAAGCCACATGATGAATCACCCTCACAGGGGCAAGGGACAGGGAGTGTTGGCCCCTTTGGGTCCCTTGAAAAGCCTGTTTGGTGATAGGGATGTCTCATATGGCCCCCTCCTTCAGCCAACCTGGTCTCTGCCCTCCCTCTCTGCCCAGGAATTCTTTTACTAACTTTGGTCACATCTAGTTTCTCCCTACCCCCCTGCTCAGACTCCCGCTGAGAGAAGGGACAGACTGCTAAGAGAGTACCGGCTCCCTCTTCCTTTGCTTCCTGTGCACCCAGAGCAGGCTGGAGACTGATGCCTGGGCTTTGGCCTCCTTCCCTCCTCCCTTGTTGTCCTCCCTCCATGTCCCCTTCCATTCCCCATTCTTCTTCCATTCCATCATCATTAATTCATTAATGCATAGGCCCTGGCATGCCTGGCAGACAGGCTCTGGTGTCAGGAGCTGGGAGGTAGCATGGGAGAAAGGAGCTGGCACCCAGCCCAGTGGGATCACGCGCACCAAAGGGGTGGTGGAGGTAGCAGAGAAGATCTCAACACCCTCCCACCCCTCACTGCGGGGCCACATGTGTTCAACAAACTGAATGATAAGAAAGAGATCGGGGCATTAATAAAGGGGCTTTATTGAATTGTCCAGTGATGTTCTGGGGATGGGAAACCTCCCCACCTCCCTTCCAGCTCTCTAGTGACCCATCCCCAGCTCCCAAGGGAAAGGGTTCAGGAAGCCCTTCTGGGTAAAAAGGAGAGAGCAGAGAGACAGGGAATCTCTGGAAAAGGAAGCAGGGAACCCTAAGCCAGGGGGTCACAATGGAAGGTACAGGGAGAAGAGCCTGGGGCCGTGAGAGAGGCAAGAAGCATGGGGCAGGGGGTGGGGAGGGGAGCTTTCCGGCAGAGGCGGCGGGACAAGAGAGGAAGAGCCCACGGGGTCCTTTCTGACCTCACTGCCAGCTTGGTCCCACCATCGCCTTGCCCCGCTATGCGCTCTCTCCTCCAGGCCCCAGATATGTCTTGCCGCTGCCCAGACATTCCAAGTTGTTTTACATCTTCTTTGTCTTGGTCCACCATCTTTCAGCTGGGGGCCTCCCTCTTCTGCCCAAAGCCCCCCTCATTCTTGCAGAGTCAGTTCAAACATCCATACAGCGCAGCCTTTGAGATCACCTCCGCCACGCTCTCAAGCTGCCTGCTCCTACCTCCAAGTTGGCACACGTGACCATCTACCATCATCCTCTGTTCTGTGGTCCCCCCATCACTGCAGACTCAGAAGCTCTGGGTCTCTGAGTCTAGCACAATCCAGACCCAGAGGCAGCATCAAAACTCCCAGGCACCAAAGATGGTGCTGGTGGAGTGAGAGAGATCAGGTGTTTCGGGAGACAGAGGAGGAAGGAGGTGGAATTGGGGGGTGGGAAGGGGCTGCAGAGGAGGCAGAAGGGGTGGGAGGAGAGGAGAGGGCATAGGAGCAGGGGTGTGGGGTGCAGGGCCGGAAGAGTAGCCCTGGTCATCAGACCACTGTGCTGAGGGTAGAGGAGTCCTCAGAGGGCACAGGCAGCGCGGGGGCCCGCTTGAGGGGACGTCGGGTCCCATCCCGGTTCTGCCACACGTACTGGGCCAGATAAGCCACCACCAGCACCAGCCAGCCCCCCATGGTGACCAGCAGGGCCACGTCGGTGCTGTGCCGGGCCCCGCCCCGCCCCGTCCCACACAGCTCTTCCTCCCCAACCAGCGGCAGGAACTCCTGCCCCACGAGGTCTGATCGGGATCCTGGGCCACAGACGATGCCCGTCCCAGTGCCCGGTGCCAGCCTCACCCGCTGAAGCACCTCCTGGAGGGCACAGTCGCAGCGCCACGGGTTGGCAGACAGGTTCACTTGGATCTGCAGCCCCACAAAGGCCTCCACGGGCACCGAGGCCAGCTGGTTGGCAGAGAGGTCGAGGTGGCGCAGCGTGCCCGCCAGGCCCTGGAAAGCGGCCCCTGAGAGGTGGGCAAGGACATTATGGGATAGATCCAGCTCCTCCAGGACAGGCAGGTGCTGGAAGGCCCCAGCCGGCACGGACGCCAGCCGGTTGGCATCCAGGTAGAGCTTGCGGGTGTCGTTAGGGATGCCGGTGGGCACAGCCCTCAGGCCTGCCTGGCTGCAGCGGAATGTCCGCTCCCCAGCTTCTTCTGCCACGTAGCAGCCCTGGGGAGCCAGCCGGGGGCTGGGCACAGTACCCCCCGTGCCTATCACCAGCAGCAGGGACAGGAGGTGACCAGCTGGTGGGAGCATGGCCACAGATTGGCATAGTCCTGGAGTGGAGTAGGATCTGGGTAAGAAAAAGCCCCATAAATGAAGAATGAGCCCAGAGAATTCCATTCCCACGGCCAGCATTCTCTTCCTGAAGTCCCCCTGTGGATTCCTTTTGGGCCGGGGCCTCTCCTTTGGGAGCTCTCTCAGGCCTGGGTGGCTTTTTTGCTTCTTTGGGGTCCAAGACTCCTTATTGGGCCCTTTGGGTAGAGGGTCCCCTGGGCCTGAGACTCTTCTGGGGTCTCTTTGATTCTGGAAGGCTAATCTATGAAGTCTCTTGGTCCAAAGCCCTATTGGTCATTCTGGGTCTGGGGGCTTCTCAGTGTCTGCTTCTGCTCATGTACTGATTTCCTTCATTGGAATACAGGCTTTTCCTGCCAGCCTACCTGGATGGCTGCCAGGTGGGCCAGGTAGGCACCAGAGGGCCCAATCAGCAACAGGGCTTTGCAGCATCCAGCTAGGCTAGGTGATTCAGGCCCCAGCTTCTGTACCCGTTCACCCTTTCTCCTGGAACGTCCGCCCCTCTGCCCATCCCGGCTTTGTCCTCTCCGCCCCACTCTTCCTCCCTGTCCTCTCCTTCCTCCTCCCAGCCTCTCACCCCTGTTGGTGGGAGAGCCTTCTCCTGCGCTGCCGTCTCCCCGGAAGTAGCCTCCCTGTTGCTCGGCTCTGGAGACCCGCTTCCTCCTCCAGAAGCCTTGCTCGCTCGCTTGTAGCTGCTGGAAGTTGGGGGTTGGGGCCCAAGAGTGTTGGGTTTCCTGGCATGTGACTCCAGGCCCCAGGTGTCAGATACCTGAGCCATGGTCTGGCCAGGCGATGCCAAGAGAGGGCAGATCCCGGACCCTGATGAGCTCTGCCTTGGGAAGACTGGGCCCCAATTCCATTCCCTGCCTCAGGCTCCCCTTCCAAGGCCTTGACATGCTATCCTCCATCCTTCCTCTCCCAGCCGGGGCTGAAACTCTGCCTCTTAGAACCTCTGCCCTCTGCCCAGAGCCTGGTTGAGCAGAAGGATCCCTGCTTGGAAGGCCTGGGGGGCAGAACTGGGGTGGGCCCCCTCTCACATCCACTGTCTCCTGAACTCATCTCCCTTCAGCTCCATACCTCCCTTCTGCCCTCCTACAGTGCACCTTCTTCCGTGGTGAACAAACTTTCCTCAGCCTTTTCCTTGGAAAACTTGTCTCTCTCTCTGCAGAGGACCTCATCTTCTGGCTCCTCGCATGGTACCTGACCTCCTTGCCTGGCAGGAGGCACTGCGTTAATTCTCTGCACTGTTGGTAGACGGCTCCTCAAGGAGTTGGAAGGGGTTCTTCAAGGTTTCCGAAGTCCAGTACGGTCATCTACAAGTTTTCACGCTGATTTTCTGTTCTGGATTGGAGCTGACTCGGATTCTCTTAGTTTGCTGGGGTCTTGAGCTCCCAAGTTGGTAGTGTTAACTCTCCTTCAGGCCCGGGAGCCAAGGAGGGCTTGTACGACTTATTCCCCAGGGCCTTTTGATCCCTACCATCATGTGCAGCCATGCCACCCCGTCACACCACCCTTTTTTAATGTAAGGGAAGGGAACAGAAGACTGGGTGTCACAGAGATTTGCACAAAGGAGACTGAGGTCATACGCTGTGGAGACCTTTCTGAGAAGGAAAACCTTGCTGGATTTTGTAAGAGACTATGGGTGACCAGGATCAGACAACAGAAGTGACGGCCCAGTGCAAAATGAAAATGTGGGGCTCCTTTGTTCAAAACTGTTAAGAATTTCAAGACGGCAACAACAGCACGTCGTAAAACCAGGTGCAGGGCCCTTCTGAATGCAGGGCGTGAGGCCCTGTGGGACTGCACAGGTTGCAGGCCGCTGAAGCTGGCCCTGTAGGTGACCTTTGAATGAGCAATTTCAGACGCGTGATGGAAGCCAGAATCAGAGGGTAGGATACTGGATGATGTTACCTGTGGGCATGTATTTACCACTGACTCATTCTGGTGACATCAACAGGGTCATTTCTCAGACTCCCATTTGTCCAAGGAATCAGATAAGACACACTTTTTACACCTGGGCAGGAGAAGTGAACATTGTGTCTGTGGTTGCTTGTTAGTTAGGCCAGGCACTCTGCCACTGAATACTTGGGAGTCCATTTTGGGATTGGGCCTGAATGCAGAAGAGGAAGCACATGGAAGCCTACCCCTCCCACTGCTCTCGCGTCACACTGGGCAGGGACTTTAACTAAGGCACAAGAGGTGAGTTATCTCCTTCTCCGACTAGGCCAGCTACCAGGAAAGAGTGGGACTGGGGTTTCCAGCACAGCAGCTGCTGGAGAGGTAGGAAGTCTGCTCACCTAGGAGGGTCCAGCTGGCTCATGGACGTGATCCACGTGAGGGTGGTTAAGTGCAGTGCTCAGTAGAGAAGGGAGAACAGAGAGGAGGGAGGAACCACACTCAGGACGGTGCACAGTGCAGACTGGGGGTTGACAAGGTTGGAGCAGAAGTTCTTCCCTGCCATTCATTCATTCATCCATCCGTTCAGTGAGGGTTTCCTGCGAGCCCCATGTTATAAGTAGTACTGTGCTCAAGATTCAGCCCCTGTTCTGAGGGTCTCAGATGGCTGTGGTTAACCCAGTGGTTCACCCAGTCAGCACATTAGAATCACTTGGGGGAGCTTCTAAAATTAGTTATGCTTGGGTTTACCTGGACCAATTTAGTTAAAATCTCTGTGGATGGGGTCTAGGCCCTGGTGTATTTTAAAAAGCTCCCCAGGTATTTCTAACGTGCAGCCTGAGTTAAGAACTGCCGGTCTAGACAAGTACTGGTGGCGGGGACGCTAATAGCATCTGCCTGGCCCCCTCCATCATGTCCAAGGTTGAGGAGGCCAAGAAGCTGGCAGGCCGTGCAGCGGTGGAGAACCACGTGAGGAATAACCAAGTGCTGGGGATTGGGAGTGGTTTTACAGTTGTCCACGCTGTGCAGCAAATAGCTGAAAGGGTGAAACAAGAGAATCTGAACCCCGTCTGTATTCCCACTTCCTTCCAGGCCCGTCAGCTCATCCTGCAGTATGGCTGAACTCTCGGTGACCTGGACCGACACCCAGAGACTGACCTCACCATCGATGGTGCTGATGAGGTAGATGTTGATCTCAATCTCATCAAGGGCAGTAGAGGCTGCCTGACTCAGGAGAAAATTGTGGCTGGCAATGCCAGTTGCTTCACTGTGATCACCAATTTCAGGAAAGATTCAAAGAACCTCAGGGAATCAGTGGCACAAGGGGAACCCCCATCAAGGTCATCCCGATGGCCTGTGTCCTAGTGAGCCGAGCTGTGACCTAGAAGTTTGGGGGTGTGATTGAACTTCAAATGGCCATCAACAAGGCAGATCCCTTGGTGATGGATACAGTGAGTCCCCTGTTATCCATATGAACAGAACTCATATGAATGAGTTCCGTTCTGAGAACGCATTCATGTGTCCAATTTGTTCATAAGTCCAACAAAGTTAGCCTAGGTACCAATGAACACAATTGGCTATATAGTACTGTACTGTAATAGGCTTATAATACTTTCATACAAATAATACATAAAAAACAAACACAAAAATTAAAGAAAACATTTTTAATCTTACAGTACAGTACCTTGAAAAGTACAGTAGTACAGTACAACAGCTGGCACACAGGGGCTGTATCGAGTGAACAGGCAAGAAGAGTTACTGACTGGAGGAGGGAGAGGAGGTGCGAGATGGTAGAGCTGAAGGATCGTCAACAATAGGAGACGGAGGGCAGGCTGCAATTTCACTCATGCCTGATGTCGATGGCACATGTTCTGATTCCTTGCCGGATTCAATTCTATCTACCCTCTTGAAAAAATGATCCAGGGGTGTCTGGGTAGTAGCTCTTTTTTTCTCATCATAGATGACATGGTAGCATTGGATTGCATCCTGAACGGCAGCTGCAACCTTCGTGAACCTTTCTACGTTCGGGTCCTGTGCTTCAAAACTAACAGTGCCTCCTCAGATAAAAAAAATCCCCTTGCCATTTCTTGCATCCTGAATCTCTTTGGTTCTTCACTTACTTCTTCCTCTTGTCTCTCTTTGTCCTTTCTCTAGGCCTCCAATTCCACCAGGTCTTCATTAGTAAGCTCCTCATGTTGCACAGCAACAGCACTGTACAGTAAAGTACATAAAAGCACAACAACTTGCAGAGGATGCCCGCATGTGACAATGTACGCCAGACACATGAACTAACTTGCGTGATTGGACATGTGAACGCACTTTCGCATCTTTGAAAGTTCGCAACTTGAAGGTTCGTATGTAGGGGACTTACTGTAATGGGAATTTTATCCTGGACTGGAAGTTTGACGGGGTCCACAAATGGAGTGAAGGGAACACAGCTATCAAAATGATCCCAGGTGTGGTGGACACGGGCCTGTTCATCAGCATGGCGGAGAGAGTCTACTTTGGGATGCAGGACGGCTCGGTGAACATGAGGGAGAAGCCTTTCTAAAGTGGCCCTGCAGGAGCGGAGTGTGTTCCCCTCACGTCCCCAGCCCACCGCCGCGGCGGACATGCCTCTCCAGGAGCCTTTGCCTTTAAGTATCTGTGCCATGTAGACAGCTTGTCAGGGTGGGGGGGTTGAAGGTTAAATCCTGTCCTCTGACTTATTGTTATTAAATGTCTTTTTTAAAAAGAGAAATACAAACAAACACATATATTTTTGCTGTTAAAAATACTCAGTTTTTTTTATAAAGTAGAACTTGATTTCATGTTGTATATGAACCATTTACCAAAAGAAAGGAGGACTGTCTTTTAAACTTTTAACTTGAGGCTGCTGGTTAAGCTTCTGAATGTTGGGTTTGCTGAGAGATATAAATCAAACTTCTCTTTAAACTGGTGAAACGAAGGGCACAGCCAGCAGTGATTCCCTGATGCCTTACTGGAAACACTGGATTTGTTTACTTTTCTGCCACACTGTTTTGTTTTCAGTTTTTGTTGCATTACGCACAACATGTAGTTACATGTTTTAAGATGTGAATTACAAAAGTCTGGTGAGTGTAGTGGCGTGGCACTCGTGACGCAGAGTGTGTAAACTATCGAGGGAAAATGTGGGAGCTCTTTTGCTGAGATGAGGGGGTTCGTTCAGACCCCGCTTGTTGGAAGCCATTGGCCAGAAATACTTGCCACTGCTGCCAACCTACTGCTGTGAGCAACCTTTCAAAGACTGTTTTTGTTGTTAATATTTTTTTCGTTCCCTTATTACTCAGCCATAGAAAGGAGCAAAGTTGGGTCATTTGTAGTGATGTGGATGAATCTAGAGTCTGTCATACAGAGTGCAGTAAGTCAGAAAGAGAAAAACAAATATCGTATATTAATGCATATACGTGGAACCTAGGAGACATGGATAGATCTAGAGTCTGTCATACAGAGTGCAGTAAGTCAGAAAGAGAAAAACAAATATCGTATATTAATGCATATACGTGGAACCTAGAAAAATGGTACCGATGAACCTATTTGCGGGGCAGGAAAAAAGATGCAGATGTAGAGAACGGACTTGTGGACACAGGGGGTGATGGTGAGGGTGGGATGGTGGGAGGTCCAAGAGGGAGGGGATATATATATACATATAGCTGATTCACTTTGTTCTACAGCAGAAACTAACACAACATTGTAAAGCAATTCTACTCCGATAAAAAAATAAAATAAAATATTTTTTTGTTCCTTTACTGTTAGTTGCATGGCGTCAGAAGTTGTTACCTCTTTATGTTGTTTGAGGGCTGAAATAAAACAGTGTGGTGCCATTTTGAAATAAAAAAAGAAAAAAGAACTGCCAGTCTAGAGGGAGACATGGACGTGTGGACACACGTCTGCACAGTGCCTTTAATGTGATGTCTGCCAGAACCAATGTGTGAAGCCCAGAGCTGTGAAGCCCAGAGAGAGGTTAAAGTCACTGTGGCAGAATCTGCTGGTGTTGTCGGGGGAGGGCGCGGGGGGCGACATTTTAACCTCTACCCAATTAGGGCTTTTCAGGTGGGCCTGGGAATTAAAGTACCATAAAACAGATGAACAGTAGAAAAGCGTACACATTTATATGTCTTGGAAGGGGAGGGATAAATTGGGGATTTGGGATGAACAGATACACATTACTATATACAAAAAAGATAAACAACAAGGTCTTACTGTAAAGTCCTACTGTATGTGTAACTGATTCACTTTGCTGTGCACCTGAAACACCGTAAATCGACTTGACTTCAATGGGACTTCCCTGGCGGTCCAGTGGTTAGGACTCTGCGTTTCCACTGCAGGGGGCCCGGGTTCCATCCCTGCTGGGGGAACTAAGATCCTGCAAGGGGTGTGGCGCGGCCATAAGAAAAAAAAAAAAATCAACTATACTTCAATTAAAACATTTTTAAAAAAATTTATAAAAAAAAAAATTTTTATGTTAATGACACGGGAGCCCTCATAAAGAAATGAAGACCTAGGAAGTGGTAAAACATTAATACTTTTATACTAGGTTGAATAAAAAGCAGTGATTGAAGCAAAGTGACTAAAATATACGGGGAGTTTAAAGGAAGGGAAAAACTATTTTAACAAGGCCTGTTTGTACAGAATTCTCTTGGCTTTGATTCTCCGTTGAAGAACGTTTCTTTTCTCCCCATACAGGGAGGGCATCTTTCACATGGGGGTTTGGTCTCCTGTTTTCTGGACGAAAAGGGGAGATTAGGATGCTCTTCTTGCATCTGCTCAAAATAATCCTTACGCCCAAGTGGCATATTTTGAGGTGGTGTATTTTTTTTTTATAAATTTATTTTATTTTTGGCTGTGTTGGGTCTTCGTTGCTGCGCGTGGGCTTTTCTCTAGTTACGGCGAGTGGGGGCTACTCTTCGTTGCTGCGCGTGGGCTTCTCACTGCAGTGGCTTCTCTCGTGGCGGAGCACGGGCTCTAGGTGCGTGGGCTTGCAGTAGTTGTAGCGCACGGGTTTAGTTGCTCCGCGGGGTATGGGATCTTCACCGACCAGGGCTCGAACCCGTGTCCCCTGCATTGGCAGGCGGCTTCTTAACCACTGCACCGCCAGGGAAGCCCCTGGGGTGGTGTATTCTGCCACCCTTCAGTATCCATTCTTAAGCTCCTTCCTTGATAAAACACACTGTTTTGGGAGTAGCAATGTGCTCCGTCCCTCATGACAGAGCTGATTGGTCCTCTCAGTTTGTCAGAAATCTCGTCCACTTTCCCAGACACCTTGGCAGCTGGGCGTGGTCCACTGTGATCAATGATGTCTAAACAGAAGTCTGCTAAAGGGGTTTCTAGGACAGTCTTTGATATGCTCATAAAAGAGGGTGGTTTGGGCCCTCCCCTTCTCCGTACAGCTTTCTTCAGGCTTTGAACATGAAGGGTCAACTACAGTCTTTTGTGACCCTGAGGCAGCAAAGCCGAAAGGAGAGGTGAAGAGTATCACTGAGACATTGGCCTGGATATTGCTGAGCCGCTCAACCGACACAGGCAGCTGCCTACCTCTGGACTCACTATGTGAGAAAAATAATCTCCTGCTTCATTCAGTGCTTCTCAACTTGGCTGCACATTCGAATGTGGGAGGTTTTGAAAATTACGGATGCCTGGGTCCACCTCAGAGATTCTGATTAAATTGATCTGGCATGTGTACGGTGATAGGACTTTTTAAAGATCCTTAGGAGATTCTGATGGCAACCTAGGGTCACAAAAATTCCTTTGCTTGGGTTTTCTGTTGCTTTTAACTGAGAGCATTCTTACCTGATACACTAACTTTTCCAGGATGTTAGGGAAGGCTTTACCAAGGAGTAGCATTTGAGCTGGGTCTTTAAGGCTCAGTTCATCAGGTGAAGCAGCAGTGTATGTGCAGGGTCAAGGGAGCATGAGAAGGCTTGGCTTCTCCTAGACAGTAGAGCAGAAGGGGTGGTGTCAAAGGCTGCAGTTAAAGTGGAAAGGGACCAGATCCCTGTGGTCTTAACACACCATGTAAGATTTAGGACTTGGTTCCATGGCTGATGGATTGACGGTTATTTTTTTTAAATAAATTTATTTATTTATTTAATTACTTTTGACCGCATTGGGTCTTTGTTGCTGCGTGCAGGCTTCTCACTGCAGTGGCTTCTCCTGTTGCGGAACATGGGCTCTGCGCCACCAGGGAAGCCCGATTGAAGGGTTTTAAAATTACCTTTGATATTTGGATCATGTTGCTGGCTGTGAGAGGGATGTATTGGTGGAAGAGAGACCAGTTACTGCAACAGTCCAGGTGGGAGGTGATGAGGGCCTGGCTGGACGCCAGAGCATGGGACTGAAGGAGCTATGCTTGGAAGAGCCCAAGATCATCAGACATTTGTGCCACTGGGCACATCCCTTCCCGATTCCCTTGGGTCTTTGATTCTCTGGACCTCATGGCCTCTGAGATCCCTACCAGCCTGATGTTCAATGTGTCTATGATGGTGGGACAGGGAAGAGGCTGAGGCACGTCAGGGCCTGGCTCCCAAGTTCAGGGTCCCAGAAAGTAGGTCCTTCAGGCCCCCACCCTGGGCGGACCGAGTCACAGCTCCTTCCTCCAAGGGGAGTAACTCCATGCCCCAAAGATGTGACCTTGGAAGGAAGTTCAGCAG
>NW_006791954.1:4460486-4462486 GCF_000442215.2 Lipotes vexillifer | reverse complement strand
TCAGCAGGCTTCTAGGACCCTATCTGCCTGATGTTGGAAGGTCCCAGATCCAGCATGGGTAGAGGGGGGGTCAAAAGGAAAGCAGGAGGGCTGACTACTTTACCCATCATGTCAGCCAGGGACCCATCTAACGCCAGTCTCCTAGGCAGTGTGGGCTGGAGGGGCAGCAAAGGCCTCTGCCATTCCTGTTCCTTGCGGAAACTGACAAGGGTGTATACACCTCCTGCTCCCATCCTCCAATGTACTCTCTCATTTGTTCAACACATACCTCCTGGGCTTCTTAGGCATTGGGGATGCAGAGAGAGGTAGAACAGCCCCCAGACAATGGTGAAGATGGGTGTGAGCACAAACACTGCCCCCTGATAGCCTAGGGTGGGCTCTAGTTGAGGTGTTTGCAGGCGTCGGAGGAGCCTAGAGGAGAAACAGTGGATTCTGTTTGGACAGTTGGGGAAGGCTTCACAGAGAAGGTGACAGGTGAGGGGTGGCCTTGCGGGACAAGTAGGAGTCTACCAGATGGACAAAGGCATTGTAGGCTGAGACGCGAGCAAGAAAGAGTAAGGTGTGTTCTGAGAATGGTTGGGGCTTGGTGTGACTGTAGCTGGGGATGTATGGGTCTATTACCTCCCTCAGCTAATGTTTACTGAGGACTCAGTATATGCAGGAAATGCAAATATGGGTAAGAAATGTGAAGCAAGCAGCCTCCAGGGGTGTAACAGGTAACTTAAATACAGCACCCTCAGTGTAGGAGAGAAGTCTTTTTTTTTTTAATATTATTTATTTATTTACTTATTTTTTTTATTTTTGACTGTGTTGGGTCTTCGTTTCTGCACGAGGGCTTTCTCTAGTTGTGGCAAGCGGGGGCCACTCTTCATCGCGGCGCGTTGCGCGGGCCTCTCACTATCGCGGCCTCTCTTGTTGCGGAGCCCAGGCTCCAGACGCGCAGGCTCACTAGTTGTGGCTCACGGCCCCAGTTGCTCCGCGGCATGTGGGATCCTCCCAGACCAGGGCTCGAACCCGTGTCCCCTGCATTAGCAGGCAGATTCTCAACCACTGTGCCACCAGGGAAGCCCAGGAGAGAAGTCTTTACAAAGCACCTGTGGAAACATGAGGGACACATGTTTGGAGGAATGTTTGTGTCGAGGATTGACTTTTGGGAGAAATGCCACTCCTAGTTGTGTGACCCTCGGCAAAATATTTAAACTCACCGTACGGCAGTTTCCTCATTTGTAAAGTGGAGATAATAAAAATACTTACTTTGCAGGGCCATTTTAAAGATTAAGAGAGCTTATGTATGTAAAAGCCTTTGCCCAGTGCCTGGAACACAGCAAACGCTAATAATGTTGGCTGTGATTGTCACTGAAGGAGGAGCTGTGTTAGGAAGAGGAGGAAGCTGATCTAGGGCAGTGACCGCCCAGAATTTCTAAAGAGGTGAGGCCTGCTAAGGGTAGTAATGCGACTGGAAGGATGTGAGGGGAGCTTTTCCTGAAGCTACTGTTTTTATATCCATTGCCCTTTCGATCTGTAATATTTACAGTTTTCTAAACTGTTTTTACTTCATGAGAGAAAATCTCAATTGTCTGTATCAGAGAATATGCAGATTGAGGGGTTCCTAAAGAACAGCCTGCTCTTGGTTCCCAGAGGGAGGTTCTGGTTCTCTGGCCTTGGCTCTGGCCCTGGCTGGCAGCCTGGACTCTTTCCCTCTGCAGCCCAAAATAGCTAACCACAGGGCTGGGCGAGGGGAGGAGAGAGGAGTGCCCACTGGCAATGCTGCCCGTCCCGGCACCTCCTCCTGCTTCTCATCAGCTTGGTAGCTCTCAGTGTTCTGTCTGCTCAGCATCACTGGCCCCTCCCTTCCGCCGCCACTACATGCCCATGGTACCCCCACCCAAATAAAAACAACTGTCAATGAAATAAACAGCTCCTTGCTTCCTCGCACTTGCTCTGGGCGTGACCTCAAAACCTCCCCTTCGGGAAGGGGGGAGGTGAGGTGGGGGGAGCCG
>NW_006791954.1:4448279-4460476 GCF_000442215.2 Lipotes vexillifer | reverse complement strand
CAGGAATGAATTGAAGCGGAGTAGGAGGTGGTAAGAATGGAGGGGTGCCATTCATTCCCCCAGGGGTCAGAAGAAGGGGCTCTGTTTCTTGATGCCCCACCTCCTCACTTCCCACCACTACCATCACCCCAGGAATGTACTCCCAGCTTACTACCCTGCCCGTGTTTGCTATCTTGGCCCACACAGTGTATCTATGGCAAGCAGAGGCCACACCACCCTGGCAGATGGAAATACCCCAAGGCTGGGAACACTACTTGAGCAGACTAAGGAGCTCCCAGAGGGCAGGGAGAGCCTGCAAAGTTGACTCACTCTGTTTTAAAAACACAAACAGTTTTCATAAAAAATTTAAAACGAATAATCTCACATTACACAAAGTTTGAAACTAGAGAATGAAAAAGATCACCCCCAACCCCTCCATCCTAACACAAGATCTGTTTTTATTTTATTGAATTTCCACAGCCTAGTAAAGTAGATGCTCAAATATCACTCAAATGTGGAACGGATTAACAAAAGTTGATACATATATAGAGTACTCACTATGTACCAGGAATTGTTCTAAATGCTTCACACTTAATGACCCATTTAATCTTCACAACAACATGAGGTGGCTATCACCATGATCATCAACATCCTTCATTTTTAGGAACTGCAGCACAGAGAGGTTCGGTGACTTGCCTAAGGTCACACAGCTGGTAAGTACAGGAGATGGGAGTTGAACCCTGGCAGTCTGGGGCCAGGATCTTACCAGTGTTACTCTATTTTGTCTCATCATAATCGTTAATGCATATGCAGGTTTATAAAAACTTATTACAGACAATTTCAAACACAAAAAAGCAGAGAAAATAATATAAGGAATCTCATGTTCCCCTCCCCCAGTTTCAATAATTATCACCTCATGGCCCAACTTGTTTCTTTTATTCCCTTCCCCCATCCCCAGCCCAGATTATTTTGAAGCAAATCCAGTCATCATATCATTTCATCCACACATATTTTAGTATTTATCTCCAAAATATAAGGTTATTTATTTTATTATTATTATTTTTTAATGTATTTATTTTATTTTTGACTGCATTGGGTCTTTGCTGCTGTGCGCAGGCTCTCTCCAGTTGTGGCGAGCGGGCGCCGCCCTTCGTTGTGGTGCACAGGCTTCTCATCGTGGTGGCTTCCCTTGTTGAGGAGCACGGGCTCTAAGCACAGGGGCTTCAGTAGTGTGGCACGCGGGCTCAGTAGTTGTGGCTCGCGGACTCAGTAGTTGTGGCTCACAGGCTTAGTTGCTCCGCAGCATGTGGGATCTTCCCGGACCAGGGCTCAAACCCGTGTCCCCTGCACTGGCAGGCGGACTCTTAACCACTGCGCCACCAGGGAAGCCCAAGGATTTTTATTGAAAAAATTACCACAGTACCATATCATGCCTTAAAATGTATATTTCATTAAGATCATCAATTTGAATAGTTAGTATTCAAATTTCCTCAATAATTTAATAAAATATATATATTTTTAAAAGTTGGTTTGCTTGAATGAGGACCCAGATAAGGCTTTTGGTTGACAGATTGCTTAATTTCTTTTAAGTGTAAGTCTCTCCCTTTCCTTTTTTTCTTCCAATTTATTTGTTAATGAGGAAATTGTGTTTGTTTTGCTGACTGCACCCCTGGAGAATGCTCAGGCTATATACATATATTTTTTTTGGCCGTGCTGTGGGGCAGGCTTGTGGGACCTTAGTTCCCTGACCAGGGATTGAACCCGGGCCCATGGCAGTGAGAGCCCCAAGTCCTAAACACTGGGCCGCCAGGGAACTCCCAGCTCATGCTATTTTGTATCCTGATCTTTTCATCTAAATTAGCAAACATTTTCCTATACTGCTTACTATATGGCTTCCTACTATGTCACCCAATGGATATAGTACGATTACTTTTTTCTTGGGCATTTGGGTTGCTTTCAGTTTTCCATTGTCATAACTAATGCTGGAATAAAGATCTTCACACATAGTGCATGGTACGTACTTCCTTAGAATATGCTACCAGAAATGGAATCATGGCTCTGAGGCCTGAACAATCGTTCAGCCTCTTGGCACAGATCACCAAGTGTTTGTCCAAGGGGTTATGCATCCCCAGCACCACACAAGAGTGCTGTCACTCATTCTAAGTACTTAGGCCTATTCAAGGCTGAAGGATGTTTGGTGAAGACATGATAATTATGAAGGCAGAGAGCTAGAGGAGAAAGATGATGACAGGGACTCAGGATAAATTAAGCAGAAAGTGATCCACAATTTACCACAAACCTAGAGTGAGTCAGTACTCTGTTCATTCCCGTTGTGAAAAAAAAACAACAACAAACCCTTGATAACAGGAGCTATTAATAGGGCATGGCATGTCCAATAATCTTTCTGTTAAGACTATGCATTAGTCAGACCCTTATTTGAGACATGGATCCAGTCTGGGTCACTGAACTTCACAGACAGTGAGGAAACTGGCAAAGATCAGAGAGCTTGATCAACTTCGGGGAAGACGGAAGAATCCCAGAGAAAAGTCGAAGGAGACAAGTAGGCTCACTTTGGGAAAAGTAAGAGACTTTTTTTTTTTTTTTTTTTTGCAGTATGCGGGCCTCTCACCGTTGTGGCCTCTCCCGTCACGGAGCACAGGCTCAGCGGCCATGGCTCACGGGCCCAGCCGCTCCGCGGCATAAGGGATCTTCCCGGCCCGGGGCACGAACCCGTGTCCCCTGCATCGGTAGGCGGACTCTCAACCACCGCGCCACCAGGGAAGCCCGAGAGATTTTTTTTTTTTTTTGCCTCAATACCGGGGAGGCTTCTAAGGAAAGGACAACACTCAGTTTTTGCTTATTTCTTCACAAGGCTGACTGTAAGGAAAGGGGCCTCTCCCAACCAGCAGGAACTTCTGTAAGACACAGCAAAAAATTTTCAGACTCTGGGGTGACCATTTAGGTCTTGAGCTGAGTGCTCTTGGGCTACTGGCCCTGGAAATATTCGAGAAGCTGCCTGTTCTCCTGCTCTGAGTGGTTCAGATATCCACCTGCTTGGTGCCCACTGGGTGCCTCTGGGGGCCCCACTCCTGCTTTGTGACAGCTGTTCCCTGGAAGCCCCCTTGGGGAGGGGTGGGTGAGGTCACAGAGGAGTGCTCCCCAGGTTCCCTGGGCCATCATTCTCCTTTTTGTCCCCTCACCTTCAGTGTGTGTTTACAGCCAGTCAGATTGGCGTGTCATGACATCACCTGATCCTGCTATTCCAGCCCTGTTGCGCATAGAGTGGACTTAGAACCTGGGTCGGGGGAGTGGAAACTCCACAAACAAGGCACTCTTGGTGACATGGAGAGTGGGAGTGACCCAGGAGACCTCAAGAGCCATTTAGTTCAACCTCCTACAGCAACAGCTTCCTACCACACAACAGCTGCTATACATACATTCTTCTGAATTCCCACAACCTCGGAGGTAGGTTTTCACAGGTATGGAATTGGAGATTAAGACAAGTTATTTGCCCAGGGTGACACTGCTGGTGAAGCAGTGCCTGCTAAGTCTACCTGACAGGAAAATCTGTGCCCTTGCCTTTAGAGCATGCAGAGGTGAAAAGTGCAGATCCAGAGCCTCCCACCCAAAGCCAAACAGCTGACCAGGGGCTGGGACTCAGGGTCTTGGCTATTCATCAGGTCGTCTTCCCAAGTCCTCTTCCAACTTCTAATGTGGGGAGGCCGAGGATGTGACCTGGCCCAGGCCAGCCTGGGTCAGGTGTAACTGAGGAGCAGACAGGCTGTGGACTGCGTTCTCTGCCCTCCAGACTCTCATCCTAAGCAACGTTGTGAAAAACCCGCTTCCAGGAGGGCCCAGCACCGGCTGAGCCAGTCGATTTCTGGAGGGCCAGGGCAGAGGCAGCGAGGTGTAGATGAAAAACTCCGACTTGAGGTCAGAATTTCTGGGGGGACCCAGCCGGGAGCTGTGGCAAGCTACTTAAAACTCCAAGTTTCCTCGCCAGCAAAACCGGGCAAGAGTAAACCCCACAAGCAGCGCGCAGACGCCGAAACAGGCATTGCTATGCGCCAAAGCCATACCATCTGATCTTTGTTTCTCTTGCTATTGAAAGCTCCGTGCGGCCCCAGCGAGGCCTGGGCTGGAGCGGGGTTTAAAAAAAAAAACTACAACTCCCAGGAGGCGGCGGGCGGGCCGGCGCTTGGCGGTGACGTAATGGGGGCCGGCGCGGGGCGCTGATTCGGCCGGAGCTGCCAGCGGGGTGGCTGCCGCCGCGGCTTATTACAGCTGCTGGAGCAGCAGCGGCCCTCGACCCCGGGCACCCCTCCCGGGCCTCGAGCTCCGGCCGCGCACGGTGAGTTCGGACGGGCGGCTTCGGAGTGGCCAAACCGGGAGCCTCCTGGGGCTAGAGGCGGGACGGGAAAGGAGGTGGGGGTTGCTGGGGAGGCGCCCGTGGCTGGAGGGGACCGGGACAGGGTGAGCGGAGGTGGAGGGGGTGCGTCAGCCGAGCGTGGGGGGGAGGGCGTGCATCAGTCGAAGGGACGCCCAAAGGGGAAAGTGCGGGCGGAGGCCCGGGGTGGGGCGTAGAGGAGGAGTGCTCGGTCTGGGGGTGGGGGGCGGGGAGAGGCTGGGCTTCGGGGATAAAGGTTTGTTCGCTTCCAGGGCTGGGTGAACGCGTGGGGGTGGGGGTGGGGCTCCGGACCGGGCCAGGCTCTGAGTGCGAGGTTCCAGGCTGGGGAACGGAGCGGAGGCCCCCCACTTCGGCTTGAAGTCCCACTCAGAAAACCCCAACAATAGTGAAAACTCCGCCTCCTCGCTTCACCCTCTCCCCGTGCTAGTGTGCGTTCCCTCCTGTACTCGCCGTTTTTCTATTCCCACCGCCACCCCGAGTCCGGGAGGCAGAGCCGGAGCTGCGAGGTGAACGACTGTGGCCCTGCGGGTTGCGGGATGGGCGGAATGAAAATGGCACTGTGGCGTGCTGCCAGGGACTCCCCGTTGGGGTCCAGGTTGCAGGCTCGGATGCTTTGTGCTCCTCAACCCAGAAGGCGAAAGCTTTGCTGCCCTTACTTGGGGGAGAGATTAGGAAGCGCTCACCTGGCTGCTGGCACTGTGGCCTCGGCTTAGGTGTCTGACAGACCGGCTAGGCAGAGATATTTGTATACGGAGCCAGAGGGGAAGGGAGGGAAGGAGTAGGAAAGAGTTACCAGCAAGAAAGTAGTTAACAGAACAAAGTTGCTGCAGGCTCTGGTTTGAGGCAGGTTGTGAAACCACATCAGGGACTGACACAGGCAGCCACCTGCCAGCTGCCAGCTGTGGCAGCAGCACATTTCAGGCTCAGCTGCTGTGCGCCTACTCTATGTCCAACAGCTGCTTCTCTCCATTTCTCCTCTTCTGGGCCAGGGGCAGTTGGTTATTTCACTAGCAGAGGTGATATGTACCCTTAGTCACACAAAAGTCTCAAGAGTGCTTCTTGCTTCCAGTCTTTTTCTTAGTTTATTGACCTCTTCTGTTTTTTTCTGGGGGGGGCTCTTTTGGGGGCGCGGTCTCCTGAGATGTTTTGCTCTCAGGGCACTTAGTGTTCAGGTTTCAGGAAGAAGCTTCCCAGGGCGTCATTTAAGTCATAGGTCTGGGCCCCTCCTAGGCTCATCAGGCTTCGTTGGATGCCCTGATACAGCCAGAAAGGAGTGTGGGATGATCTGGAACTCAGCAAGGCTCTTAGCACTCCTGGACAAAACACTAGGGAGGGCCAGAGGTCTAGCTACTCCTACACCCTTGAGGGTCTAGGTTAGGGAGAAGTGGGGAGGGGCAGCAGTTTCTGGTCGACTTGGGGAATTTTTTCTCTCTCCTTCGTCAGTAATGAAGTCCTTCAGAGCCCTCACTTCCTAGCCAAGTGTCCCCGACCACCCTGTCCACCAGGTGGAGGCTTTTGTGCAGTAGGTGTCCCAGGAGCTCTGTTAGGGTAACTGAAGCCCTAAGGCCCTGGGAAGGTAAACACCTGAGCCACTCCTGGTTTTCTAGTTCCTTGGGTTTCTCTTAGGCCCAGTGATCCAGCCTAATGGGTTGAGCTGGTGGGCCCCAGGAGCATCGCTACTTTTGGATGCACCCTGGGCCATCTCATGTATGTTTGTATGTTGGGAAAGTGTGTTGTGGGTCACATTTCCCCTGAGGTCGTTTTTTTTTTTTTTTTTTTTAGCATGAGCAACCAGTTCTCCTGGCATGGCCCTGCGATAAAACTTTCTCTGCTCCAAGCTCCAACATTTGCGTTTGTCTGGCCTCACTGTGTGTCGGGCACACAAACTTGCGCTCGATAACGATGGAAGTTACCTGGGCCAATAAATGACCTGTATGATATAAGACATCCAAATCCAGTCAAGAAGGAGGATATAGTCTTTGGAAGCTGTGATTTACAAACAAGGCATGTGGGATCCTCCCGGCCCGGGGCACGAACCCGCGTCCCCTGCATCGGCAGGCGGACTCTCAACCACTGCGCCACCAGGGCAGCCCTGCCCTGAGGTCTTTGAGCTTGGAGCCATCTGAAAGGAGAAAACTTGTTCCCATTATCCTGGAAGTAGGGAACTGATTCTTGAGAATCGGCTGCTTTGCAGACTCTGTGATCCTAGCCAGAGATAGAGGGCAACCGATTCTGAGGGGGGTTGTTGCAGCAGGGTGAGGGAGGTGACCTCCTGGGCACTTCCAGGATGCCCTCATCTGGGACCCCTTTCTGTATCCCCAGGAAAGATGGGGCTGTTATCATGGTGACGACCTTAGGGTCTTTATCAGGCAGGATGTTCCCTCAGCTAGGGAGGAGAGCCAGTACAAAGGTGCCATCTGTCCCCACCTCCTGCTGGTCACAGGGCCCTCAGGGATCTGGGGACAGCTCAGCTCTGGACATGGGGCTGCTCGTTCCCCTCCTTACCTGCATCCAGGAATGCAGCTGGGCTGCATTGTTTCATGGGCATCAAGGGCAGCCCTCCTGGTTCCTCCTGCTGCAGGGCTTCTGCCCTTAGAGCTGGGCAGGGGAAGGCATGGTGCTAACTTACACCTGGAAACAGGTGCTGGGAAAGGAGGCCCAGGTGAGGATGGGTGGGCAGAGAGAAAAGGGGGGGGGGCAGGAGAGAGGCCACAGGTGTGGTTTTGTATCCCTGGGAGAGGTATGTTGATGTGGGCTCCAGCCACCCGTGGGACCTGTAGATGTTGGCTGTGTTCTCTATCCTTGCCTCTCCTGTGGTGGGGAAAAGGTCCCTGGTAGTTTGGCAGCAAAATGGGTGGCATCACGAGGGTTAGCTTGAGTGGCTGCCAAATGGATAAAACATCTGGATGGGTTGTTTTGTGTCACCAAGAAGGCAGCTTCCAGGTCTGGGCAAAGTTTGTCTCTAGTCTCTTTTTCCTTCCCTTTCCCTCTCTTTCTACCCTGCCAGTCATACCCAGGATTGGAGAATTAGGGGAGATGGGTAGAAGCAATGACCCCCAAATATTTTATCCACTACTGACTGTTCTCATCTCCTTTTATTCCTTGTAACGAGAGGGCAGGGAGCTCAGGGGTGGAGATGTCTTATATCAGACCCTCAGCAAGACGGAGTCCAGAAGGGATTATGCTGAGTGATTCTTAGGGCACAGGCCTCTTCTCCCCTCCCCTGGGCTTCGTGGGAAGAGGACCCTCTGGAGGGTGAGATTGTGGGATGGGCAGTGGTTTCTTTACTCTGGGGCTCGATGCCTCTTGATGACCTGTCCACCCAGGCAGTCCCAGTGCCTGGAAGGGCACTGTCCTGATTGGACTATGTGCGGAGCAGCCTGGTGTTTATCCCAACCCAGCAGTGAGAAATGAATAGAGTTAAGTCTACATGGACTTTCTTTGGCCTCCTCGCTTGAGAATCGAAATGGTAGACCTGCTTGGAGTTCTTGGGGAGAGCAGAGCTTCCTTCCCTGCAGGATTTGGAGGGTGTGAGAGGGCAGGGAAAGTGGTGTGACCTGTCTCACCTGTGCTGCTTGTTTGCAGAACAGTGGCAGGAGAGGGGCAGCAGGATGAATGTGGGAACAGCACACAGCGAGGTGAACCCCAACACGCGGGTGATGAACAGCCGTGGCATCTGGCTTTCCTACGTGCTGGCCATCGGGCTCCTCCACGTCGTGCTGCTCAGCATTCCTTTTGTGAGCGTCCCCGTCGTCTGGACCCTCACCAACCTCATCCACAACATGGTGAGGACCTGTTGCTGCCTGCCTTTGGTGGGGCTGGGGAGGATGGGAGCCCGCCAGACGTCAGGGTGACATGCTGACGGCACGTGTCACCAGAGCCCAGACCCCACCCTCTTCTTTCTGCCCCACTCCTCTTTATTGGAATAAAATCTGCAGATATGTCCATACCTCTAGGATGGGGTGACTTGTGGATCTGGAAGATGGGCCACGGAGAGCTGAACTAAGGGCCCTAAAGAGTCCAGAGGACCCAGGTCCTAGCCTGGGGCAGAAATGCCTCTTTCCCGAGTTAGGATCTCAGAGCATCTTTTCCTCTTGCCCCTCTCTGCTCCCTTACTACCTGCTTGCTCCCTGGTATTCTTTTGGTGGGCAAGCAGGGGCCTCGTTCCTTCCCATCTGCTTGCCCCCTGCCAGCTGGCAGGCACAGGGAGCCTAGCCCTGGGCTGGAGGGGTGGCGTCTCCATGCTGGTTCTGTGGCTGACACCTCCCCGTGAGTTCTTCTCATGCCAGGCCTGCCCTCTCACCAGGTGGGTCCCCTTATTTTCTGGCCAGGCTCCCAGCTCCTCCCGCCTGACCTCCAGCCCACATCCCCCTGCCCAGCGGAGGGGGCTCCAGATCACCAGGACCCCACATCTGTGACTGGGGCGGAGGAGCTGAGCTGGAGGGCCTTTGGCCTTTTGCATCCTCTAACAAAGGCCCCTCCCTCCAGGGCATGTACATCTTCCTGCACACGGTGAAGGGGACCCCCTTTGAGACCCCAGACCAGGGCAAGGCGAGGCTGCTAACCCACTGGGAGCAGATGGACTATGGAGTCCAGTTCACGGCATCTCGGAAATTCCTGACCATCACACCCATCGTGCTGTGAGTGCCTTAGGGAGAGGGGGACGCCAGCAGGAAGGCCAAGGCCTGGGGGACCCTGGGGCCCTGCAAGGCTTAAATCCCTCGCCAGCTGTGGCTCTTGGCATAGGAATGAGCAAAGGAAGGAAGGTTGGGGTGTGCCTGGGTCTGACACTGGGCTCAGGTTGTGCCTCCCTGGTCCTGTCTTTCCTCGGTTGGGGCTTTCTTCTTGCCAGTGAGTTTGGCCCATGGGCTTGGGGTAGAGCAAGGGGACTGGGTCAGCAGGGGCTTCTTTAGCTGCGCGGATCTTGCCACCCTACTTCTGTTCTGGGGGGGGGGGGGTCTTTCCCGTAGGGGGGGGGGGGTGTCTTTCCCGTAACTCCTCGGCTGCCAGGAACCTGCCTCCCCCGACCAGGGAGTGAGGGAGAAAGGCGGCTTCCAAACAGAGTCTTACACCTGCCCCCAACCTTCCCCACCCAGGTACTTCCTCACCAGCTTCTACACCAAGTACGACCAGATCCATTTCATCCTCAACACTGTGTCCTTGATGAGCGTGCTCATCCCCAAGCTGCCCCAGCTCCATGGAGTCCGGATTTTTGGAATCAATAAGTACTGAGGGTGCAGCCCCTTCCCCTGCGTGGGATGGCAGGGGAGGGGTAGAAACCTGTGCTGTGATGCTGAAGACACAAGGAGCCGCTGGGCACCGCCGAAGGTGGGGGTGGAGCCTCTGGGCCCTAGTTTCCCCCTCACTTCTCGCAGTAGCAGACTTAAAGTAGTGGGGGGAGCCCCCCTGGGGCTCTGACCCCTTATGATTTTTTTGATCTTTTCCTTTTGCCTCATGGGGGTGCTCCTGGAATGGGCTGGGCTCCTGGGCCGAACACAGACCTATGAGGTTGGGACAAGAGGCCAGGGCAGCCCCCCGCTCGCTTGCGCCTCCTTGGCCTCTGCTAAAGCACTTTAACCCCGTGAGCAGGGTGGAGGGAACGGTACAGCTTCTAGTTGGTTTCACTTTAATTCTTAAGTCTTTAGGGTGACGCTTAGCGTGTGCTTATATACACGAAAGCAGTTGTGTGAGAGTGCCTCATCTCTCTGGGTAGACAATTGTCTAATTCAAGTCAGACAGCTCCCGTACAGCGGCCCCCCCGGGGTACTAGGTGCAGGTGGGGAGGGTAAGGAGATGTGGGGGGATGGGGCTGAGTGTGCGTGGCCTGGTCCCAGAGGTGGGGGGCCAGGGCTGCAGCCTTCTGGCCCTGGTGGAGGTGGGGAGGGAGCTGGGGACAGGGGTGGGGAGGGTGAATTGAGACTGAAAACAACGGGGCGCAGAGCAGCGGGGGTTCGTGTAAGATGCGGGGCGGGGTTGGGGGGGGGGAACAGACCCAACCTCATTCTTTGGGAAGTGGTCAGGGAAGGGGGCAGGCTTGGAGGGTCACTTACCCACAGCATGGTGGGGGTAATGGGAAGGGAGGCTGCTATGGGTTTGAAACTCCAGGGTTGGCATGAGGGGGTGGAGATGGGTGGAAGGGGCCTGTGCATCATCGTAAGCACAGGTCCAGTTTGACGCCCATCTCTGCAGTGGTGTGAGGGCCGCGGGGACATGGGACAGAAATGATGAATGGTGGGGCCCTTCTGCAGCCCTTGACCCGGTAACCTCCTTGTGCAGACTGCGCTGGGGCGGGGCCTCTCGTGTGGCATGCACCTTTGGGGCCATCAGGCCACCTCCAAAGGGGTTTGGTGGGCTGCAGAGTCCCGCATGGTCCCTCTCAAGCGGGACAGTGGCAGGCACAGGGAGTGACCTGCAGGGGCGGGAAGGAGCCGCCTTCTCCCCTCCCCAGCCTGACTGGGGTCCGTGTTACTTCTGAGAAGGTGTGGGTGCCAGGGCGCTGAGGGAGCGGTGGCAGCTGCGGTGGTGGCGTCACTGGCCCTGTTTTCTGCATCCTGGTCCCCCCAACCCCTGCCCCACGTATCATAAGGAACTTTGACCTCAAAATCTTTCTAAGCAAAGTGTGAATAGGATTTTTACTCCCTTTGTACAGTATTCTGAGAAACACAAATAAAGGACAGTGTGTTCCTATTTCCCCTGAGTTTGGCCTCTGCTTCCTGGAGGGGGCGGAGACGGGGCAGTGTGGAGCATCAGTCTGACCCTCTGCCTGGATGGTGGGAGGGCCCCTGGGACCTCTGCTTTTCCTGCTGCCTCCAGCAGAGCAAGCTGGAGGGGCTGGCGGGGAACTGGCAGAGGCAGTAAGCTGGCCAGAGAGCAGCATTTTGCTCTGGGACTTCACCTGGCTGGTCCTCAGACAGAACTTACACCTCTGGGCTTCAGCCAGGCTGGGCTGGCAGAGGGATAGCTTGTGACACGGCCAGGGAGGAGGTCAGTTCAGCAATGGCTTCTTGTAGAAGCCAGAGCCCCAAGCAGTGCCCAGTCCTTTCCTCTGAATTTCTGCCCTGTTTCACTTCTCTTCCTTGCCTTGGAGGGCTGCATCTCCTCCTGGCCTTTGTGTCTTCAGAGGAATCTTCCTGCTTCCTTCTCCCCACCATAAGCATGAGTGGGAGGGAAGAGGACTTACTGAGGCTCACATGGCCAGGAGAGGGAGGAGTCTTTATAGCGCGTTCAGTGCAGTGTCATCTGTGTATATCTATCATCTGTGTATGTCTGTCATCTATCTCCCACCCGCTCCCTGAGTCCAGGAGGAGGGAAGGGTTGGTTTCTTACCTTTGGCCTGTCTGCCTCCACCCTAGCCATAATGTGGCTTATCTAAAAGCCTGAGAAGTGGGGCACTTAGCTTTCCAGGTTGTTTTTGTTTTTTTTTCAATTCCCGTATTATAATTTCCTGAGACACAGTGGCCAGGAACTGTGCAGAGATCTTACACAGAGGGCACTCCTTCAACCTCCATTTTTGGTGAGTAGCTGAGGACAAAAAAAGAGGTGGGCGGCCCCTGATATGGACTGTGGGTCCTGGGCACAGCCTTTCCATATACCCAGATGAATTCCTAGGTGGGGAGTGAGTGGAGAGTTGGCCACCATGATGGGGGCAGGGGCAGAGAAGGGAGCATGGGTGAGTAGGTGCCTGGGCTAGCCAGAAGGGACTTAGGGGAAGGTGGCCAGGAAGACTGTGAGGGGTGATCTGGCCTCAGGAGGGTGACAGAGGAGCCTGAAGAAAGGGAAGGAGATGCGGAATGATTGATGGAAGGGGAAA
>NW_006791954.1:4432266-4446827 GCF_000442215.2 Lipotes vexillifer | reverse complement strand
ATGGAAGGGAAAAGAGTAAGAAGGATTTGGAGGAAAGAGAGCCCGAAGGGTCCGATGTGGTGGGGACACAAGAGCTGCTGCTGAACAGAAATGGTGGAGGAGCAGCTGTGTCAGGCTGGCCCCGTGGTGGGCCCGTGGAGGGTCCCACAGGGCAGGCAAGATGGAGACAAAAGTAGACCAGGAGAGGTTAAAGGGGAGGGTGGGTGGAGGGAGATGCCCCAGGCGGGGTTTCGGGGTTCATTTTATTTTACCAAGTATAAGGGGACCCTTCAGAAGTTGACCAGAAACTGAGGAGACAGGACTTGGGGGTAGGGGGCTGTCCAGAGCACCTAGCTCCAAGCCACTCTTGAGTACAAAGGTAGAGTACTACCTTTTCTCTTTTGTTTCCTTCTGAGGCCAGTTTATGACCATCTCACTGGGAAATGGTTGGTAGGGGCAACCATCCAACTGCCTTGCAGAACAGGAAAGGGGGGGGTGGCCCAGGGGTCAGAGCCAAGCGAGTCATCTGTTGGGGTTGGTAATGTGAGGTCCGGCAGTCATGCCCCTCATCTCTTCCTGGGTCCTCTTCATCGGCACTGGTGAGGGTCTGGCTGGGGATGGTGGACCTACCTTCCCACCCATCAGGCCCCTCTGAGCAAGGGCAACTCTGCTGTGGGAGATGCAGAAAACAGATCTCGCTTTCCTTCTGGGCAATCACCACTCCAGCTTCCCTCCAGAAAGGTTCCACAAGGGGCAGAGGAGAATCCAGCATTTGTGATGGCCATCCCACCTTAGTGTGTAGTGACCACCACACCTTCTGGAAACGGGGAAGGCAAACCGTTCTGGTTGGCCTAGAACTTTTGGATCTTTCTTGACCCCAAGCTGCCAAAGGTAGAAGATTTAAAAACCTGAACCAATATTTCCCTCCCCCAAACTGCAATGGGCTTCCTTTTCCCAGTTGGTCCAGGCACCATGCTCGCGGTATTTGAGAAAATCGCAAGAGCTGTGGTCCAACACATGGACGCTGGTGGGGATATGATTGCTGTCAGAAGCCTCATTGATGCTGACAGATTCCACTGCTTCTATCTGGTGAAGAAGAGGAGACGTTTCTTTGGATACCAATATGATAAGAGAGACCTCACCCTGTAGGACATCCTGGAGATGGACAAGGGTGAAGGGCTGTTTGATAAGCTGGTTCCTGGGCTCCAAGGTCCGTATGAGGTGGGTGAGAGACTTTGCCCACGCCTATGCTACCCCACTGTCAACACCCCATTGCTATCAATGAGGTCAGCCAGTCAAAAAAGGAACCGTGGTATTTGTATGTACACGTCCATACACCTCAATTAAAGAAATGTATGGGAGAGCTGCATGGGGAGAAGGGAATAGGGGAAATGGAAATTTATTTTTATTGGAAACTCTAATAGTCGTCTTTCCTATTTCCTTTGTAAATAATTCGCTTTTAAATTAGCTGAGGTCTTCTTATGTGTTTATAATGTTTATCATTTAAATGGATAATTAAATGGAGGCAGTTAGCTTAGTGGTTAGGAAAGGACTCAGGCTTTAGAATTGGGGGCATCTGCCTTCGAAACCTGGCTCTGCCACACTTACCAGCTGGGTGACCTCTGGACAAGTGGTTTTATCTAAGTTTGTTTCCTCATCTATCAACTCAAGAAGACTGTTGCAGGAATCAAAAGAGATAAATTACATAAATCATTTACCACAGTGCATGCAAGAAGGAGCATTCAATAAAAGTTCGCCTCAGTCATTCTACTGGTGGCGGTTATTATTATCCCTTCCTGTTCCTGGAGGTCATGGCTGAATGGGAAGTTGCTGGTGAGCAGAACTCCCTTAAGGGCTCAAAGGCCTCAGTAGAGAAGTCTGTTCCATCCCCCTGCTTCCAAGCTCAGCGACTCCTGGGGTTTCTTGGGTTTCAGAAGCCCCAGGATAGGTGTTGATGAACCCTCACTTGGAGACTTATTGCAGCATCTCATGCCTCTTGGTGAGGAGTTTTACAGCTCAGACATCTCTGCCAAAGCCCATTTGGGTCTCACCAAGAGATGGAAAAGAATTCTAACGACACCACCGTATAGTTTTAGAGCACCTGCCACGTGCCTGGTACTGCTGTTATGTGACCAAGAGCAGCGCCCAGAGCACTCTGAGGTGGTGGACTTTTCCACAAGTGGGGTTTAAGTAAGCAAGGGACTTTAGGAAATTTTCAGATTAGTATTTTTCAAAGACTCTGAGTCAATTCTCTGAAACGAGAATTGCCAAGAGTCAATTCACTAAAAGCTAATTCTCAAAAAAAAAAAAAAAAAAAAAAAAAAAAAAAAGACAAGTTCACTGGAAACAGAAGAAAACTTTAAAGCAGGACTAGAATGTTTTGCAATGATCATTTTACTCCCCAGGGGCAGGGGCAAGTTTAATTATGGAAAAAAAAATTTGACTAAGTCAGTTAACTTGCTTTAAGGGAAAGTCTATCTGTTTGCATAAAGAAATTCAGAGGGAGAGATGAAACCAAACTAAAAAAATCCTTAAGAATGAGGTGAACTGGTAATTTAAATTGATTTTCAGCAACTTAGCCTGCTCCCTTTTCAAACATTATTATTTTTTTAACTAGATGGTGTAGATGGTGTACATAGTTTTTTTTTTTTTTTTTAATTAACTAAAGTCCATACTTTATTCAGATTTCCTTGGTTTTTATGTAGTGTCCCTTTTCTGTTCCAAGATCCCATCCAGGACATCATGTTACATGTAGTTGTCACATCTCCTTTGGCTCCTCTTTGACTTGCCTTGTTTTTGATGGCCTCGACAGGTTTTTTTTTTTTGCGGTACGCGGGCCTCTCACTGTTGTGGCCTCTCCCGCTGCAGAGCACAGGCTCTGGACGCGCAGGCTCAGCGGCCATGGCTCACGGGCCCAGCCGCTCCGCGGCATGTGGGATTTTCCCGGACCGGGGCACGAACCCGTGTCCCCTGCATTGGCAGGCGGACTCTCAACCACTGCGCCACCAGGGAAGCCGCCTTGACAGTTTTGAGCAGTATTGGTCAGGCATATTGTAGGACACCCCTCTGATTGGAATTGTCTTGATTTTTTTCTCATGGATAGACCTAGGTAATGGGTTTGGGGGAGGAAGACTGCAGAGGTAAAGTGCTGTTCCCATCACATCATATCAAGGTTATGTACTATCAACATGACTTATCACTGTTGATGTTGACCTTGGTCAGCTGGCTGAGGTAGTGCCTGTCAGGTTTCTCCACTGTCAAGTTACTGTTTCCCCCTGCCCCTCCTCCATACTGTTTTATTGATTGGTTGATTGATTGCTGCACCCCGTGGCTTGCAGGATCTTAGTTCCCTGACCCAAGGATTGAACCCATACCCCCTGCAGTGGAAGCCCAGAGTCCTAACAACTGGACCGCCAGGGAATTCCCCCATACTGTATTTTTTGTGTGCATAAGGTTTGATTTTTCTTTCTCTCTGATAAAGTACACACAAACTTTTACGTTACTCAAGAAACAATTGGGCCCTGAGACATTAGCGTCCCACACACAGGGCTGATTTCAGGCACTATTTCTAGGTCTGTCATAGTTCCACCAGTTTCAAAATGCATTTCTTCTCTGTAAATCCGGCCCTGCCCCCAAAATCCAGCAGTAGAAGTTCTCCCAGCTCTGTAGGCTCAGAACTGGGAGGTCTGAGAGAAGGGCACTCAGCCTGGCAGCATCTCCACATATGCTCCACTAACTCCAGGGCAACTGACTTGGAGTCCACGCCCTTATGCAAGGCCTTATGCAAGGCTGGGCAGAGTCCACTTGGGTAGGCAACTTTCCAGACTTGCCTCACTTTACACCTGCACAGTGCACACAAACACAGAGACTGAACTCTGCTTAACTTTTACTTCCCAAAGCTCAGGGCCTCCTAATTCTTTCACTTTACTTTTCCTTGTCTCATTTCAGCCTCTCAAATAGTTATATAGGACTAGTTCACATTTACTGAACATTTAGTATGTGTGCCAGGCACTTTGTTAAGTGCTTAACTGCATTAGTTTATTTAATTTCCTCAAGCACGGGAAGTAGGTACTATTAATATTTCTCCTTCTATAGAGACTTCCCTGGTGGTCCAGTGGTTAAGACAACGAGCTTCCATTGCAGGGGGCATGGGTTCGATCCCTGGTCGGGGAACTAAGGTCCCACATGCCGCAGGCCGTAGCCAAAAAAAAAAAAAAAAAAAAATTCTCCTTCTATAGATGAGGAAACAGATTCAGAGGTGATGTGACTTATCCAAGGTCATTTGGTAAGAAGGTGGCAGAGTGGGCTCCAGGCATGATGACTTCTGGTGAGAACAGCATTGGCTGGAGAGCCACAGCTGGAAGAATTCCTCAGAAGGGAAGGGGATCATGGAGGGGAGCCCAGGACGGGGTGCACCAGGGAGGATTTTCTAGAGAGAGATCTTTTGGGGTTGGCCTCCATGTGACGTTTACCTTTCTCTTTCCAGATCAAGAGGTTAAGTCCCAAGTTATGGACAGCGTAGACCCAAAGGGAAGTTTGACAGTGAAATTACCCAAAGAAAAAACACTTGATGTGGGAATAACATTCTCCAGGTCCCTGGAGCAGGGCATCGAGTTATCAAAGACCCGGATACTCCAGAAATTCCTGGATTCCCTTAAGAACAAGTGAGGCTGGATGCGGGCAGCAAGGGGGAGGGAGAGAGGGAGAAGCCCATTTTGGGCACCAAGGGCATCTGAGGTGGGGGGCCCCTGGCTGGTGCAGCCTCCCACTCCCTACTCCCAGCTCTCCCCATGCCACTCCTTCACTCAAGCATGCCCTCCTCCACCTTCAGGAAGCCTTCCCATTCTTCCAGGATCAGCCTCCAGGAGCCCTTCTTCTGAGGTCCTCAATTCACTCATTTCCCTGCTGTCCTCCGGGGTGATTGATTACTTGGGCTTGGACCAAAACTGGCTGGTTTCAGGAGGCCACTCTCCTCTGTTTTCCTGTACTGTGCTGCTCAAATCTGTATTTTGTTCCTGTTTCACTCTGCCTTGCGGCAAGCCAGTGGTTTCCATGTTCCCTCCCCTCACTGCACTGAGAACAACTTGTGACCAGGGACTGACTTTTCTAACCTCTCTGTTTATCCCCAGCACATGGTAAGTACTTGGTAAGAGAGCTGAAGTGAAGCCCAATGAAATCAAAACACCCCCGTTGAACATTTCCTGCACAGGAAGTGCCACCAGCCCACCCCACCAGGGTGGCACCAATCAAGTGCCACAGAAGTTCTGATAGCTGAGGGCACGGTCCTTCTAAGGCACTGAGAGGGATATCACCAGCCTTCCTCCTCAGCGGTCATGTTGTGGTTGGCATTGGTGTCGTCTTCCCTAGCTGCAATTGTTGGAAAGTGTGGATGGGTCGGGGGAAGGGGCCTCACCGCTCTCCTGGGCTAGCCCTCCCTGAGCATGGGTGGATGCCTTTTGTTTTTCCTTTTTAATTAAAAACTGAAAGCCTTACAGTGAAATTGTACTGGTCCTTTGAACTACCCCTACCCATCACGGTATTGCTGGGGAGGGGGCTTTTGCAGTTTTTCTGAGGGAACTCAATTTTTCTAGCGTGCCTGTTGTTTCTAGAGTGAAGCTATGTGGAATGTGTAAATAGAGTTGTGTGGGGGAGGGTAGGTAGAGGAAGATCTGCTCAGGCAAGGATGTAGGACTTTCTTGGGGGTCTTTTGGTTGCGAATACCAGAAGTTCCATCAGGTAGGGAGGGAGGTAGATTTATACATATATTTATGTTTGGCTGCTTGGGGTCTTAGTTGCGGCATGCATGCGGGATCTAGTTCCCTGACCAGGGATTGAACCCGGGCCCCCTGCATTGGGAGCGTGGAGTCTTAACTGCTGGACCACCAGGGAAGTCCCCCATCAGGCTGTTTTAAGTCACCAAATGAATTTCTTTATGGAGTCAGAGATGCCTCATGGACCCCCAAGGGTGGACAATTCAACCAGGCCCCAGAGACCAGTGCAGGGAGCTGGAGCCCCTTCTCAGAGAAGTGGGTATTGTGGACTGGGCAGATACCTATCTCAGTGCCATGGGAAGGGCACAAGCTTTGGACTCATACAGACTGGGGTTTGTATCCCAGTTATACACTTATTAGCTGTGTGAACTTGGACCATTCACGACCTGTCTCTAAGCCTCAATTTCATCATATGAAAAACGGATGCAATCCTGCCTACATCATAGCGGGGCGGTGAGGGTTAAATGGAATGACGCGTGAAGTGTCTCACAGAGCTGGTACACCGTAATCTTCCAGAAATGCTAGCGGGTTCCCTTCCCACTTTGCACCCCGTTCCCGCCCACAGTGGGTAAAGTGAACTGGGACGGGGGTGCTGTGGTCTTCCGGCCTCAGAGGCACTTAATCTCAAATAGAAACGAGCTGCTGGAGAGGGAGAAATGTCCCTGGGAGGTGGGGCCCCTCTCATTCCCCCTTTACTCCCTCCAGAAAGCTGGCTGAAGAGGAAACTGCCCCCTTCGTTCCAATCAGTCCAGGCGATGAGAGAAGACCTTTATCTAGTGACGGCAACTCTGAAGACGACAAAGACTGTAATCCTGAAAAGTGAAAAGCAATATATTTTTGGGGACCCGATGAAATGTGTTGGCCTCCAATATGAACACGAGGTTAGGATCCTGGGAGGTGGGGACTGTGGCAGAGCCAGCTTGGCTCACCCACTGCAGGTCAGGGGCTGCCAGCCCAGCCGCCGCGCTCTTCAGCTCTTCCTTTAGACCTCTCTGAGCAGTCTTGCCTGCTCCTTGGCCTTCTTATGACTTCTCTTCTTGTCCCAAGAAAGTCTGTGTGGCATCACTCAGCCTCTCCCCGTTACTCTCTAGTGGTGCTCTGTCTTCATTTGCTTCATAGCGCTTCCCACGGTTCATAGTTACTCAGGTGTTTTTTGCTTGTTCATTGCCTTCCTCCCTTTCCAGGAGGCAGGAGGGCAGAAGCCACAATGCCTGGAACAAAACAGGCATGTTTTGTCCTCTATAAATTTTTTTTTTTTGGCCACGCCACGTGGCTTGCAGGATCTTAGTTCTCTGACCAGGGATCGAACCCGGACCCCTGGCAGTGAAAGCACCAGGTCCTAACCACTGGATGGCCAGGGAATTCCCCATAAATATTTGTTGAATGAAGTGGAAACAACATGAGTTTTGGGGTCAGATGCGTGTTCAAATTTCAGCTCTACTGCTGTGAAACGGGCTCATCTGCTGACCCTCTCAGAGCCTCGGTTCTCTCATCTGTAAAATGAGGATAAAAATGTCTACCTCCCAGGATTGTTTGGGAGATCAGGCAAGATAACTATGTCAAGCACTTAGGGATCAATCAACCTGAGCTCCTTTTTCCTAACACCAAACGGAAGTGACCATCACCCCTGAGAAGGCCCTGGGCTATCGAGTAAAGCAGCTCATCTTCCCCAACGCAGAAAGTATGGGTAAGCAAGGCCTGGTGGGGCGGGGTGGATGGGGGAGCCTGAACACATGAGTAGGGTGGGGGTTGATTCAGCTGGGGTCTATGTCAGCCTGGAGGGGCCCTGGTGAGCTGGAAGGTGGGGGGAAGTTCCAGGGAATGAGAAGAAGGGTGATGAAGTGTCCTTGCTCAGACACCACTGACCCAGGGTTTGCCCCAGCATGACACCAATTCTTCCCTAGAAGTGTTAACTCCCGTCTCTCTCCCAGTATTTTTTTTTCTGTTGGAGGGCAGGGTGGGAAGGTTGGGGAGAAAGAGGCCCTTACAGAGAGAGAACTGAGCTTTCTTTTTTAAAAACAATTTTTTATTTTTTAATTTAATTTTTTAAATTATGTTTTAAATTATTTTTGGCTGCATTGGGTCTTCATTGCTGCACGCGGGCCCTCTCTAGTTGCTGAGAGCGGGGGCTGCTCTTCGTTGCGGTGCGTGAGCTTCTTATTACAGAGCACAGGCTCTAGGCATGGGGGCCCCAGTAGTTGTGGCTCGTGGCTCTAGAGCACAGGCTCAGTAGTTGTGGTGCACAGGGCTTAGTTGCTCTGCGGCAGGTGGGATCCTCCCAGACCAGTGTTACGAACCCGTGTCCCCTGCATTGGCAGGCGGATTCATAACCACTGCGCCACCGGTCTTTCTCTCTTTCTCTTTGTACAAACTGGTTTAGGTATTAGGTTTTCTCGGGCAGAAAAGAAAAATCCTTTCCAGAAGGTGAGTGAGCTTCTGGGCCTCCTGTTCATCATTCCGGAATGGGCAAGGATACTATTTTTAAAAAGAGGATAACAAATGGCCTGGGATTATAGAGTTCTTAGTGCTAAGAATGTAATAGGATGCACCCAGGTGGGAATTGTGGTAAGGGCAGGAGAAAAATCTGCCTGTTGGAGAAATAGGTTGGATCGCATGTTGACCTAGGGTTTCCAGGCTCCGCCAACTTTGACTTGCTCTGTGCAGGTCGGTGTGCTGGATCCTGGGCTCACAGCCCTTACTGATGGGTTACTGGCCTAGGAAGCACACTCGAATTGCCTGGCCAGTTCTCACACAATAGCACTAGCACTGAAAGGAGCACTGGACTAGGAGTCAGACGGTCTCAGGGCCTAGTCCTGGCTCTGCCACTCACTAGCTCTACAGCCTCCTGAGCCATGGTTATGCTGACATTAAAGTGAACTAGGGGGCTTCCCTGGTGGCGCAGCGGTTGAGAGTCTGCCTGCCGATGCAGGGGACGCGGGTTCGTGCCCCGGTCCGGGAGGATCCCACGTGCTGCGGAGCGGCTGGGCCCGTGAGCCATGGCCGCTGAGCCTGCGCGTCCGGAGCCTGTGCTCCGCAACGGGAGAGGCCACAACAGTGAGAGGCCCGCGTACTGCAAAAAAAAAAAAAAAAGAACTAGGATTAGACCAGGAGATCCCTATGATTCTGAATGTGGCTTCCTCTGGAATTTCAGTCTTTCCCTGAATCCAATAAGGGCTGTACTGCCTAAAAGGCCTTGTGAAGGAGTAGAGAGAAGTCTAGATGGAGCAGAAAATTCAAGAAAAGTGTCTGGAAGTTGTACAAGTTGCAGTTTCAGTCCTGGCCAAGGTCTTGCTATAGCTCAAGAGAGACTAAAGTGCCATAACAGAGGAGTCAGGGGGCAGATTCCCGTTCCTGCCCTGATCCAAATTTGCTGAGCGGCCCTCTCTGGGCTTGCATTTCTCCTTCAATCATCTAGGCATAATCCTATGCCTGCCTATCTCTGAGGGTGTAGGAAGGGGTCTGTAAATATAGTGCTTTGTCATTTACACACAATGATGAGGATGCAGGCTCCCTGGCATGGGCAGTGAGGGCTCAGAGTCCAGAATTGAAAACTTCCACCACTGGGACAAGAAGGTCCACAGGTGGGTGGAGGTGACCTGAAGACTCTCTGAGATTATTCTTCCTCTCTGCAGAGAAAGATGGCGGTTCATCTTGGTTAGGTAAGGATGGAAGCCAGCTGTGTTCAGGGTAGCTGCACTCCTCACTCTTGAGCCCTCTGCCCTCAAGAAGTGCAGCTCAGGTGGGGCAGCTGAGTGTGTGTGAGTGTGTGTGCATATGCGTGTGTGGCAGTGGAGCTCGTTGGGAGGAGAAGGGTAGGACAGTGCCCAAAGCAGGTTTCAACTTCAGTCTGGAGAGTGCATCTGTCTCCTCTAAACACAGTGATTCTCGTTGGTTGTAGACATCACCTGGGGGGAACTTTAAAAGTAGTGATACCTGAGTCCCACCTCTAGAAATTCTGACTTAAGTGATCTGGGGGTGTGGCCTGGTCTGGGCATCGGGTCTGGGCACTGCCCAGGGGATTCTCATGCACAGTCAAGGCTGAGAACCACTGCTCTAACTTCCTCTAAATCCTCACTACTCCTGCTGGGGCCCAAAGCTTGCACTTTGAATGGAAAGGACGACATAAGCTGTGATTTCCTGCAGATGGAGAAGAATTGGGGGTTGGTACAAGACTGAGGGTGAGTTGGGGAGGTGGAAGTGGGGTCAGCGGGAGGGAATGCTGGTGGGTGTCTGGGAAGGATGCTTTAACAGGAAAAGACTAGAAGAAGGGAATATACAGAGAGGTGGTCTCCCGAAGAAAGACAGATAAAGAATGGGGTCTGGGGGGCCTTGGTAATGGAGCTTGCTAGGCTGGGTGGGTGGGGTTCTTAATTTCTGCCTCTACTGGGAAGTCCTTGAGTTTGGAGGATTTCCCAAGCGTGAAGGAGAGGATGCAGGACATGGTGCGAGTCCTCCAGGATCCGACTGAGGAGTGAAAAGAGGTGCTAAGCTGCTTCACCAAGTGCCTCAGCAAGGATGAAGAGCTGCAGGATCTAGAGCCAAGAGTAAGAGGCCCAAGGAAGAACTGGGGCAGAGAGAGGGAGGAGCCAGTGGGGAGACAACCTGCTACAATGGGACCGGGCTTATCTCCCCCATCTCCTGGTCCTAGGTGTCTGAGGTCCGGCGCTCTGGGGAGCTACAGATGGAAGGCCCAGCAGGTTCTGTCATATGCAGCCTTTTTAATGCTGCTGGGATCTTTTTGTGTTTTTTTAAACAATGAATTTTATTTTTTTTATACAACAGTTTCTTATTGGTTATCTACTTTATACATATTAGTGTATACATGTCAATCCCGATCTCCCAATTCATCCCCCCACCCCCCCACCCCTGCTTTCCCCTCTTGGTGTCCATATGTTTGTTCTCTATGTCTGTGTCTCGATTTCTGCCTTGCAAACAGGTTCATCTGTACCATTTTTCTAGATTCCACATTTATGCGTTAATATACGATATTTGTTTTTCTCTTTCTGACTTACTTCACTCTGTATGACAGTCTCTAGGTCCATCCACGTCTCTACAAATGACCCAATTTCGTTCCTTTTTATGGCTGAGTAATATTCCATTGTATATACGCTGCTGGGATCTTGATAGAGGAGCACACAGAAGCCATTTTGGATTTCCTGGATGACTTGATGGGTGAGGAGAGGTTTGGATGTAAGCTGGTGTGGAGGAAATGCTGAGCAGAGGGGCCTGTGGGGAATCAAATCTTGGGAGGAAGGGGGTATACACTGCCTTTTACATTTTGTGAGGCATAGAACTTCACACTTCAGACACTAGCCATCTTTTCCAGGCCAGGGATTGAGGGACAGCCTCCTCTTCCCCTACGACCTCCTGCAGGCTAAGAGGAAAGCAGGAGCCCTTTGGAAGAACCTCCATCTAGCACTCCTGGGGGCTCTCTGGAACTTCTGATGCTTGTCCCAGGTCTCACCAGACAGTGAAGCCCCGTCCCACTATGTGCCTCGCCTCTCTACCAGCCACCCTCCTTTTTGCCCCCTGAGCTGTCTGAGGAGGGGCAGCTTGTTGCTGAGGCCCTAGTTAAGGGGACCCTGCCCTTTTTTTTTTTTTTTTTTTTTTTTTTTTGGGTCCGCAGGCCTCTCACTGTTGTGGCCTCTCCTGTCACGGAGCACAGGCTCCGGACGCGCAGGCTCAGCGGCCATGGCTCACGGGCCCAGCCGTTCTGCGGCATGTGGGATCTTCCCGGACCGGGGCACGAACCCCCGTCCCCTGCATCGGCAGGCAGACTCTCAACAACTGCGCCACCAGGGAAGCCCACCCTGCCCTTTTTGAAGGACAAGGTAAGACAGCCTGGGCTGAGAGCCCAGGTCCTAGTGGAAGTGAATGCCCATGCTCTCAAGGATCCAGAGGTCCCAGTGACGAGTCCCTTCCTACTTCATAGGCCTCTGCCAGCTGTCTATGCAGCTGGTTTGTGGCAATTCCCCGGATATATAGTTTCCAGGACAATTTAGGATGGGCTTTTTAGGCTCTGTTGCTTGCCTGTGGGCAAGAAAGGGGGTGGAAAACTGTCAGTCCCAGGAGGGCAGTTGGCCCCATCTTGACTGATCAGCAGCGCCTGTCACTATGTTGAGAGTTTGAGGGTCTCCAGGCAAGAGTGCCATGGTGGATTGCTACGTCTGCCATTGGCTCAGGATTAAGGAGTGCGGCCAAATATTTTCCATTTCTGGTATATTTCCTTGTTTCTAGATTTTACAGTCTGGTGGGTTTCCTTCCAGGTGGAGCCTATCCAGGAGCAGAACCAGGGTGAGCAGCCCCATCATGTGGGCTGTGACCCTGAGGCACGGACTGTCTGTGCCCTCTACGTTGTTATCTCCATCCTGCTGCAGCTGGGTGAGAAGCCTACCTCTGTGTCTTCCTAATACCATGTCAGCTCTTTTTTTAAAAATAAATTTATTTATTTATTTATTTATTTATTTTTTTGGCTGCGTTGGGTCTTCGTTGCTGTGCGCGGGCTTTCTCTAGTTGGGGTGAGCGGGGGCTACCCTTCGTTGCGGTGCGCGAGCTTCGCACTGCGGTGGCTTCTCTTGTTGCGAAGCACGGGCTCTAGATGTGCAGGCTTCAGTAGTTGTGGCACACGGGCTCAGTAGTTGTGGCTTGTGGGCTCTAGGGGGCAGGCTCAGTAGTTGTGGCGCACGGGCTTAGTTGCTCCGCGGCATGTGGGATCTTTCCAGACCAGGGCTCAAACCCGTGTCCCCTGCATTGGCAGGCGGTTTCTTAACCACTGCGCCACCAGGGAAGTCCCTCCTGTCAGCTCTTTAAGCATTCTCCCCACAAGCCTCTGGGTGCTCCCCTCCCCAGTCCATTCTCACCATCCCTATTCCCAATCACCAGAATGATGTCTTTAAAACAAGCCGCTAGTTTTTGATACATCCCATTCACCATGATAATGTCCAAAAATCAGCCTGGATTGTATGATTAAAAGTGGCAGATTGATCATATTAATTTCCTCTCCCTCTTGAAATCTCACTAAATGACAATAAAGCGATGGAAAAGATAGAAACCCACAAGAATAAAGAGAATTAGGCAGCAGATAAGGGATTTCAACACATCTTTGGAAGCAAGGAAGCAATTATAGGAGTGTAAGCTAGGAGGCATGGGACTGAGGGATGCGTAGGAGTGTAGGAGGAGACTGCTGGTTTTCATCATAAGCCTTTTAGTTCTATGTAACATTTTTCAAGACAATGTAATTAAAAGCAAAAGAAATATATATTTGTTGTAAAGCATTTCAGATATTTCTCAAAGTCAAAGGTAAAGGTACCCTGTGATCTCCCTTCTCCCTTTAATATAACCACTATTAACATTTTGGGGTATGTGAACATTTTTTCTATGGAGCAGTTTTAAAAATGGTAACTTAAGCATTAAACTAGGATGATATAGCATACATTTGTTTTGTATCTATCTTTTGAACTAGTCACTTTTACGTTTAAATTTGTAAAAATATTATATGCAACAGGAACTCTCATAAGTGCTGTCGGAGTGTAGCTTGGTCCACCACTTTGGAAAACTGTTTACCAGTATCTACTAAAGCTAAACATATACCTATGACTCAGCAACTCCACTTCCTTCGCATATACCCAAGAGAAATGAATGCACGTGTTCACCATAAGATTGCATGTACAGAAACGTTAAAATAAAGCCCCAAGCTGAAAACTATTCAAATGTCCAATAATATTAGTATGGATACATATACTGAGGTACACTTATGCAATAAAAGAGAACAAATTACTGCTACACATAACAACACGAATGTTTCTCACAGACAGAATGCTGAGCAAGTGAAGCCAACACAAAAACACATGCGTCTTCTGAGAAGTAGGTGCCAAAATGGAATCAGATATGCAAGGGACTTAATAGGGGGAAAGCCCGTGAAGAATAAAAGGAGGGAGCAGGAATCGGCATGGCAAACCTTCAAATCAACAATGAAGGTCTAAAACTTGGGAATGGAGAGTAGGAGGGAAAGACTAAGTAGGAAGAGTCTCAGGTGGCAGCACAGTCTGAGGGTCTCAGCCAAGCCAACCTGAGCAAAGGTGGTCTGCCGGAGGGCTCCCCATCAGGCAGAAGGGCCAGGCTCCAGTATCTCATACTCAGCTCTTGGCTGGATGTAGCCCCGGGGAGCTGGGGCTCAGAAGACAGATCTACAGGGGGGTAGGCTAGAGGTTCTCGGTCAACTCTGCTTCCCGCAGCAGGTTCTCCTAAAGAAAATCCGGGTGGTACCTTCCATGGCCACCACAATACTGTATGATTCCATTTATATGAGGCTCAAGAAGAGGCAAAACCGAGCAATAGGGGTAGAAGTCACAATAGTGGTTATCTTAGTGGGGAAAGTAGTGACTGGGAAGGGGCATGAGGGAATCTTCTGAGTGCTGGAAATATATCAAGATTCACTGAGCTAACATTTAAGATCAGTATATGTTACTGTAAGTGTATTATATTCAATACATCAATAAAAGTCTTAAAAAAACACACAGTATATAACTCCATGTAAATGAAGTGAAAAACAAGCAAAACTACATGATGGTGGTAGATGTCAGAATAGTGGTTATCTCTGGGGCTTCCCTGGTGGCACAGTAGTTAAGACTCTGTGCTCCCAATGCTGGGGGCCCGGGTTTGATCCCTGGTCAGGGAACTAGATCCCACATGCATGCTGCAGCCAAGAGTTCACATGCCACAAATAAGGAGTCCACATGCCATAACTAAGGAGCCCTCGAGCCGCAACTAAGGAGCCTGCCTGCCACAACTAAGACCCAGCGCAGCCAAAAA
>NW_006791954.1:4406292-4431310 GCF_000442215.2 Lipotes vexillifer | reverse complement strand
AAAAAAAAAAAAAAAAATAGTGGTTATCTCAGTGGGTGCAGTATTGCCTGGCAAGGGGCATGAGGGAATTTTCTGGGGCACTGGACATATTTTATATCTTGATCTGGATAGTGGTTACATGGATGTGTAATCACGTTTACATGTGTAAACATTTATTAAGCTAAACACTTAAGATCTGCGCACTTTACTGTGAGTTTTTATCTCAATAAAAACTTTAAAAACATAATATATGCACATGAGGACATATTTGAACAGTACAGAAGAATATAAACAAATTAACTAAAAGTTTCCTTTCAAACCCCTGAACCCTATAACCTAGTCCCACTTCCTTGAGACACCCATATTAAAAGTTTTAGTTTTTATTACAACTAAACATGATATTCTTAAATTTATTCTTGATTTTTTTATTTTATTTTATTTTATTTATTTTTTAAAGTTTTTTTTTTTTTTTTTTTTGGTTGCCTTGGGTTTTTTTTTTTTTTTTTTTTTGCGGTACGCGGGCCTCTCACTGTTGTGGCCCCTCCCGCCGTGGAGCACAGGCTCCGGACGCGCAGGCCCAGCGGGCATGGCTCACGGGCCCAGCCGCTCTGCGGCATGTGGGATCTTCCCGGACTGGGGGCACGAACCCGTGTCCCCTGCATTGGCAGATGGACTCTCAACCACTGCGCCACCAGGGAAGCCCTTTAATTTTTTAAAATTTGTTTTTTGACGTAAGGTAGATAGCTAGTGGGAAGCAGCCGCATAGCACAGGGAGATCAGCTCGGTGCTTTGTGACCGCCTGGAGGGGTGGGATAGGGAGGGTGGGAGGGAGGGAGACGCAAGAGGGAAGAGATATGGGAACATATTTATATATATAACTGATTCATTTTGTTGTAAAGCAGAAATTAACACACCATTGTAAAGCAATTATACTCCAATAAAGATGTAAAAAAAAAAAATTGTTTTTTGGCTGCGTTGGGTCTTTGTTGCTGCACGTGGGCTTTCTCTAGTTGCAGAGAGCGGGGGCTACTCTTCGTTGTGGCGTGCAGGCTTCTCCTTGCCATGGCTTCTCTTGTTGCGGAGCACAGGCTCTAGGTGCGTGGGCTTCAGTAGTTGTGGCACGCAAGCTCAGCAGTTGCAGCGTGCGGGCTCCAGTAGTTGTGGCGTGCAGGCTCAGTAGTTGTGGCTCGCGGGCTTAGTTGCTCCATGGCATGTGGGATCTTCCTGGACCAGGGATCAAACCCGTGTCCCCTGCATTAGCAGGCGGATTCTTAACCGCTGCACCATCAGGGAATTCCCTGCATCAGGTCTTAGTTGTGGCACACAGGATCTTCCTTGAGGCATGTGGGATCTTTCGTTGTGTCGTGCGGGCTTCTCTCTAGTTGTGGTGTGCAGGATTTCTCTATCTAGTTGTGGCGTGTGGGCTCCAGGGCACGTGGGCTCTGTAGTTGTGGCACACGGGCTTAGTTGCCCCACGGCATGTGGGATCTTAGTTCCCCGAGCAGGGATGGAACCTGAGTCCCCTGCATTGGAAGGTGGATCTTTACCGCTGGACCATGAGGGAAGTCCCTTGATTTATTAATTTTATTTTATTTATTTATTTTTTTAAGATTTTGTTTTTGATGTGGACTTTTTTTTTTTTTTTTTTGCAGTACGCGGGCCTCTCACTGTTGTGGCCTCTCCCGTTGCGGAGCACAGGCTCCGGACGTGCAGGCTCAGCGGCCATGGCTCATGGGCCCAGCTGCTCCGCGGCATGTGGGATCTTCCCGGACCGGGGCACGAACCCGCGTCCCCTGCATCGACAGGCGGACTCTCAACCACTGTGCCACCAGGGGAGCCCGGTCAACTGATTTTTGACAAAGGAGCAAAGGCAATTCAATGGAGGAAGGATAGTCTTTTCAACAAATGGTGCTGGAACCATCCATATGCAAAGAACATGAAACTATATAATTTCTAGAATACAACAGGAGCAAACCTAGATGACCTTGGGCTTGGTAATGAGTTTTTAGGTATGACACCAAAAGCATGATCCATGGGAAAAAAATTGGTAAACTGAATTTTACTAAAATTAAAAACTTCTGCTTAGTGAAAGACACTGTGAGAAGAATGAAGAGACAAGCCACAAAATGGGAGAAAATATTTGCAAAACACATATCTGATGAAGAACTTGTATCTAAAATATACAAAGAACTCTTAGAACTCAACAATAAGAATGACGAATTCAATAAAAAAATGGAGAAAGATCTGAACAGTAGATATACACATGACAAATAAACATATGAAAAGATGCTCAGACCAGATGTCATTAGGGGATTTAAAATTAAAATGACAATGAAATATCACTATATACCTATTAGAATGGCCAAAATCAAAAACACTGAAAATACCAAAAGCTGGTGAGGATGAGGAACAACAAGAAACACATCCATTGCTGGTGGGAATATAAAATGGTAGACCAATTGGGGACCCAGTTTGGCAGTTTCTTACAAAACTAAACATAATTTTACTATACAATCCAGCAGACATGCTCCTTTGTATTTACGCAATTGATTTGAAAACTTATGCCCATACAAAAACCTGTACACAAATATTTATAGCAACTTTATTCATAACCACCAAAAACTGGAAGCAACCAAGATGTCCTTTATACACCCATATGATGGAATATTATTCAGCAATAAAAAAATGATCTATCAAGTCACAAAAAGACATGGAGGAACCTTAAATGAATATTGGTAAGTGAAAGAAGCCAGTCTGGAAAGTTTACATACTGTACAATTCCAAGTTTATGACACTTTGGAAAAGGCAAAACTGTAGAGGCAGTAAAAAGATTACTGGTTGTCAATGGCTCTGGGGTAAGGGAGAGAGATGAATAGGTGAAGCACAGGGCATTTTAGGGTGGTGAAACTATTCTGTATGAAACTGTAAGGGTGGACACATGTCATTATGCAGTTGTCAAAACCCACAGAACTGCAGAACACAAAGAATGAACCTTAATATAAACTATGAACTATAGTTGATAATAATGTGTCAACATTGGTTCATTAGTTGTAACAAATGCATCACACTAATGCAAGATGTTAATAATAGGGGAAACTGGGGAGGGATGAGGGTGTGGGCTGGAGTGGGTATATGGAATTCTGGATAATATCTGCTCAATTATTCTGTAAACCTAAAGCTATACTAATAAATTCTATTATTCTAAAAACAAACTGAAAGCAAAGACACCAAAAGAAATAACTTTTTGGGTTCTAATTATAAAGGTAATATATATGCCTTTATATAAGAGTGATATCAAACAAAATAATACATGGAAAGTACAACGTTTTTATTATATTATACTTTGCTACTCTTCTCTACCTTAATATAGTCTTAGGTACACGGAAACAGATTGTTTGTAAACAACAAAACATATTTCAATAAAACTCATCCACTGATACTTACACTTTCCTTTGCACACTGGAGATATTAAATGCCTTCTTAGAAATGCCATGTCAACTATCTTTTTAGCGTTTCTAAAAGGTATGTTTTCCAATGTTTTGGTCTTACTGATCTTACTTACTGGAACTATCTATGACACTCTGGGATGTGAACAAATCATCTTATGTTCTCCACCTCCACAAGCAAGTAACAATGCTTTCACCTCTAGTCTTCACGTTGCAGTTTTTGTTTGAAGTTTTATGGGCAAGATTTAGCTCCGTAGATTTGGATAGAAACGCAGGTCTGACATGTAACATCAACATCAGGGCTAAAAGTCCCAGGACCACAAACCACTGCAGAGGAAAACACAATGGAGTAGATTATTATAATTTCAGTTAGAGGTATCTTATACCAATAATACAAATTGCCATTAATGTCACATCATTGACATTTTATATCTATGTTATACTATGAGTAATGTTCAGCCAGTTAAGGTGTGGAAGATTATTTATGAGGTTTTTTTTCTTGGCTGCACTGAGCGTGTTGCAGGATCTTAGTTCCCTAACCAGGGATTGAACCCAGGGACACGGAAGTGAAAGCGCAGAGTCCTAACCACTGGACCACCAGGGAACTCCCCATTTATAAGTTTTAAACATTGTTATCTGATCATCTTAAAGACAAAAAAGAGTTAGAATCTTATCTTTTTCCTTTAGCATCAGCATTTTACAGTATCTTCTGCATTGCTTCATTTATGAGTTCCTATTTCTTGTTTTCTAGTTCCTATTTACAATTTCTAGGCAGGACCATTTTGTTTTCTTTCATAGTATAGTAGTTTAAGTCAGAAGGGCTTCCTTGGTGGCGCAGTAGTTAAGAATCCACCTGCCAATACAGGGGACACGGGTTCGAGCCCTGGTCTGGGAAGATCCCACATGCTGCGGAGCAACTAAGTCCGTGAGCCACAACTACTGAGCCCGTGCTCTAGAGCCCGCGAGCCACAACTACAGAGCCCGTGCACCACAACGACTGAAGCCCGTGCCTAGAGCCCGTGCTCCACAACAAGAGAAGCCACTGCAATGAGAAGTCCGCGCACCGCAACAAAGAGTAGTGGCGCAGTAGTTAAGAATCCACCTGCCAATACAGGGGACACGGGTTCGAGCCCTGGTCTGGGAAGATCCCACATGCTGCGGAGCAACTAAGTCCGTGAGCCACAACTACTGAGCCCGTGCTCTAGAGCCCGCGAGCCACAACTACAGAGCCCGTGCACCACAACGACTGAAGCCCGTGCCTAGAGCCCGTGCTCCACAACAAGAGAAGCCACTGCAATGACCGCGCCGCGCACCGCAACAAAGAGTAGCCCCCACTCGCCACAACTAGAGAAAGCCTGCACGCAGCAACGAAGACCCAATGCAGCCACAAAAAAAAAAAAACTACAGAAATACTTTGTAATACAAAAGATTACATTAGCAGAATTCATATACATGAAGATAATTATATTTAGAAATTTGGGCTTTGAATTTTTACTTCCCTTTAACTAAACATATTTTTTTGGTAAAGAGAACCACTATAAATATTCAACTGAATTATGCTAAGTGAATTCTGACTATATAACCTAAATAATTAGATATTTATATTTTATAATTACCACAACAGGTAGCGCAATTGCTGTGGAGACCTTCATTTTTTCCAAAGCCTGGACGACAGCTATCTATTCGTACTATCTGAAAACTGTAGTCCACAAAATGCATAGCTGGTAGAGTTTTATTAAAATCATGGTTGAAAATATATGCTTGGCTCCGGAAAAATTCTTCTATTCGATTTCTTGCCTAAGATTTAAAAACACCAGAGAGAAGTACAATTACTAAACTATGAACCAAATTTCTCCTCCTGTATCAGAGGCAATGAAACGTAATACAAACATGCCATTGCTTTACACAACAGATGAATTCCCGAAAAGTTGCATGTTAATGCTAAAATTAGTTTAGCCTTGACCTTATCAATTATTGTCAATTTTTATGCACAACAGTTAAGAAAAACTAAATCGAGGTTAAAAAGCACTTGTTTTGAATTGTTTGCATCATGTCTATTCCATACGTAGATAACCGGGAGTTCATTATTTCTAATTCCAAAAAGCCAAGCAAAATGGAAACCAAAACTTTTCTCTAATCAGCATTACAGACTAATGGTGTAAATTTTGTTTTATTTTTTGAGCATGGGGCTTAAATAATAACTAATAATAACCCATAAACCATGCACAATATTAAGGGTATGCGCTCAGGGATAGAGGAGGAGAGTGAAGGGATTTTTTAGACTATGTCCTTAGCCTCTAAGGAGGCAGAGGAGAGAGCAACTATTTTGATCAGTACAGATACAATTTTGGAAGAACCACTGTTTTAACCTAGGTTGACATGATTGTAAGGTTGTTCTTCAAGCTGCTGCTTAGTTACATTTGGAGAACAAAGACCAGTGATCCATCCTTCTGTCATAGGAAAAATACATAATATTAACCTGGGGTGCTATATAACATTCCAGATGTACTCTTCCAGAACAAAACATTTTTAAATAGCCAAGATCTCAACAATCTCACTTTATAAAACTGAAACCAAAAATCAATAATACTTCATATTTCAGTTTTTAAATAGCTTTGTATACTATTCAGATACTTTCCCCTTACACTGAAATTCTCACCTGGAGGATATTATGGTTAGTGGTATCTTCACAGTCAACAGACTCATTGCATTTCCCTTTCCATCCTGGTGCAAAAGGATTAACTGGAGGGGGGAAAATAACATTTTCACAGAAAGATTCCAAAAAGTTCCAAACGTTCCAATAAAGCTCCAAATGCTGAATTCAGTATGCATGTGTGCATGTGTTTAATCTATGTAATTCTAGTAATAAATTAAAGGTGCACAATTTGAATGATTTATACATTATGATTTCACTCCATCTGGGGGCTAATGGAAGTAACTACAAGGCTTTAAAATGAATAGTAATAATTCTGGTTTGGTTTGGTTTGGTTTCTCCCTTTTGTTAAGTTCTCAAAAATACAATTTAAAATTCTATAAGAAGTTATAAGTTAAATATTAGCTGCATAGTTAAAGCCCATATTTATAAAATGATATTAAGTTCTAAAAGACAGGCAACAATATATCATAGTTGAAGGCAAATAATGTGTTAATTTTTAAAACCACAACCAGGTTCAGACCAACAACATACTTTAGTGCTTAACAAACATTTAAGGCCTACTATTTATAAGCTTTCTATAATAATATGGTAATTAATTTTGTAATTAAGATTAAACACATAAAATTAAAGAAATATTAAAACTTTTTTTACCTTGAAAGGCTATAAATAGCTCAGGAATGAGGCCATGTTTTGGGACTTTAACAAAATGGCATTTATATGATGGTTCTATGATATGGCATGACAAATCAGAGATTAAATTATCCAAGATTTTCTTCAGCACTCTAAAAAGCAGATCATTATACTTTCCTACACAAGATTTTGTGGTAAAACGTACAGCCATCTGATATGAATAGTCAGGTTCCCGGTAGGCTTTAAAAAAGATGAGAATAAAACAATTGTGCCTAGCATTAATTTCCAAATAACATGTAATATTAAATCCCATCAATCTTGCAAACCAGCACAGAAACTTAATTTACCTAATAAAATGGGGTTTTTTTGGGTATTTTATTTTTTCTAATAAAATGTTTTAACGGTTTGTCCTCACAAAAAGATATAAAACTAATAACTTTAATGAAAAAGGTTATTTTCATCTGATATATTACCCACTCAGTACAAGAGATTGTATGGTTTCTGTGGGCTGGCTATATATATAAGTTAAAAGTATCAAGGAAAAAATAAGATTTTGACTTTACACTTTACAGAAGTGTTGCTATCAGCACAGTCCAGTGAAAAGGATCATTAATTTGCTTTTATGGAATTAAACATCAGTTTTTAAATTACCTGGCAAAGTTGTGATAATGTAGATTGTGCCTGCATACCTAGAGTGGGAAGTGGGAGGCTGAAAGAGGATTATTTAGGACACACTATTTTGATTTCAGTTTAAGAGTTTGCCTGGTCAAATACACCCAAAATACTCTATAAGTCATAACGATTATATATAAGACTCATTTTCACTTAATGAAGAAACCATATACTTAATTCTGATCCATATTAAATATTTAAGTTAAAATGTGCCTACATTCTTACCAAAGATCATAAAGTCATATCTCTGCTTTACTACCTTTTCTTCTTGGGTTTCTGCTTTGACAGTCTTATAAGAAAGAGTGCATGTGTAAAGTCCAGACAAAGGCTCCAGAAAGTCTTTCACCATCAGCTTTCCTGTTCTGGTTATATTTATTTTATTATTTCCTAAACAGAAAGAGTAAATTGCTTGGTATTTAACATGTAACAATTCAAACATTATTTAGTAAACTTGGGGTTACAAATAAATACAAAAATTTAAAAATTAATGGACTATTTTAACTTCAAGAATTCAACAAAATCGTAACTCTGTCATATTACTCAATGGAAAACCACATGAGATAAGTACACTTTTGAAATATATTTTGGTTTTCTTTAATTCATTTCTTGGTATCTAATTTCAATTGATTTATGCCAGTAATTCTGTAAGTGAGATCACACTGCCTTATAGTTCTGTGCAATTGCTTCACATAAGACAGAAATTAACAATGCTCATATTATAAGACACCCTCCTAACATCGTGAAAAAGTACATTATTAGTTACCTCATCTCCTATCACAGGTGCTGCAAGGATAAATTTTAGGTTTTATAAGAACTTCTGAACTAATACAGCTTTGGGAAGTAAGGTACAAAAATTGCTGCTTCAGTTTTTGCCTAAGGAGAAAATAAGGCACAGACCAAGGTATAATATGATTGTCTAAATATGGAGTAAGTGAATCTGTAGTTAAAATTAAATTTCAATTTGTTCGTTCCAATAAATGACAGTGCTTTTCTTAAAAAAATATTTGCATCATTAAGAAAAGAAGATATTAAAATCGAATAACTTACCTGTTAATGGCTTTTCATTAGGCCCAACCCATAAGTAGGTGGGGTCCACTGTTTCTTTTTCAGCGCGTTTCAAATCCATACAGACAAGGATTGGGCTATTGTGATGTAATTTTACATATAATTTCACTGTGACAAAAATAAAACAATATATAACTACATTATATGGCAAAATTAAATTAAGAAACACACTTCCTACCATTTTTTCCCAAAGTTGCTTTGATTAGTTCTTTTTGGATTTCACTATTTTAAAAATCAGCATGTCATTATAACATTTGGAATGCTAAAGTCCGTTCTGCTTCTCATAGATCTTAAAACCCTAGACTGCTACAGAGTCAATATTTTTTCTTTTTTTTCTGTGATATTATAGTGTTGTTTATTAAAATGTACATATACACTTTATTTTTTAATATTTATTTATCAATTTATTTATTTATTTTGGCTGCGCCGCGTCTTAGTTGCTAAAATGTACATAACACATCTTGATGTACAGATTCAGAACTAACTAGAATAAAATAAATTTGAAGGGTTAGTGGAATCAAATTAAAGATCAGAAAAGGATCTTTTGGTTGCAAAACTATTTTAAAGATGATCATTGTCATCCGCAAGGCAAACATGATATTTAACTATAAATTTCCTCTGTTAGGAACAATAATTAAATGGGACAGACAAGGAAGATTTTCTGCAATACCTATTCTGTTTCGGATTTGATGGAAGCAGCAACAATGTGCTTGGAACCAATACAGTCCCACAAGATATTAATTTTAAAGCCTACTGAATGCCAGGCTCTGAACATATAAAGAAGACACCGTCCTACAATTTGGTGGTGGCAGGGAAGGGGAGGGCCGCCAAACACGGAGAGATTCCAAAGCTGACCAATGCTATGAACTGGCCCAAAGTTATCTAAAATTAACCTTGTGACTAATTTTCCTTGGCGAGTGTGAGAAAGTTTTATCACAGTGACAAATGACATTTGAGCTGAGCCGTCAAGGATATGTAGGAGTTCTAGTTAATAAGGGAAGGGATAAGGGCATTCCAAACAGAGGGACTTCCAGCCCCGGAAATCACTCCTCTGAGGGGGCCTCGCATGTTGCAAAGCAGCGGGGACACCGGGAAGTGAGGTGGCATCAGAGAAAGAGATCTGAATTGAATCTTAGCTCCTACCGAGCTATGCAGCTTTAGGTAAGGTGATACAACTGAGGCGTAGTGGCGTCGCTGTAAGGATGAAACGATGCAACAACCTTCGGGAAGTGCAGAGCACACAGTGTACGTTCAATAAATGTTTGCTCCATTTCCCTCCTCGGGAAGAACCTTAGCAGAGCCACGGAACCCCGGCTCTTCGGGCAGACTCTGCGGGTGAAGAGGTCCTTATTACCTGGGTGTCCCGGCTTGCCATAAAGGAAGCCTTTCTCAGTGCGTTCGGAATTACGCTGCCATCCAACTGCGGAGGAAAGAAACCACTGACTTTTTACGTAGAAGAGAAGCCAGGGCTCAGAGTGGGGCGGGGCGGGGCGAAGGAGGCAGGACGGAGAAGACGGGAGAGGCCAGGGGACCTGGCGGGAGGATCCCCACCTCCTGTGAGGTACCAGAGCACCGCGGAGAGCAGGACCCACGCTCGCATCACTGCTCAGGGGCTAGCGTCGCGGGAGGGTTAGGCGTCGAGGAGCGGGCTCCTTCCTACTTCAGCCCCAGCGCAACGCCTCCGCATCTCTCCTCCACCGAGAGGAGCAAACCGACGGGGGCCGACTCCCCTAACCGTCCGTCGCTACAGCGGGAGCCAACGCGCAGGAGAACGCTCGCGTGTACCGGGGCCTCGCGCGCGTGGGCGGGGCTGGGGGCGGGGCGCGGGCAAAGGGCAGGGCCTTGGGCAGGTGCGCGGGAAGCGAGCGCCCCGCCCCCTCGCGCGCACGCGGCTGCCGTCGTGCGGATGTTTCTGAGGCTTCGGGCCTCGAGTCTGGCGCCGTTCCCCCGCGCTGTCGGTGGCTCGGTTTTCTCTGAACAGTCCCTGAGAGAAGAAAAGAGTAGAAGAAAAGAACGTAAGGCTTCGCGTTTCGGTCGCTTCCTTCGTCTAGGGGCTGAAGAGATCGACGAGAGGAACATGGTGGTCCCAGTGGGATAGGGTGGGTAGGGAATGCGATTACCTGAGGACCTGAGGAGGGAGAAGCTTGTGAAAATTTACACTTCACAGGAAGCAGAGAGCCCCACGTGGTAATTTCCTATGCCTTTCTTCTCATGAACTGTCTGAAACTGTGTGCACAATCTTTTTCAAACTCTTAACACCCAATTTTTACCCAACTGTGTTCTACCCACAAAATGAAGAACAGCTAGTGCACCAATAAGGCGTCTCCAGGCCTTCACGCTCTAGAGGAACGTTTAATCTTCATCTTCAACTTCGAGTATCACACGGCGATGAGAGACCCCACTTGCAAATGTGTCCAGGGTTGTGAAGTAAGACTGCCTTAAAGAAAGGGCCCAATTGAAAGGCGAGATCCCCAAATGCTTTTCCTGAGGGGAGGGATGCTAAGTCAAGATCAGCGAGCTCCGAAGGGGACCATGCCAGCGTCTTTGATGGTTCCTTCTTGGCTACTAATTTGATGGCCTGGAATGCCGTGTGTGTTGTCTGTTTCTTAGCAGCGGGACACCCTCAGTTGTGGTTTTGAGTAGGCTGGTGGGTAGAGAGCCCAAGGTTCAGACAGGGTGCAGAATGATTATTTGGGGTGAGATCAAGAGTTTTCAGTTTTATTTCCTTTGAGCCGAGTCAGTACTTGGACTATCTCAGATGGTCTGGGAGCAACCTTTGTCAGTGATTTCAGTTTTAGTCACTGTTAATTTTACCTACATAGCATAAGCCATGGAATGTGATTCGGTGAGTCAGATCCACCCATGTCAGTTACCGTGTCTAGATTCATGGTTTAGTCTCAACTGTACCCTTCTTTTTTTTTTTTTTTAAATGCTGGTGATGGTGTTACTATTATTGTTGTTGTTGCCATTACTATTATTGTTATTATTTTGTGGTTGTGAGGGGAATCACTTTCGACAGACTTTTTTTTTTTTTTTTAAATGCTGGTGATGGTGTTACTATTATTGTTGTTGTTGCCATTACTATTATTGTTATTATTTTGTGGTTGTGAGGGAGAATCACTTTCGACAGACCTCCGTTTTTTGTTTTTTTTTTATAAATTTATTTATTTATTTTTTGGCTGTGTTGGGTCTTCGTTTCTGTGCGAGGGCTTTCTCTAGTTGTGGCAAGTGGGGGCCACTCTTCATCGCGGTGCGCGGGCCTCTCACTGTCGCGGCCTCTCTTGTTGCGGAGCACAGGCTCCAGACGCGCAGGCTCAGTAGTTGTGGCTCACGGGCCCAGTTGCTCCGTGGCATGTGGGATCTTCCCAGACCAGGGCTCGAACCTGTATCCCCTGCATTGGCAGGCAGATTCTCAACCACTGCGCCATCAGGGAAGCCCTGTACCCTTCTTAAAATGATGATAATGAAGACAAATTAGGCACCATCTCTGATTCCCTGGAAGTTTATCATTTCAGTTTTAGTCAAAGTACATTATAAATCCACAGTGTTTTATTACCTTCCCAGTTATAAGTAATTGATCCTTGTAAACACTGTGTGATCAACTTTGAATACTATGAGAAGACACCTAACCAAGTGAGTAGTAGTTATTTGTTCAAAGTATCCATCCACTCTTTTAGAATAGTTTTAGATTTAAGGAAAACTGTGAAGATAGTACAAAGAGTTCTCACGTACACCCACCTATTTCCTTACTATTAACATCTTACATTAGTTATTGTACATTTCTCACAGTTAATGAACCAATACTGGTACCTTACTAAATAAAGTCCGTACTTGATTCAGATTTCCTTAGTTTTTACCTAATGGCCTTTTTCTGCTCCAGGATCCCAGTCAGGATCCCACATTACATTTAGTTATCAAGTCTCCTTAGGTTCCTCTTGGCTGTGACAGTTCCTCAGACATTTCTTGGTTTTGATGACCTTGACAGTTAATTAAAGTTTTTATGACATTGACCTGACCTTAACTGGTCAGACACTTTGCAGAATGCCTGTCTATTGGACTTTTTCTGCTTTTCTTTTTTCATTATTAGACTGGGGCTACAGGTTTATGGGTGGAAAACTACAGAGGTGAAGTGCCATACTCACCACACTGTATCAAGGTACAAATGATCAGCATGCCTTATATCATTGTGGATGTTACCTTGATCACCTGGCTGAGGTAGTGTTTGTCTGGTTTCTGTAACATAAAGTTACTCTCCTCCCTCTCCCTTTTCATACTGTACTCTTTGGAAGGATGTCACTATGTGAATCCCACTTTTTTTAATCTTTTTTTTTTTTGCCACGCCACGTGACTTGCAGGATCTCAGTTCCCCGACCAGGGATTGAATCCGGGCCACAGCAGTGAAAACAGAATCCTAACCACTAGGCCACCAGGGAACTCCCAGACGTGAATCCCACACTTAAGGAGTGGGGGTTTATGCTCCACCTCCTTGAGGGCAAAATAGCTGCATAAATTATTTTACCTGTTTACTTTTTATCTATCCCCTTAAGTGTCATTCTCTTGAGTCTGAAATACTCAATACTGAACTAATTATTTACAAAGTAGTAACACATTCCATTGCTAAGCATAAAGAACATTGTAATGGAAGCTAAACGTTTTCTAAAACTCTTTAATAACCAAATAACTATTCATCCTTACACCATCCCTGTGAAAATTTACAGTTCCTCTTCTGCTACTTTTGATGTGCTATTTTTGCTTTTAGAAACTAACAAACAACAAATTTCCCCTTTCAATACTAAAATTAGACCTAGTGTTTAGAGTATTTCTCTGAAATTGATATTATCCCGTAGAACTCCAACCCATACAAGCTATAGAGATGCTATCGTGGTGCCATGATCTTAAAACAAAGTCAATACAAGTTATTAACTCATTTAAAAATTATATACCTATATCTATATCTATACATATCTCCTATACAAGGCATATTTAAAATAAACTAAAGTTCATAAAATTACAACATGCGTTCTTTAACTGGTAAGTGTGGGTTTATTCTGATATGGCCTGCTGATGCACAAACTCCCAACCTTAAGTCTCAAATATATTTATATATATCAACAACGTAAGTTTCTAACAAGGGTGAAAGTGGTCTTTCTGAGGATCATTTACATATTGTCCAGTTCAGCACACTGGGTAACTTTGAGGACTCACCTGAACAATGTCCCTTCGACCTCAGTGTGAAGAAAAATTCTGTTTTTGAAAAATTATGTGGTCACTTCCCCTTTCCTCTCCCTATAGTCAAGTGTGTGCTTGACCTCTATAAAGTGGGAAGGATGTTGGGAAAAGATGTTGACTCTGTGTACTAACATCTTTGAGTTAATTTTACTCTTATTGTGTCTCCCCAACCCCAACCCCTTAGCACTGATACATTATATACGTAGTTTTGTAAGCTGTTTCACATCCTATTTGGAGGAAGGCAAGGTAGCAGAAAATAAACACACATAGAGTGTGTAGTATTTTGTGAGTGGTGGCAAATAAACCAAGCAGTTCCCAGAAGGGAAAACAAAGTGAGAATTGCTTCCAAAAATGAAAACGTTGAATTGATGAAAGTGCCAAAATACTCTGGAATTGTCTTAGAAGTTTCTGAAAACTTGGACCAAGAACTTTTATTATGTGAAATGAAAAACTGAAGAAGTAAAACATAATACATCGAATGAAGTGAATTCTCATCGATGGCACTCATGGCTATCATCCCTGAATCTAGACCAAAAGCTCCAGATTTTGCTCAATTTAAGACAAACCTCTTTTAACTTATACTCGAAAGGAATCAATCCAGATCCTCCCTCCCGCCATGTGATATTACTCTCCCATCCATTATCCTTCCAAAATAGACATTCTGAGACAATTTACAGTCGCACCGTTTCCATCCTATCGGGGTTCTTGGCTTTGACATTCAAAAGGAGGCTGGAGGCGCGGTAGGTACCTCCGGTGCTCAGCGGTGAGCGTCCTTTAAAGCCGCCGCCAGCCAGCGCCGCTGTAACCCCGCGCACCGGCCGGTCGCCGGCTCCTGTCCCTTTCAATCTGCGCCGAAGCGGCGGCCGGATCCCGGGGACTCCCCGCGCTGGGAATCTCCCGCCAGCTGCGCGCTGCGTCCCGGCGACTGCAGGAGCACGTGGAGAGGCCGGGTAGCCAGACCGGCAGCTCCAGCCCAGCCCCGCGGCGAGATGGAAGGTGAGCCTCCAGCCCGCTACTTTTCTAAAGGGTCTTTAAAATGCTCTACCGGTGCACGCAGCAGAGAGAGTTCCTTCTGAATCTCGGTTTTGCTTCTATTTATTTCTTTTGTCAAAAGTAAATATGAGGCATTTCAGAGGGCAAAGCGTGTCGGTTCTCATACATCTCTCATTTACTCCCCTTCCCCCACCCCCCAGCTTTGGACAGTGATAACTTCTCCACAATTTTATTTCTTAGCGGTTGTCAGGGGTCAACTCTTAAGTCTACAGAGGAAGAGTACTTATGGGGTGTCCCTGAAATGGCAGCAAACCTGAGTTGGAATAACTAATCCTTTTGCATGATTTTTTCGTCCATGGTTTCACTGTCTATTGGAACTAGGCTAACCTGAGTAACTTCTTTAGAATGAAAGGTGACTTTTTTCTTCTAAGGGTAAAGGCTGTCATATGGGAAGGTAAATTTTAAAGTGTTGGCGCTTGTGGTTCCCTTGGAACTCGATCTTCTAATGATAACTTCTTTACTCAAAGCAAAAATCAGGCTCACATTGTTTCATTTGAATTAATTTTGAAAGTCATAAAACTATCCTCGCTTCTTAAAAATTATTCACTATGTACTTCCTTGGGATAATTAAAATTTCACACTACTATTGTAAACTTTCCAGTGGTCTGTCTTTTCAACAAGTGTTTCTAAAACCTTGAAAATGGCAGGCGCATCTCAAGTTGGGGGGAGGTGGTGACAGAAAATCAGAATTTGTGAGAAATGTATTCATTCTATTAATAAATGAGATACTGACATGTAATTAAAATGTTAACTTGATAAATATTACGAATAGCATGGACATTTTCTTCATAATAATCGAAGGCTCTCTCATTGCCAATGAACCTTGATCTTTGGCAGCTTTAGGTCTAGGGTATATGAAGTTATTAAAACTTGACTGAATATTTTAGGACATGAGATAAATTTTGTTTCACAGTATAATTGAGTGCAATACTGTGGTCTTAAATCCTCAATTTGCACGTGGGTATGTTTATAATTTTTTAAAACTGGCTTGGCCCTTATGTACATTTTTTTCCCTCTAAGTAGAATGCCAAATGATAAGTCAATGAACAGTATGTATTAGAAAATTTTAAATGACCATTATTGAATAATACTTCGTGTTTTCTCTTATGCAAAACTCTGTTTTAAATTTTTAAAAATTAACAAGGTTTAAAAATAACTCTGAAAAATTTGCACTTTGACTATTTGAAAAATGGTTTATGATGTGTAATTTTTAACCTGTAAAGATTTCATTGGCCAAGAACAGGAAAAAAATTAGGTTGCTGTACAGTATGAAAAAATAATTTAAAAAATTCTCATGCTTTAATTATTACAAATGAATTGCGGAATTTGTTTCTGTGAAGTTATAGATCAATACTTTAACACTATTTTTTCCTAGTCTTAATCATTTCACTTCTCAAGAATAACATACAGAATACTGTAAGACAGTGGAAACTGGAATGTTTCTCTGTAAACGTTAAGACTTCCGAATTCATTTATTTAATGTGAAATAAAGAAATGATTAACTAAATAGCATAATTTAAGATATTAAAGCCCTAACAAAGGCTTTTAGATAAGTCTGAATAAGAAGGGAGTGAAAACTTGTGTAGAATTTGATTTGGAATGAACAGACTATAAATGGAAAGAGGTAGAATATAGAATTGGATCAGTGATAAGTTGTGAGTTTAGACGAGGAGATTATATTAATAGGTCCGTACAGATAGATGTTATATGGTATGCTTAATGCAAAAACTTCAACACTTAAATCAAAATATAAAATTAACAAAAAGTTTAGTGATGTGAATTTGGCTATTCTAACATCAGGTCCTTGAGGACCAGAGTATTTGATGTAGCAAAATATCTGGTTCATTATAGCCACCCAAGATTGGCTAATCTGGCTCATGTATTTGATACTTAAATAAAGTACTTTCATATTATCTTGATATTTTGGTCTCAATCTAGAATTTGACCTATAGTGTATACCTCTCATTTCTTGGCAATGTAAGCAAGTAGAGCACTTTATGGAATACTTTTATTTTCTGCCTAATTTGGGGGTCAAATTAATATGCTATAGTTTATTGTGAAATGTGAGGCTATATAGTCAGTCATTCCTTGAGCATATAAAATCTTTTTTAAAAATTCATTCATTTTTTCATTCATTACCAGACATTTATTGAGAGTTTCTATGTGTGAAGATGTCAGATGAAATAAGCTTTTGAAATAGAAAGCTTGTCATGTAAAAATGAAAAGACAATGCATATAATAAATCAAAAACTATAATTTTTTTCTTTTCTCACAATTTGTGATCCTAAATATTTTCTATCCAGAGATTCTTTATGTTACTAAATTTTGTTATTTGTGCTGTAATAATATCCCTTCTGTCTGATATGGTTGAGAAATGGGTGGTTCACAAATAATGAATTTTACAGGTATTGGCATATTTCTCATTTAATATGTGACCTTTTATTTCAACAATATTGGATAGAAATCTTTCTAAGAGTATTTATTACACAGCCCCCTGCTTTGTAAACAAGGTCCACAAGAGAAAACTTTATCTTGGTGACCCAGGCTCACTATTTTGACCATCAGGTAATGTATTGTTCTATATAGTATTTTCTCACGGGGTTTTGAACTGTGTAGAGCTGAATGCTCCTCCACTAAATATTCCCAGGTTATTGTGTAATTTTTGTTTCCTTCTTGATGTCAGCTTCTCACCACATGACTTTCGTGGTAGCCATTTTTCATTTCTGGGTTTCTTTCTATGCTCTGGATGGTTGGGATTTACAGAGATACAGCCTCCAGATAGTAGAGTTTACTAGCCCTGTATTATGAACATGTGAACGTTGAAATGGTAAAATTCAAAGGAACGAAAGCCGCAGAAAGGCCATGGGGTCCAGGTAGAACATAATTTTAGAAAATTCCCATTTGTGCTTCCTATAATCCAATATGCTATTTCACACTTCCATGTCTTTGCTAAAAATTTCACCCCATTCTTTACCTAGTTATGCCTACTCATCTTTTGAGACTCTTCTGAGGCATTATCACTGTGAAGGACCTCCTTCTCATGACTTTCCCTGGTGGTCATTTTTTTTGAAAAGTGGTCACCACTTCTTCTGGTGGTCATTCTACTCAGTCCCGTCACCTCCCTCCAGCTAGGCTAAGGACCTTTCCTTACTGTGCATACTTCTGCCAATTGTATTGGAATTATTTATTGATTTAAGTGTTTATTCCCCCACTGGTCTTTAAGCTTCTGAGGGCAGAAACTGTGTCTTATTATTGTATGTTCAGTGCTAAGAATAGTCTCTCATTCATAAAAGACCTTCAGAGTTTGTTGCATTCAGGTTTTAAAATGGTGCTGAAAAGTAATTTTCATGTTTATTGTGATGCCTTTTATTTAATTAATTTTTGTGAGTAAGGGATTGGTGCTAGCAATTCTTTGTTAGAACTCAGAAAAATTTTAAAGTACTTAAGTGGTATGACAAAAAGAGAAAAAAAATGTTATTGGTTTTTAGGCTAGAATATCACTTAATGCTAAATCTTATCTTTACATCAGCAGGTTTCAGGATGACATATTAGTCCATTAAAATATGGATCAAATATGAGGGGAAACTTGCTTTCTCAATCAATAAGATATATAGATGGTGCTATAAAATTAGCATACATTTTTCCAGTGATACCTTTTTTAATACATTGTTATAAGCTTGTCATCAGTGTATAAATGTATATATTTACACTTACTTAGGAATAAAAGATTATTGGTAGATCTTTTATCAGACACCCAATATTAATAGGCTGCTGACTCAAGCTGTAGTTCTAGACCATGTATGAGAAGAGCTGAGTGATTAACACAGAAACCGGCCTGTAGTAAGTGCCCAAGAAATGCTTCTTGGGTGTGCTAAATATTCATTAATTATTGTGAAAAGAGACTCTAAACATCACAAGGACATAGAGTATACTCTGCTATCAAGCCTTTTAAAAATACAACTCTCTCATTAACTGGTACATTCATAGTAATTAGAAATCATAAGGATGACCCTAAGGCCTTTTGAATCACTTTTTAAAAAGGATGAAATGATGAAACAATAATCATATTTCTGTTATATGTGGATTATTTGAAAAGTGATCTATATATAACTCTATTAATTATTATTGCTATATAATCTATCAAAATATTTTAATCCCCAGTGATCCTGAATGAGATCATTTTTTCAGCCTTAATTGAAATCTGCTTTTTGCATCCAAAATTAAAGTTCTTAGAGTCCAGAGTGGTGTAGGGTAAATAGAAATAATTTGGAGTTGATACCATATTATATTGGATATGTGTCCCATCTAGGAGATATAAAAAACTAAGTGTTTAATAAGGGATATGAAACAGAATAAAAGCATTTTTGGAGCAGTACTTTTTACTCATTGTCAAAAATTCAAAATCAGCTTACCTCCTGACTTATATCAATGGAATTGGCAGCATATCACAAATTGTATTTATTAACAAGTGTTCTTAGAGATAACATTTTTGGCACATCAGGTTATTTGTAGGTTTATAAAGGAAACTTTTGTAAAATAAGAGAAATGGAAAACATTTCAATAGCATCACTGATGAAATAGCACGTAACAGTATTTTCTACTCTTAACTCTTAATTATCTAAGGATTATTTATCTAGGTTTCTTGCTTATTTTGGTCATTAGTACACCTGTAGCCCCATCTAGACTGTGAAGTTCCAAAGTGTAGGGATCTTTTTATCACCAGTGATAACTAGTACCCAGCCTGGTCCCTGGCACATAGTAGGACTGTAGTCATATTTATTGAGTAAATTAATGAATGAGTTGCCTGTGTGTTTGGTCATTTGACTATTTATTTGTTCAGCTTTTATGGTAAAGATAGTGAAGAAAATAGTGACATGGAAATTAGTTAATTTTGCTGGTTAATTCGTCAGAGGTGCTGTTAAAGGTTTGATAGAAGAGTTTGAAATGTTGGATAAATCCCACAGGATGAACACTGTTATCTTTTTCTAATCCAATATTGGCTCTACTCTGGGCAAAATGATGGTAGTGAAATCTAACTTTTGGGTTTGTTTAAAAATTTTGCTACATTCTTTGCAGTGTTACAGCGAAGCACTGCAATTCCTACAGTAAACGATTTCGTCACAACAAATGTGTTGCTTCTTAAAGTTGAGCATAACATATTTTACTTAACTTGAGTTCTGTATCACAGCACTATCAGTTTATTTGCAAAGTATTATCTATTTGAGATACTACTGACATAACAGAATATTTGGCACATCTGAACAATTTTACAAGGGCAAGTAAGCACAGGAAAAAATATACCAGTGCAGAGCCACAATCTTACTCATGTCACACTTATAAATTTTTAGTATTTTCAAAGCCTTGGTTAAAAAGTTTTATTTTTAGGTCAGAATATAAATTCTTTTAATTTTTTTTTTTTTTTTTTGCGGTGTGTGGGCCTCTCACTGTTGTGGCCTCTCCCGTTGCGGAGCACAGGCTCCGGATGCGCAGGCTCAGCGGCCATGGCTCACGGGCCTAGCGGCTCCGCGGCATGTGGGATGTGGGATCTTCCCGGACCGGGGCACGAACCCGTGTCCCCTGCATCGGCAGGCGGACTCTCAACCACTGCGCCACCAGGGAAGCCCAGAATATAAATTTTTATATGGATAATCCTCAGTGCATTAATATTTGCACTGATACGTAATGCGTAAATGATACGCATGAAAGTCAAATGAAATTTAAATCAAGCCTCTGATGTACATTTGTGGTGCTATCTACACTGTATACAAGCATATAATCAAGTATTAATGAGCATTAACAAATGTTTCTCTAATTACAGAAATAAAGGCAGATGATGGGAAAAATGATTAGTTGTTAAATATTAGAAGAATTAGTTTTTCAGACTGTAGCTATTATATTTTACATCAGCTATGATACAACTCCACGTCTATAAAAATTTTTATAGGTTGGTGAGCATGATCTTTTTTTCCTGTCCACAGCATGATCTTTTTTTTACCTGTGCATATTTGCTCATGTAAAATTATTTAGGTAAGAATATCACTAGAGAGATGCAAGAGGGAAGAGATATGGGAACATATGTATATGTATAACTGATTCACTTTGTTATAAAGCAGAAACTAACACACCATTGTAAAGCAATTATACCCCAATAAAGATGTTAAAAAAAAAAAAAGAAAAAGAATATCACTAGAGAGGCCACTGCTAGGTCTACCTAGCTGTTGACCCTTTCCTTCCTTTGCCTCAGATCAGTACCTGGAAGCCTTTTAGGAAGCTGTTCCTCATTCTAGGTTGGAATCTCTCTCTTTTCTGAAACTTAATAATATTTTATGTCATCTAATGACTGCTAGAACCTAACTGCATTTTATGTACAAACATAAAGTATTCTTGCATGGTTTTAATACAATCTAAATTATTTAAGAATGCAACTACTATATAAATTAAGAGAAGATGATTCTTTCTTTAGTTTGGAGCCGAGACTTTTGCCATTATTGATGCTGCCTGTATCTTGCATTTTTTGTCTCTTGCATTCATGATGATTCTATAAACACATCTGACCACCTTCTTATTATGTCTTCTAGAATAATTGTTCTGGTACATTTACATATTAAAATACAGATTATTTTATTATCATTTATTTCACCTTTATGTTACAGTTAGGGCTTTATTTTTAGTTTTAGAAAACTTGGATAGGTTATATTTAATTTACGATAGTAAAGAGGTATTATAAAATATTTTTTCTAAAAGAGGGGGCACTTGGTCTTGGTAAGGCTGAGAACTACTCTAAGTTTATTATACTACGAGAGACCAGCCACAGCCTGAATAAGACAATGTGTACGAAAATCACCTTGTATCTACTAGACACAAAGTTAGGGTCTGTTTAATTCATAAATTATTTACAAAGATCCTTTAGACCATGCTAATCTGTAAGTATGGTCTATGGACCAGCAGCATTGGCAACATCTGGAACATGTTACAAATGCAGAATCTCAGGCCAGACTTGCTGAATCAGAATCTGCATTTTAACAAGATTCCTAGGGCATTCTTGTGCACACTGAAGTCTGATAAGCATTGCCCAGTTTGAAAAGTATTAGTGAAACTTATTATCACTCTCATAGCACATGTTGGATTAGTAGTGCATCATCTTTATATATGTATTTAGAATATATTTTTTATTGTTTTAATGCTGGTTTTAAAAGATAGCTGAGCAATGAAAGTTTTAGAACATTCAATTTTGACTTACCCTGTAATACAACATTTATAACACAATATAATTCAAAAGCCAGAAATCTTTATTCATTCATTCCTCATTCAAAAATATTTATTGAATGCCTGTTATATGTCATGTATGCAAAATACTGGCAATACAATGGTGAACAAGACAGCAGTGCTTTTGCCCTCATGGAATTTACAGTCAGATGAAGAAGATAGGTTCCCAAACAAATAAATCTCCAATGAAATAATTAAAATTATTTGAAGTGCTATGAAGGAAATTAAAAAGTGCTAAAATGGAGAATAATGGTTGGTGCAGGGTTGGTGAACCTCTCCTCTGAATAAAAGGTCTGGCTAGAGATAGAAATTCGGTTATCCTCAGCCCATAGATGATATTTAGTGCCATGGGAATGATTAGGATCACCTAAAGAGAGAATGTATTGTGAGAAGGGGGCTCGGGTTTGAGCCCTGAGAAGCATCTTACTTAGGTGGTCAGATAGAGGAGGAGGGGCTAGCATGAGAGGAACAGCACAGCAAGACTGGTGAAAAACCAGCAGAGTGTGGTGTAACAGAAATTCAGGAGAGGAGAGTGTTTCATGGAGTGGGTGGTTAGCTATGTTGAATGTTGCTGGAAAATCAAGTAAGGTGAGGACAAATAGTGGGGAATTGAAACATCTTTTTTTAAATAAATAAGTAAATTTATTTATTTATTTTTGGCTGTGTTGGGTCCTTGTTGCCTCGCGTGGGCTTTCTCTAGTTGCGGCGAGCGGGGGCTACTCTTCGTTGCGGTGCACGGGCTTCTCATTGCGGTGTCTTCTCTTGTTGCAGAGCATGGGCTCTAGGCGCACAGGCTTCAGTAGTTGTGGCACGTGGGCTCAGTAGTTGTGGCTGTGGGCTCTAGATCACAGTCTCAGTAGTTGTGGCGCACGGGCTTAGTTACTCCGTGGCATGTGGGATCTTTCCAGACCAGGGCTTGAACCCGTATCTCCTGCATTGGCAGGCAAATTCTTAACCACTGTGCCACCAGGGAAGTCCTGAAACAGATCTTGAAATCTCAATTCTCAGGAAAATTTGATTGAAGAATTATCTATCACTGAAAATATCTTCATATTTACTTGGTACATAACATGTAAATAAATTTCCTGTCAGAATTTTTATATGGCACCCATTCAGTGGGTGGTTGGTATAGATATAAGGTATAAAGACCCTATAGGGGCTTCCCTGGTGGCGCAGTGGTTGAGAGTCCGCCTGTCGGTGCAGGGGAAACGGGTTCATGCCCCGGTCCGGGAATATCCCACATGCCGCGGAGCGGCTCAGCCCGTAAGCCATGGCCGCTGAGCCTGCGCATCCGGAGCCTGTGCTCCGCAACGGGAGAGGCCACAACAGTGAGAGGCCCGCATACCGAAAAAAAAAAAAAAGACCCTGTAGAAGACTCATGAGAAACCCTTGAAATTCAGACTTTTTTTTTAAGTGGGAAGATACTGCTATAATTGCATTTATAAGGTTTGGGACTTTTTTTTTTTTTTTGCCGTGCTGTGTGGCTTGCAGGATCTTAGTTCCCCAATCAGGGATTGAACCCCGGGCCTCAGCAGTGAAAGCACCGCGTCCTAACCACTGGACTACCAAGGAACTCCCCTGGGATTTTAGATATTTGAAAATGTTTGTGTTCAATACATTTTTTTAAAATTAAAGAGTAACATACGATGACGTATACCTTTCTTACATATATAGGTTGATTAATTTTTACCTATATATATTTTTACCTATACTCCTTCTAGGTCGAGATATGAAACATTTTACACCAGAAACTAACACAGCATTGTAAATCAACTGTACTCCAATAAAATAAATTTTTTAAAAAGCTATGGAACATTTGCATCACCCCAGAAGATTCCCTTGTGCCCATTTATAAAACCTCCCTTGGGCTTCCCTGGTGGCGCAGTGGTTGGGAGTCCGCCTGCCGATGCAGGGACGCAGGTTCGTGCCCCGGTCTGGGAGGGTCCCACGTGCTGGAGAGCGGCTGGGCCCGTGGGCCATGGCCGCTGGGCCTGCGCATCCGGAGCCTGTGCTCCGCAGCAGGAGAGGCCACAGCACTGAGAAGCCTGCATACCACACACACACAAAAAAACAAAAAAACCTCCATTTACCCCAAGTAAAACACTATTCACACTTCTGTCGTCATAGATCAGTTTTCCTGTTCTTGAATTCCATATAAATCATACAGTAGGTACTTTTTTGGTGTCTGGCTTCTTTTGCTCAAGATACCTTTGAGATCCATCCATATTGTTACATTTATTAGTAGTTCATTCTCTTTTATTATTGAATAGTATGAATGTAACACAATTTGTTTATACATAGTACTGTTGATGGCCATTCGATTGTCTCCAGTGTTTGTCTATATGATGAACATTCTTATACATGTGTTTTGGTGGACATATACATTCATTTCTCTTGGATGTGTATCTAGGACTAGCATTTCTGGGTCATAGGGTAGGTGTGTATTTAGCTTTGATACATACTGCCAAACAGTTTCCAAAGTGGTTAGAGCCAGTTTACCCTCCCACTGGCACTGAGAGTTCCAGTTGTTCCACATCTTGCCAACACTTGCTATTGTCAGTCTTTTTATTTTAGCCATTCTGGTGGTATTTCATTGTTTTAATTTGTATTTTCCTGGTGAATAATGATGTTGAGTACCTCTTCGTATGTTTATTGGCTATTTAGATATTCTCTTTCCTGAAGTGCTGTAAGTCTTCTGTACATTTTTTTAAAAAGTTGGATTGTTTGCATTTTTCATACTGATTTTGTAGACATTTAAAAAAAATTTTAGAAACGTAGACTTTATCAGATGTGTATTGCAGATATTTTCTCTGAGTCTATAACTTGCTTATTTATTTTCTCAATCTATTTGATAAATAGAATTCTTGTTTTTTTTTTGTTTTTTTTTTGCGGTACACGGGCCTCCCACTGCTGTGGTCTCTCCCGTTGTGGAGCACAGGCTCCGGACACGCAGGCTCAGTGGCCGTGGCTCACGGGCCCAGCCACTCCGCGGCACATGGGATCTTCCCAGACCGGGGCACGA
>NW_006791954.1:4402396-4405158 GCF_000442215.2 Lipotes vexillifer | reverse complement strand
CACATGGGATCTTCCCAGACCGGGGCACGAACCTGCATCCCCTGCATCGGCAGGCAGACTCTCAACCACTGCGCCACCAGGGAAGCCCAGAATTCTTGATTTTAATGAAGACTAACATCATTTTTTTTTCTTTGGGGATTAAGTGTACCTTATGTCCTGCTTAAGAAATCTTTGCCTATCCAAAGCCATGAAAATATTCTCTTGTATTTTCCTCTAGAAATTTGATTGTTTTAAGTTTCACATTTAAGTCTGTTACCCACTTCAAATTGATGATTCTTGACATCATAATAAGAACATCATAACCGTTTTTGACATCAGTTATTTTATATCAGAAACTAGGCATTTTACAGTTACAAAATGAAAATCTTACTTGGAATATGTTGGATTCAACCACTTATGCACAGTTTTTCAAAGTATCAATGACATGAAATGCCCATTCTTCCTTTTCTCTCTACATGTTCATTTGCTGGCATGTGATATCCATGCTAAAATATAAATATACTTATTTTTCTACAACTTTAGAGTAACTGACCTTTCAAGGAAAATAACACTAGATATTGAATTTGCTGCTTTAGACCTGTGCCCCACAGTCTATAATTTCTTCACTAGAATTTAATCTAGGGAAAAAATGGAATATTTTGTAAAAAAGGGTAAGGTAGGAAGTATTGAAATGGTAACGTGGGCTGTATTTGATTTGATGTTCTTAGACAAGTAGTCTTGATGTTTCTTAACCTTTACCTTAATCCAAGAAGGAAGGGAAGGAAGTATTTCATGGCTGGAGAGACTACTCTCATTTTAAGGCATGCCCCCCTTTTTCTTTTTCTTTTTAAAATTATTTATTTATTTATTTATTTATTTAGCCCCCCCTTTTTAATATCTTCCTTTCCTCTCAGTCATAGTCACTTGAGGTGTTTGAAATTAATTGGGTTTAAAATTTCTTCTAGTTCTGACTTTCTTCTGAGATTTATAATCTGTATAGGAAAGCACCTTAAAACATTATTTAAATTCTTTGAAACAAAGGTGAAACTCAAGAAATGAATCCTGCTTCTCTTCATAACGTGCCACTGACATTGTACCTTTGGACACTTACATGATTTTATATTTTTTGTCATTCTTTGTGTCTTAAATTTTGTTTGTAAAATGGGGAGAATAATAAATGCCATTGCACGTGTTTATCTTCCAGAGATGCTATGAGATAATACGAAATCTCATTTGCACTCCTGGGCTAAGTGCTTGATGCCACATTTTTGGAGGACCACAGGCAAACAAAACCGGGTTCAGAAGAAAGCTGTCACCATGGTTAGGGAACTGAGTGGTAGCATTTGCGTAATAACTTATTCTGGATGTTCCCAGAAAGCTGAACTAGGACCTGAAATGGACAGTTTAAGAAATTTGAGTTTCACTACATTTAAGGAGGAACTTTTTAAACCATTAGAGTTTTTCTGAAGTGGAAAGGTATAACTTCTGTATACTTGGAATTGTCTAAGCAGAGACTTTACAACCCAAATAGGGAGATATTGGAGGAAATTCAAGTATCAAATGGCAGGGGAAGGAGAGGTAAGGTAGTTAAGATACCTACTCCAATTCTAATATTCTAATTTCATTGGTTATAGGGATCATTTTTTATTATTATTATACAGAACTGTTCTTGTGATGGTAAGATTCCAGGTATGATTGTATGTGGTAGTAATAAATGGAACTCATGAAGGATCTTTCAGAAATAGTAGCTAACACTTCTGTGCCACATTTGTAGTCCTGAATGTGAATGTTTCAATTATGAATACATTTTTGTAGTCAGCGACTCAGTTTCCAAAGCTTTTTGTTAAAAAGTAAAAGTGGACATTTTAGATTTTAAAAAGAGGTATGGGGATAGAGGAATCAGTTTATTGTTATGAAGGTAAAGGAGAATGTCGACATTCAGAGACGGCTTTCTGGCAGCTGTCAGGCACCAGTGCTGCTGACAGCTGGCAAACTCAGTACATGATTCTTTCTGAGACTGACATTTTGCTCTCCTTTAGCATCTACACTTCCTACTGGGAAAACAGACCCACAGGTGGAAATCTGATCTCTGAAATTAAGAGTAGAATTGTATTAGCTGGTATTCTTAATTGAATGATGATTTCTTAAAGTATCAAAATAAAGACAAGTTTATAACCATTTGAATTAAAAATATGGTTGCCAATTTTGTTGGTAATTTACATATTTGATTTTGTTGGTAGATAACATATTATTCACATGTGAATTTTGACAAAATCTCAATTAACCAGACTCCTGCCATTTCCAAGTTTAAATTTTGTTTGTAATCTATCCCTTTTCATTTTGCAACACATAAAATACTAGAATCTCAGAGAAAAATCTTGGTATCTTTTAAAAAGAATTCTAACTAGTGAATTTTTTAAAATAGTATCTTTGTTGAAGGAAAGAGAATCTGAAGGAATAAAAACAAATTTGTAATTGTCATCTCTCAGTAAGCATGTGATGAGGATTGTTTTCAATTCTGGAAGAAAACAATTTGAGATTGCTAGTAAAGCTTTGAATTTATAGAGTGCTTGGGATACAACAAAAGAAATAACCTTTAACTTTTACAGTCTAATATATTTGTGAGCTATATCAGTAAGAGACTAGTTATACCTTTCACAAGATTTGTTATTTAAGAGGTAAAGTGTCAGTGGAAAACACTAATGATTTAATTAAACCAAAAATATATCAGGAGTTAGTTATTTAGTTACGGGAAGAGCAGGGAGGCAATTGATATGAAAGAG
>NW_006791954.1:4373643-4402382 GCF_000442215.2 Lipotes vexillifer | reverse complement strand
AGTGTTAACTAGGGTTTTCTGCTTGATTGTAATGTTGGCTTTTAAATGAGGTAAGAAAAATGATTTTACCTAATGATATCAAAAAATCCCAATGTATATGCTGAGTTTATATTTGTACACATACAAAGGTACATTTTAAAATATTTTATCTGGATGTTTGGCATCATGTGGGTTTTTTTTAACCCTCTGAAAAGTCACATTAATTTTTTAATCAGTGAAATTTGTAAAATGCTTTGTATGAAGGGTGCTGTTTAGATCCTTTATCTTTTTGATTACTGCATTAATGGAAAATGCTTTTGCCTGAAATTCCAATTGCAGGAGTTTTGGAAATATTGATAGAAGATGGTCATTGTTAAGCTGTTTCCTAGTATAATATCTTTAGAATTTTGTTTTTTCCTGATCCAGAGTTTTAATGTTTGTTTTAAATAAATAGCTTTGCAGTGAGTGGTACCCCAAGCAGCAATGAGATATTCTAAAATCTAGAGCTGTGCTATTCAGTAGAACTTTCTACAGTGATGGAAATATTCTTTATCTGTGTTATCCAATATGAAAGCCCCTAGCTACGTGTTCTGTTGATTACTTAAAATATGGTTGGGGGGACTTCCCTAGTGGCGCAGTGGTTAAGAATCTGCATGCCAATGCAGGGGAGCCGGGTTCGAGCCCTGGTCCGGGAAGATCCCACATGCCGCGGAGCAACCAGGCCTGTAAGCCACAACTACTGAGCCTGCGCCCTAGAGCCCACGAGCCACAACTACTGAGCTCGTGTGCCACAACTACTGAAGCCCGCACACCTAGAGCCCGTGCTCTGCAAAAAGAGAAGCCACCACAATGAGAAGCCCACGCACTGCAAGGAAGAGTAGCCCCCGCTCGCTGCAACTAGAGAAAGCCCGCGCGCAGCAATGAAGACCCAACGCAGCCAAAAATAAATAAGTAAAAGACTTCACCTTTAAAAAAAAAATCTTAAAAAAAAAAATGTGGTTGGGTAACTGAGAAACTAAATTTTTAATTTTTATTAACTTAAATTTAAACTCAAATTGGCACATGTAGCTAGAGGCTATTATATTGGACAGTTCAGTATTAGTGCTAGTATTAATAATAGATTTAGAGCAGGTCTTGGTAAACTTTTTCTGTAAAGTACCAGATAGTGAATGTTTTAGGCTTTGCAAATCATATAGTCTCTGTTACAAGTACTCAACTCTGCTGTTGGAATACAAAAGCAGTCATAGACAACGCGTTAATGAACGGATTTGGCTGTGTTCCAATAAAACTTTATTAACACTGAAATTTGAATTCCATCTAATTTTCAAGTCGCATGAAACAGTATTCTTTTGATTTTTTTCAACCATTAAAAAATGTAAAAATCATTCTTAGTTCACAGGCCATACAAAAGCAGGTGATAAGCTGTAGTTTGCAGAACCTTGACCTAGAGTGTTTATAAGTAGCAAAGATAGAGATATAAAAATTCATGTGTTAATTCAACAAATTTATTGAGTGGCTATCACAACTGGGCACTATTTTGAGAGCTGAAGATACAGCAAAATAGCAATATAAATTAGAGTCAACATCCATGTTTTCATGGAGTTTACATTCTGGTGGGGGGAGACAGATTTTAAAAATGAACAAATGTATGTCAGGTGGCGAAAATGAAATTTTTAAAAATAAATTTATTTATTTATTCATTTTTATTTTTGGCTGCCTTGGGTCTTTGTTGCTGCGCAGGGGCTTTCTCTAGGTGCAGTGAGTGGGGGCTACTCCTCATTGAAGTGCACGGGCTTCTCATTGTGGTGGCTTCTGTTGCGGAGCATGGACTCTAGTCATGCGGGCTTCAGTAGTTGTGGTGCATGGGCTTAGTTGCTCCGCGTCATGTGGGATCTTCCTTGACCAGGGCTTTAACCCGTGTCCCCTGCACTGGCAGGTGGATTCCCAACCACTGCGCCATCAGGGAAGCCCGAAAATGAAATTTTATGAAGAAAAACAAAGAGAAAAGAAAGTGCCAATGGAGGATGACATTTTATTATAGGGTAGTTAGGTAAAACTTGTTCAATAAGGTGACTTTTGAGCACACACCTGAATGAAGTAAGGAAGTGGGCCACTTGGCTATCTAGGGGAAGAACATTTTGGTCAGAGGGAAGGGTAAAAGCAAAGGTCCTGAGGCAGGAGCATGCTTTACCAATTCAAGTAAAATGGAGAGATGTAGAAAATTGACAAGAATTGTATTTCAACAAAATTAACCCACTTTGGAATTCTTCCATCATTTGCATCAGATATGTATAAATATCAGTAAAGGGAACTATATTTCTATCAAAAGCAATATAGGGACCTTTCCTTCTTAGCTTTCTAGAGCATTCTTTTTGGAAAATAGTTTAAAACTATGTAGACTGCCAACACATTAAAAAAGACCCCAGTAGACCCCATCACGGAAACTTTTTGAAGTCTTTTGTGGACTGAAGTATGAAGGAATTACAAAATGATCCATTAAAAACTGTAAAACTTTTGCTGCACTTAGAAATGTTTAACGGGTTTCTGGTCTTCAGATGGGAATTCCTTTACCATCTATTCACTACTGGACTTCATATGTTTATAAAGACCTTTGAGTTCAAGGGGGGAAATGCACTTCCGTCAATTTTGTCCTTGTCTTTTAAGTATTTTTTAGCACCTAAGAAGAATGTCTGTGTAGCCTGATTATAGATGGCTTTAATGTCTCCTTCAAGTTCTGAATACTCAGATAGTCAAATCTTTTTCTCTTGGAAACTGTACTCAGTTCCTTCTGGTGTTATTTACAGCACACAAAGGCTGCTTGAAAAAATATTGAGAGATATTTAAATGTCACTGTCAGAGTTTAAAAGGTTCAGGGGACCAGGACCTTTTTCCTTTAGGTCACCAAATCAAAAGCCATCTTGCTCTGTAGTAACGAAAAGGTGTTTTCACACGAAGGTTGTTCATGTGAAACTTTTGAGCTAGTTTTCTTTTTTTTTTCCTGTTCCGAATCCCTTTAGTGTGCAGTTAAAAGTTTCACAGTTAGCTTTAAAAAAAAAAAAAAAAAAAAAACTTAAAAAAACCCACTATCAAACTTTCTGAAAAGTTGCAATACTGTACAAAAAACTATTTTTTTCCGGAAATTTTGAGAGTAAGTTGCTGACATGAAGCTCTGTCACCCTTGAATACTTTAGTGTGTGTTCTACCTTCTCCCACGTAACCACAAAACAACCATCAAAATCAGGAAATTAACATTGATCTATGACTACCATTTTAAAAAAATATTTATTTATTTATTTGGCTGTGCCGGGTCTTAGTTGCGGAATGGGGTATCTTCGTTGCTGGGTGCAGGATCTTTTAGTTGTGGCATGTGAAATCTTAGCTGCGGCATGTGGGATCTAGTTCCCTGACCAGGGACTGAACCTGGGCCCCCTGCATTGGGAGCACGGAGTCTTAGCCGTTGGACTACCAGGGAAGTCCCCATGACTACCATTTAATCCTCAGACCCCATTCAGATTTCTCCAGTTACTTCTATAACGTCCTTTACTTCAGGAGGATTCAGCTCAGAATCATACATTGCATTTAGTTGCCACGTCTCTTCACTCTCCTTCAGACTGGAATAGTTTCTCAGTTTGTCACGACCTTGACACTTTTGAGGATTACAAGCCAGTTATTTTGTAAATTACCCTCAGTTAGTTTGTTTTCTCACGTTTAGATTCATGTTGTGCATACTTTACAGGAATATCATAGAAGTGATGCTGTGGGGTTTTTTTTATATATAAATTTATTTATTTATTTTAGGCTGCGTTGCGGCTGCGTTGCTGCGCGCGGGCTTTGTTGCGGCGAGCAGGGGCAACTCTTCGTTGCGGTGCGCGGGCTTCTCATTGCGGTGGCTTTTCTTGTTGCGGAGCATGGGCTCTAGGCGTGCAGGCTCAGTAGTCGTGGCTCGCGGGCTGTAGAGCGCAGGCTCAGTAGTTGTGGTGCAGGGGCTTAGTTGCTCTGCAGCATGTGAGATCTTCCCGGACCAGGGCTTGAACCCGTGTCCCCTGCATTGGCAGGCAGATTCTTAACCACTGCGCTACCAGGGAAGTACAATGCTGTGTTCTTTTCATTGTCAGTGGACACATAATTTTCATTTGTCCCATTACCGATGATGATCACTTTGCTCAGTTACCGTGGTGTCTACAGGGCTCTCCACTATATAGTTTCTCTTTTCATGTTTGTAATAATAAGTATTTTGAGGAGAAGCACTTTGAATCTATATAAATATTCCATTTGTTACTAGGCTTTCAACTTATTAACTTTCTTATTAATGTCAATATGGACTCATGAATTTCTGTTTTTTTTTCAATGAGTTATAATCTAGTACTATCATAATAATTTTGATGCTCCCTTGTCTCAGATTTGGCCAGTGGAAACCCCTTCAAAATGGTTTCTATATCCTTTTAACATAACCTCTTCGTTCTGTGAGCACTTCCTTGCTTTCTGACACAACAAAATGTTCCACTCTCACCTGTACTTTCCCTGCCCCAGCCTTGGAGTCAGCCATTTCTCCAAGGAATCTGGTTCCTTTAAGTTGAGAATGATATTTAGAAGTTAATATCTATATGCTAGAAGCTGTTGTGGTGTCACTGCTCCCAGGTGCTCTCAGTGGACAGGGCTAGAGACTATGTGTATGTATGCCATACATATACACACATTTACATCTATATTTTGTATCAATTGATATACAGTAGAAGCCATGTGTTCCTGCCAATACTTGCATTTCCAATATAGGACCACAGGTTTCCATATTTGTAACTCCCTTCTCTGACAGAGAAAACCTGGGTCTCGTTATCTGTTATTATATTTTTCTTATTTGATCAATCCTCCTTTATATAACCAGTCATCCATCGCCACTGCCATCTCCTCTTCAGTGAAGATGCTTTCCTTGCCTCATTTGGGTTTTGACATTCTGTCCTACAGCCACTGATCTATGTGGACACCCTTTTCAGCTGTTGGTGTCTGACATCCCAGTGCAAGGCTGCGCCTAATATGTGGATGCCCTCTTTACCCCACTCAAGTTTGGACACTTTGCACTGGACCGCATCCATGCACAGAAACTCTCCTCACTCCATTTGGGCTCCTTGGTGCCAGCCCTCACTGTCCCTGTGCAGGTACCTTGCTCACCCTGTTTACTCTCTGAAACCGGAGCACCCCCAGGCATAGATGTCCTCTTCACTATGCTCAGGCTCTGACTCTTCATGCTAGGCCATCACTTACTTGGATATCCTCTTCATGCCTCTCAGACTGTAACACTCCAGGCCACGTAATTCTCCCGCCCTTCTTATCTGTCTCAGGCTCTGACTTCCCATGCTGTCTGCCCTTCATATAGAATCCCTCCTCATTTCATTCTGAATGTCTACCACACACAGGCACACTCTTCATGCTGGTTGGTCTCCAGCAGTCTGCCTGGCCTGTCCCCATTCCTTGTATGGATGTTTCTTTCACCCATCTTGGGTTTTGACCCCACATAGCAGGCTGCCCCTTTGCTTACTTTAAAAATATTTGTATTTTCCCTGCCCTATGCTTTGCTGCTAACATTTAATGGGTGGTGTGTTAAACTTTTAAAATGAGTATAGAATGTAAGTACAGTGACTACATTTTTCAAAACAATAATTGGAATGTGTCTGAAATATAGTATAGAATATTTGAAATCAGTGCTATCCAGAGCAGTTTTGGGTATATGATCACCATTAAAATAAAGAGCAGGGACTTCCCTGATGGTCCAGAGGTTAAGACTCCGTGCTCCCAATTCAGGGAGCCCAGGTTCGATCCCTGGTCAGGGAACTAAATCCCACATGCCGCAATTAAGAGCCTGCATGCCGCAACCAAAGATTCCGCATACCACAACTAAAGATCCTGCACCCTGCAACAAAGAACCTGCACGTGGCAACGAAGGTCCTGCATGCCTCAACTAAAGACCTGGTGCAGCCAAATAAATATTTTTTAAAAAAAAGAATAAAGGAGAGTTTCAATTTCTTTCTTTCTTTCTTTTTTTTTCTGGCTGCACTAGGGTCAGTAGTTGCAGTGCATGGGCTCAGTTGCCCTGTGGCATGTGGGATCTTAGTTCCCTGACCAGGGATTGAACCCATATCCCTTGCATTGGAAGGTGGATTCTTAACCACTGTGCCACCAGGGAAGTCCCAAGAGTTTCAATTTCTAGCAATAGAAGAGTACCTCCTATTGAACCAAACTTCCAACAGATAACAATGATAGGTTCTGGACAAAATACGAAAAAAATCTGTTACCTGCTACCAACTTGTTTTTATGGCTTTTTTGCCCAAGGGCAGGCCCCAGTTTTAGCATCAGGGTGACCAAAACTTGAGTAGATAATCCACAGTTTTACTAGCTTAAAAAACGATAGCAATCACAACAGTTGGGAGGCAAAGGGGGAAATCCTAGAATGGAGAGGGCAGAGAGGGCTTTTTGTGTATAAATTCTCTGGCTGGACCAAATCTTTAGCTAATCCTTGAACTACACATGTATGGGTCATACCCTGAGCAATCCATCAGAGGTGAAAGTAACTGAATAGAGATTTACACTTCTGCAAGAGTGACCAACTTGTCCCAGGTTCCCTGAGGGTGTGAAAGTTCTGTGGTGTGGGAAAATCCTCAATCCCAAGTATACTGGGACAATTGGTTATGCTAGCTGCTGCCCACCACAAATGAAACAGAATTTGAGTTTAACTACATGCTTTAAAAAGTAAAATAAACAAAGAAAAGATCTTATATGCTTCAAAAGAACATAACAGACTCCAGAAATTCTGTAGTATCTTTATAATGTCCAGGGTACAATCCAAAATTATTAGGTTATATGAAGAAACAAGAAAATGTGACCCATACTCAAGAGAAAAGGAAACCAAAGATGACCGAGCCCAAAGTGACATAGGTATTGGACGAGGATCTTAAACAAGTATAATAATTATATTCAAAGATGCAAAGAAGGGCTTCCCTGGTGGCACAGTGGTTGAGAGTCTGCCTGCCAATGCAGGGGACACAGGTTTGTGCTCCGGTCCGGGAGGATCCCACATGCCGCGGAGTGGCTAGGCCCGTGAGCCATGGCTGCTGAGCCTGCGCGTCCGGAGCCTGTGCTCCACAACGGGAGAGGCCACAGCGGTGAGAGGTCTGCGTACCACAAAAAAAAAAAAAAAGATGCAAAGGAAAATATGCTTGTAATGAATTAACAAAGAGGAAATCTAGCAGAGAGAAATGGAAATTCTAGAACTAAAAATTATAATATCTGAAATAGAAAACTCACTGGATAGGCTTGACAGCACATTAAGATGAGATAAGAAAGAGTAAGTGAACTTGAAGATTTATCAATGAAAATATTCAATCTGAGCAACAGAGGAAAGAATTTGGGGGGGGAAGAATAGAACCTCAGGGAACTGTGGGAAAATATGAAAAAGTCTAACATACATGTAAATGAAGTCCTAGAAGAAAAGGGGCAAGAGAATGGAGGAGAAAAAGTATTTGAAGAAATAATGGCTGAAAATTTCTCAGGTTTGGTGAAAAACATAATTTTACACATAAAAAGTTCGGTGGACCCAAGTGGGATAAATGTGGATAAAACCACACCTAGACATATCATAGTCAAACTGCTAAAAACCAAAAGTCAGGAGAAAATCTTGAAAGCATTCAGAGAAAAAGAATACATATATATAGGAAGACAACAATACAAAATATCACTGACTTCTCATCAGAAACAACGGAGGATAGAAGATAGTGGAACGCCATCTTTAAAGTGCCAGAAGAAAACTGTCAACCCATAATTCTATGTCAAGTAAAAACAACCTTTAAAGCTGAAGGCAAAATAAAAATATTTCCAAATAAATGAAAACTAAGAAAAGTTGTCATTCATACAGCTGCCCTACTAGAAATGCTAAAGGAAGCTCTTTAGACTGAAGAGAGACAATACCAGAAAGGAACTCAGGTCTTTATGAAAAAATGAAAAGCACCAGAAATGCTAAGTATATGGGTAAATACAAAGTACTAATTTGTTCCACTTAATCTCTTTAAAGTATAATTGCTGCATGGATTCATTTTATTCTCCTTGAGGCATATTTTAGGGAGGATATAGAGAAACAATAGTCCTGCTCTGAAGAGGAAATCAGCAATTACGTCTTCCAAAATAGTATCCTTATTAAATTTAGAGTGCTCAAATCCGAAAAAATTTACTCTAAGTAGCTAATATTTGTAATCCTTTTCTTTTCAGATATAAAACCAAATGTGGAACTGAAAAGCACTCAAGAGCAGTCTGTGCCCACAGGTAACATCAGGGCTTTCCACTCTGAAAATATACCGTTACTGAATAGACCAAAGGAAGAGGAATATTCTGATTGCAATAAAAATGCTATGGAAATGTGTTGGGGAAAAAATGTGGTTGTCTCTTCCTGATACAAAAATAACATATCCATTTAGATCATATAAGTTCTTTGGCATCACAGAGCCAAACCATCTACCTAACATTAATCACTGGTTTTTAATTTTCTTTTCACATTTTTTCAACTGATTGGTTTGAATAAAGACAGTTTTTGTTGAACAATATAGTAGCTTATATTTGAACAACTTGTGCTTTTCACTCAGGAACAGTGGTCAGCAAACTTTTTGTAAAGGGCCGGAGAGTAAATATTTTAGACTTTGTGGGCCATATATGGTCTCTGTTGCCTATTCCTCTTTATGTTATTTACAATCCTTTAAAACTGTAAAAACCATTCTTACCTCCTGGGTCCATACAAAAACAGACCATGGCTAGATTTGGCCTCAGGCCACAGTTTGCTGACCCCTGCTCCAGAATAAACTATAAACATTTAAAGTAATCTATTTCCTAACAATAACTTCTGTGTTTTCTCCATTGATTAACTCACTTTGTTTGAATCAAAGCTTTTGCTATATTACAAAATTTACCACTTAAGTGCCTTGTTATATTTCTGTGAGTTGTAAGCTTATGTTTTTGGGGTTTTGGCTTTTTAAAATTTATTTATTTATTTACTTATTTTTGGCTGCATTGGGTCTTTGTTGCTGTGCGCGGGCTTTCTCTAGCTGCAGCGAGCAGGGGCTACTCTTCGTTGTGGTGTGTGGGCTTCTCATTGCAGAGGCTTCTCTTGTTGTGGAGCACGGGCTCTAGACATGTGGGCTCAGTAGTTGTGGCACGTGGGCTCAGTAGTTGTGGCTTGCGGGCTCTAGAGCGCAGGCTCAGTAGTTGTGGCGCATGGGCTTAGTTGCTCTGTGGCATGTAGGATCTTCCCGGACCAGGGCTTGAACCCGTGTCCCCTGCATTGGCAGGTAGATTCTTAACCACTGCACCACCAGGGAAGCCCTAACCTTATGTTTTAATTGAACCTGTACCTCATATTAGTTGTTCAGGCATGCACTTTACGTCCATTATTTCAGGCTTGAGAAAAGTAAACTATTTAGAGTCTTACTGTCTAAGAGTATATGTTATAATATGCAGAAAAGAGAAACTTTACCTATAAATCAAAACCTGAGTCCATGATGACCACATTTTCAGGACCTCTTAGTCATGGATTTTATGTAATATGTTTCCATTTTACTCCTACATGCCAGTAAAATGTCCTGCTCCATGTGTTCACTCATGCCTGCAGCTGAAAGGAAGACCCTGCAGTTTCTAATCACCTCTCTTATTTCAGCCCCTCCTTAGTGCCACAGGATTCAGTGTCTTTATTTGTTGCATGTAATAGATTCTCAGCAGATATTTTACTGAAAATTGGGAAGGAGTTTAATAGCAAGTGGGTATCTTTTCTGTTCATTTCTTTTATCATCTTTTTGTTAAGATACCGTGCTTATATGTGAAATAATTCCAGCTACGTCATGCCTTCTTCCTTACTTCTAATACTATCAGTATTTATTGTACGAAATTATATTTTTGTTAAACTTGATTTTTAGTAAGTTTGCTGTTGATTTAACCATGCTTTTATTATGTCTACTGCCTTTTACGTAGGAACTCCCATAACACTTTTTTTTCCCCTTAATCTCATGTCCGAGTCTACATTATAGGCCTGAGTCTTGCATTATAGCTGTGCATTTGTTTTATCTACATCTGTAAAGTATAAGCTCCTTGAAGACAGGAATTATAATCTATTCATATCTGTAGCCTTGTCAACATTTAGTAAATGTTTGATGAAATACAGGAATTTGGGGGCCAGTATGCTTTCCACAGAATCACATTTATAATGTGAACAGAAAAGGAAAATAGGATTTGGTACAGAAGCTTACAGGCTTCCTCTCAGGAAAGCATCTTTCCCAAATTGAGTTATGCCAGTAGTTTCAGACTCAGTATTTCTCATCACTATATGTTAATATTTCTTGGTCTTAACTAGCAATAGCATCCTACTGAATATTCTGAGATATACCAAAGGAGAGAGAATTTCAATCCAAAGGAACTTGAGTGCATTTTAACTCAGGTGAAAGAAATAGTCAAGAAAATGATGTCTAATGGAAAGGCACATGAACCTCGGGCATCTTTCTAAACCTCAAGAGTTTTCACATATATCTTACTTGGGTATATGTGAAAGCGATATTGTCTATCACTAAGGGATTGGGTGAAGCTGAAATAGGAGTCTTACTTAATACATGTTTATAAAAATCCTTTAAAGTTGACTGCATAGTTAAAATTCTTCTTATCTCCTAGAAGGTTCGGTGCTTTTGCATGACTACGATTTAACCAAACCTCATGAAACAGAAAATGTGGATGGTACAGAAGGCCCAGCCAATCAAGATGAAGACATAGGAGGTGAGCCATAGTGTATAGACCAGAAACTAAAGATACCGTTCAGGCTCAACATGGAGAAGAAATGAGGAAATCTCCGAGGAAAACTTGCATTTGTGGGTTGAGTTGGAAGGAATTCAGTTTTGTTCACTTTACAAATATTTATATTTAATAATTTGCTACAGGATGTCAGCAAATTTTGAGAATTTCAGGTGCTTATTCAGTGTTCAAGTTATACTAACTTCTTTTTTAAATTTTTTAAAATTAATTTTTATTGGAGTATAGTTTATTTACAATGTTGTGTTAGTTTCTGCTGTACGGCAAAGTGAATCAGTTATACATATACATACGTACACTCTTTTTTAGATTCTTTTCCTATATAGGTCATTACAGATTACTGAGTAGAGGTCCCTGTGTTATACAGTAGCTTCTTATTATCTACTTTATATATAGTAGTGTGTATATGTCAATCCCAATCTCCCAGTTTATCCCTCCCCCTCCTTCCTCCTCGGTAACGATAAGTTTGTTTTCTACATTTGTGACTCTATTTCTGTTTTGTAAATAAATTCATTTGTACCATTCTTTTTTAGGTTCCACATGTAAGTGATATCATATGATATTTGTTTTTCTCTGTCTGACTTACTTCACTCAGTATAACAATCTCTAAGCCCATCCATGTTGCTGCAAATGGCATTATTTCATTCTTTTTAATGGCTATTATTCCATTGTATATACGTACCACATCTTTTTTTTCTTCATCCTTACTGGAGTATAATTGCTCTACAATGCTGTGTTAGTTTCCGCTGCACAACAAAGTGAATCAGCTGTTTGTACACATATATCCCCATATCCCCTCCTTCTTGAGCCTCCCTCCCACCCTCCCTATCCCACTCCTCTAGGTCATCACAAAGCATCGAGCTGATCACCTTGTGCTGTGCAGCACCTTCCCACCAGCCATCCATTTTACATTTGGTAGTGCATACACGTCAATGGCACTCTCCCACTTTGTCCCAGCTTCCCCTTCCCCCACTGTGTCCTCAAGTCCGTTCTCTATGTCTGCATCTCCATTCCTGCCCTACCACTAGGTTCATCAGTACCTTTTTTTAGATTCCACATACATTCGTCAGCATATGGTATTTTTCTCTTTCTGACTTACTTCAGTCTGTATGACAGACTCTAGGTCCATCCACCTCATTACAAATAACTCAATTTTGTTCTTTTATGGGTGAATAATAATCCATCGTATATATGTGCCACATCTTTATCCATTCATCTGTTGATGGACATTTAGGTCATTTCCATGTCCTGGCTATTGTAAATAATGCTGCAATGGACATAGGGGTGCATGTATCTTTTCGAATTATGATTTTCTCTGGATATATGCCCAGGAGTGGGGTTGCTGGATCATATGGTAGCTCTATTTTTAGTTTTTTAAGGAACCACCATACTGTTCTCCATAGTGACTGTACCAATTAACACTCCCACCAACAGTGTAGGAGGGTTCCCTTTTCTCCACACCCTCTCCAGCATTTATTGTTTGTAGACTTTTTCATGATGGCCATTCTGACCAGTGTGAGGTGGTACCTCATCATAATTTTGATTTGTGTTTCTCTAATAATTAGTGATGTTGAGCATCTTTTCATGTGCTTTTTGACCATCTTTATGTCTTCTTTGGAGAAATGTCTATTTCGATCTTCTGCCCATTTTTTGATTGGGTTGTTTGTCTTTTTGGTATTGAGCTGCATGAGCTGTTTGTATATTTTGGAGATTAATCTCTTGTAGGTCGCTTCATTTGCAAATATTTTCTCCCATTCTGTGGCTTGTCTTTTTGTATTTCATTTTTTAAATAATATGTTTATTTTACTTCCATCACAAAAGTAATACATGTTCATGATAGAAAGTTTGTCTGGGATATTTTCCACCAATTCTCCAATTCTCCGGACACCAACTGGGCATCCAGCAATTCAATTCAATTCAATTCTTATGTTAACTTCTAGAGTTAGTGCAGAACCCACAGGTTAAGGGCTCAGTCCCACAAGACTGCCCTCACTTCAGACACCACTTAAAAGTACCAGGTCCCCAGGTTACCTGAACTTCTGTCCAACTTGACTACAAATTCGGGATTTCCCACAACCACCCCCACCCTCAGGTTTGATAATTTCCTAGAATGACTCACAGAACTTAGGAAAGCACTTTACATACTATTACTGGCTTATCATAAAGGACACAACTCAGGAACAGACAAATGGAAGAGGTGCATTGGGCAAGCTATGGGATGGGAGGGTACAGAGCGTCCATACCCTTTCTGGGCACACCACCTTCTAAGCAGCTTGATGTCTTCACCAGATGTTCTCTGAATCTTACAGTTCAAGAGTTTTTATAGAGCTCAATCTCCAGTCCCTTTCCTGGAGGTTGGTGGGTGAAAGTTCCAACCCTCTAATCACTTGGTCTTTCTGGTGACCAACCCATCCTGAGGCTATCTAGGGGCTGCACCTTAAGTCACCTCAGTAGCATAAACTCAGGTGTGATTGAAAGGGGCTTGTCATGAATAGCAAAAGACACTCTTATCACTCAGGAAATTTCAAGGGTTTTAGGAACTTCGTACCAGGAACCTGGGACAAAGACCAAATGTAGTCTTTGACCATGAATCTCTTATAGCAAATGCATCATAGAAGTCAAAACCTACTGGCACATTACTAGAGTCACACTCAGTCATTAATTAGTCCAGTCCATCATCATAGCATATGAAAATGTCTTCTAGGGTGAGACTGCTCAGATTTGCAGGCTTCCATTTGATCTTGTCAGGTTCCAAATGCAGGAGTGGTCTCAGCAATACATGGCTTCATCTTTTCAAGCATCTGGTATAACTAAGCTAAAACACAATATTATTCCCTTGCTCTGAGTCTCTATTGAGATTGTAATATAATATTGGATTGCCTTCATTGCATAGCCCATTGATTCATTCCTTTGCCCTCAACTACTATTCCTCCTTCTCTCCATTTATTTATACTTAAACTTTTCCACCTTTGGAAGGAACTTTAGATTCAGCTACTGTGATGTTCTAGATTTCAGGCAACAATACTAGTCTAGTAAGTGCCTCCCCTTCAGTTCACTTCTATTCATATAGGGTAGAGTTACTTAGGTACGGAACTAGTGGGCTATTTTTACCACCAGGCAGTGGCTACTTTCAGTGTTAACCTTGATTTTGCTAAATGGAATGAAGACATAACCTGCCTTATCAGGCCTTTAGGAATTCTGACATAAAGGTTTAAAACTATAGTTACAGTTTCTTGCTTAGAAATCATCCCTGTTTCTGGCACTTGTAGTTGCATCCCTGGTCCTGTGACTACAGGGCATCAGATAGGAAAGAGAAAGTTGAGGTATATGGAGAAGAAAAAAAAAGTATAGTTATCATACCAGTGTCCTCTCTCCTTGGAAAGAATCATGTAATCATACCATGATCTTCCTCCCATGGAAAAAATTGCATAGTCATACTAGCAGCCTCTCCCCACCGTCTCTTCCCCAGATCCACCAGAAAAACAGAGGAGTCTATCTAGTGGGGACAACACTGCCTTAGCTCCTCTTATGTTGTGAACACACACTCTTTTTCTTTTTTTTAAAAAATTAATTAATTAATTTATTTTTGGCTGCGTTGGGTCTTCGTTGCTGTGCGCGGGCTATCTCTAGTTGCATTGCTGTGCGTGGGCTTCTCATTGCGGTGGCTTCTCCTGTTGTGGAGCACCGGCTCTAGGCGTGCGGGCTCAGTAGTTGTGGCGCATGGGCTTAGTTGCTCCGTGGCATGTGGGATCTTCCCAGACCAGGGCTCGAACCTGTGTCCCCTGCATTGGCATGTGGATTCTTAACCAATGCACCACCAGGGAAGTCCCTGAACACACACTCTTGAAGACATATAAACCAACCTTTCGCACCTACATCTCCCCCTGTTTTAAACAACCAATGTTTCAACTGCCTGTTCCAATTCTCTATGAAACTATTATTCTGAGGAGAATATCTCTCTGCCTACTCATTATTTGATGTTATGAGCTGTAAAGTGTGTTCCTTGCTCTGAATAAATGTGATTTGGTGGTCCAGATGGGTGCAATATCTTCTGTTCTGGTTCTTTTATAGTAGTTGGACCATTTGCATCTACCACCAGGTAAGCAAAGCCCAGTCCAGAGTCAACGCCTATTCTATCAAAACCCATTTGTAGCCCCACTGGGGCTACTGACATTGGTTCAGTGTAATCCACTTGCAAGCTGTGTGTGGGGTCTTCCCCCTGAGGACTCTCCGCCATAGCCATCTGCAGCCTCTGTTTTTCTTGTTGGCATACTGAACAGTTCTTGAAGGCATTTTGAGCCTCAGAGGGCACAAAAGGAATATGTGCAGATTCAGCCCTCTGCACTGCTTTGGTCCCCAAATGTCCACTTATTTCATGGACCCAAGTGGCCACCTCAAGCTAATACCCCATAATATCCATGGATGATTGGTCATTATCCAATCCTGGAAGGGGTTTCTTCTGTTAGGCATCAACCTGTCCTACTTTAATGTACCCGTCCAATTCCCATAGTGCTTTCCATAGGGCTATGGTTCATATGGACATCCCTTTAATAGACCAGACTTCCATAGCCCTCTGCTTATCGGTATGGCTAGACCATTGGCCATCACTCATGAGTCAGGTAAAAAACAAAACATAGAGGCTTTCATTGTTGTTCGATTCTTCCATCCCTGTTAGGTAAACAGCGTGTAATTCATCCCACCAAACTGATTTGTTTTTACCTTCCTCAATCAGAGTGGTAGTCTTCCAAACAGGATATTGGCCGTTTACCTTGGAACTGCCATCCATAAACCAAACAGCGTTTTGTTGGTCAGTCAAGAGCTGTTTATAGGGCACTGTCCAAGTGGCAATAGAATCCGGCAGCTCCTTACACAGTTCAAAAGTCAGTCCTAGGAGAAAAGAGGCTCCCTGCTTGTGAGTATCTCCTACTTACATTCCCCTTGTAGCACAATCCTGTATAAACCATTTGCATTTTATTATGGAGCTCTTCTGGGCGTTGCCCTCCCCCCATTAGAGCATTTTTCTGACATCTCCTAAGACGTCATGGGTGTTTCAGATATTAAGATTATTTTTTGTCCTGCAATCATAGGGGCAGTTTCAATTAATTTCTGATATCAGCCTACTAATTGCCCCTCAAATAGAAATTCTCTATTCCATCCTCCCCATAGTTGTCACTGGGAAGCACTCCCAGGCTTCTGCCGTAAGCCCCAACCTATGTTCTACATAGAGCTATCGCACAAAATTTGTCCGCACCAGCACTCCAGCTTCTCTTCTACACTGTGTGGACTTGGGCAATCTTATCCATCCTCATTTAGCATGTCCAATTAATATCGCTTGAAGGATAGATTTACATGCCTCCTGTTTTACAAAGTAGTTCCCCAGACACAATATCTGTACCCGTAATACATTCAGGTAAAAGAGGTACAACCACTTCGCACGTACCAGTTTTCCTCCAAACTTTCACCTTAATCAACCAACCCTTATATTCCTTTTTAAAAAAATTGAAGTATAGGGCTTCCCTGGTGGCGCAGAGGTTGAGAGTCCGCCTGCCGATGCAGGGGACACGGGTTCGTGCCCTGGTCTGGGAAGATCCCACATGCCGTGGAGCAGCTGGGCCCGTGAGCCATGGCCGCTGAGCCTGTGCTCCGCAACGGGAGAGGCCACAACAGAGAGAGGCCCGCGTACCACAAAAGAAAAAAAAAAAAAATTGAAGTATAGTTGATTTACAATGTTCTGTTAGTTTCTGGTGTACAGCAAATTGATTCAGTTATACATATATATATTCTTTTTAATGTTCTTTTCCGTTTTGATTTATTACAAAACAGATATTGAATATAGTTCCCTGTGCCATACAGTAGGACTTTGTTGTTTATCTATTTTATATATAGTAGCTTGTATCTGCTAATCCCAAATTCCTAATTTATCCCTCCCCCACCCCCTTTCCCCTTTGGTAACCGTAAGTTTGTTTTCTATATCTGTGAATCTGTTTCCATTTCGTAAATAAGTTCATTTGTGTCATATTTTAGCTTCCACATATAAGTGATATCATATGTATTTGTCTTTCTCTGTCTGACTTACTTCACTTAGTATGACAATCTGTAGGCCCATCCATGTTGCTGCAAATGGCATTATTTCATTCTATTTTATGGCTGAGTAGTATTCTATTGTGTATATATACCACATCTTCTTTGTCCATTCATCTGTTGATGGACATTTAGGTTGCTTCCATGTCTTGGCTATTGTAAATAGTGCTGCTATGAACATTGGGGTGCATGTATCTCTTCGAATTATATTTTTGTCTGGATATATGCCCAGGGGTGGGATTGCTGGATCATACGGGAACTCTATTTTTAGTTTTTTGAGGAACCTCCATACTGTTTTCCATAGTGACTGCACCAATTTACATCCCCACCAACAGTGTTGGAGGGTTCCTTTTTCTCCACACCCTCTCCAGCATTTGTTATTTGTAGACGTTTTATGATGGCCATTCTGACCAGTGTGAGGTGGTACCTCACTGTAATTTTGATTTGTATTTCTCTAATAATTATCTATGTTGAGCATCTTTTCATGTGCCTGTTGGCCATCTGTATGTCTTTTTTGGAGAAATGTTTATTTAGGTCTTTGGCCCATTTTTTTTTTTTTTATTGCAACCCTTATATTCCTAACTAACCTCCATAGGACTCATCAACAGGTTTTGGTTTTACAATATTAGGTAAGAGAGATGTTCCCCAGTTGGACGTAATATCCATTCTCATAAAACATTCAGGTAAAGGAGACACAATTTCTCCATGTAAAGCTTGTTTAAAACATCCCAGTTTTCATCCAAACTACCACCTTAATCCTATCAACCCTTACATTTCTATATTCTCTCAATCTAATCGGAGCCCCCTTTAGGGCTTCACTAACATGTTCTGGTAGCACAGTGCATGAGGTACCCATGTCAGAGAGTTCCAGAAACTTTTCTTCTCCACTCCCCTGACAATTTTATCTCTTCATGTGCAAAAGAATTTGGGTCCCTATTGAGAGGTTGAGCCAGGGGATCCTGGCTCTTTTGTTATGACAAAGATTAACCTGCCCATTGCCCTAGGTGATTTCAGGTCAGATTTCTCATTGCAGTCTTTGCCTTCTAGTTTTTACACTGGAGTGAATAGAGTGGACTTATTCCGGGCCCTTTAAAGTAGAGGAACTAGCAGGGAGTCCTTTTGGTCCACCCAACTTTCTATAGTGCTGTATTAAGACCGTTGTTTCAACTCTATCAATGTCCATTTTATTTATCCCATTTCTTGATAACTATCTAAAGATTTTCATCCTGCTGAAATGAGTCCCTTAACTCTCCCCATTCTTTTTCTTCTTTATTTTGGCCCTATCAATGTTCCCTTTATTCATCTTACTTCTTGATAACCATTTACACTTTTCCGCCTTGATGGGACAAGTCCCTTGACTCTCCCTTCTGCCTCTCCTCATTTTCTTGTTAATTAACCTAATGTTTTTATTAGCATCTGAAAGACCCAAGAGAGGAAGCTGAGACAGCAGATTCAATAAGGCTTCTCAGACTGTTGCTTGATTTTGAAGCAGTAATATTAAATGGGATGCCCATGCAAAAGAGGTCCCCTGTTCTGTGTTTTCTTAGATTCTGTATTTGTCTTTTTGGCATCTATTCATTCATCTATATTTGATGCTTTGATGTTTGGGGACCTTACAGACCCAGGGAAAGACTGTCCTTCCCAGGGAGAGCCAGTTCTTAGAGACAGCAAAGGACTTGGCCAGGAGCATGCTTTTCCTATATAAACCAACCAATCCAGAGTCCATACCCCCCAACCATCTCCTTATCTAAATCTCATGAACTGAACTAATATTTCCCCTGTCTGAAATCAATCCAGGGCCAAGTAGCAGACAACTAGAGACCACTCCTGTTTCCCAAAGCCTGCTGGAATTATTCAAACCAGGCAGTCCTAAACTGTTTATCCTGCCTGCCTTGCCTTTTCTTGGAAACTCCAGTGAAGGCCCTAGCCTAGGATTTTCCTTCCTCTTTTCTGCATCCTGACTGACACTGGTGCTTCGCCCTGTGGCCCTGTGTGGTATAATAAAGTTCTTATACCACCTGTGTGGTGACCCCCTCTATGGACCCTGTGAGTATAATAAACTTCTTCCTTCCAGACCTTGTTCCCATTTCCTCCTGTGGCTGCACCAACTTTACCATACTATATACAACATGTACATGCTTAGAACACCCCCTTAATCCACAGCATTTATCAAGACCTGGGTAATAGGCATATTTAGTGAGTGACTATCTTGGTTATCATAAAGTCAGTCCCATATGACTTACATATGAAACATATCAGCTGCTTCATCTGGGTTGTTCTACATGGCACTTATAGAGGGAGTTGGACAGTCCTCTTTCTCAGGGTAAACAGACCTTACAGTGGCTTTTATCCAGTCAACTAGGCTGGCCATTCCCTCAGGAAAAATGTGCTGTGTTTTTGGATCATGTATAATCATCTGCCATTGTTTCATAGTGAGCTGTGGCTTCTGGATCAACCCAGACATGCTCTTCCACTCTGCAGCATCCCAAACTAAAGACAATGCCCCTAAGTTAGTCACTCTCACAATCCATTTTAGTAAAGGTTCTTCAGGAAGCTGATGATACTGATTGAAAAAATAAGACGACAACTTCACACCCTACCCCCTGGTTTCAGTAGTTTCTTGGTTTTGCCTTCCCGCCACATGAACCACCTTCTTGGTGACCAGAAGTCTTAGAGGTACTCTCTACTGTTCCCACATAATTTTTCCCTTTGGGGGAATCTTTGAGCCTAGTATCTGAAGCACAAACCAACTGAAATCTGAGCTTGGTTTATCATCAAGGTCTGACTCAGAACTCTCTTTTCATTTCATTTTGGCTTTGCAGATAACAGTAACCAAGGAATTGTACATTTTGCTTTTCTCTTATTAGTTTGCATTTCTACACATATGCAGTGAGTCAACTTCCCAAGAGTTGGATCCACCTCTGAATACCCTTGGTAATTTTACTTTTAGTAACTGATCAAAGCACAACTGCTGCTCCATAACACGGGTGACCATGTAGCCAGGAATCAGAGGTTCTTCATCCCTTGCTTTTTCTTCCTTTTTCTTCCCAAACCGTATGTTTCCATGAGCCAGGACTGTTCTAGCAAATCCCACTCATGACACCTATTGTGGGATGGTTCCAACACCAGCAACTGATTCTTCAGACACCAATTCACCATCAATTCAATTCTGCTGCTAACTTCTGGAGTTAGCGCAGAACCCACAGGTTAAGGGCTCAGTCCCACAAGACTGCCCTCACTTCAGACACCACCTGAAAGTACCAGGTCCCCAGGTTTCCTGCACTTCTGTCCAACTTGACTACAAATTCAGGTTTTCACACAACCCCCACTCAGGTTTGATAATTTCCTAGAATGACTCACAGAACTTAGGAAAGCACTTTACATACTATTACTGGTTTATCATAAAGGACACAACTCAGGAACAGACAAATGGAAGAGATGCATTGGGCGAGCTATGGGGTGGGAGGGTGCAGAGCTTCCATGTCCTCTCTGGGCATACCACCTTTTCAGCAGCTTGGTGTCTTCACCAGAAGCTCTCTGAATCTTACAGTTCAAGAGTGTTTATAGAGCTCAATCTCTAGTCCCTTTCCTGGAGGTTGGTGGGTGGGGCTGAAAGTTCCAACCCTCTAATCACTTGGTCTTTCCAACCCATCCTGAGGCTTTCTAGGGGCTGCACCCTAAGTCACCTCAGTAGCATAAACTCAGGTGTGATTGAAAGAGGCTTGTTATGAATAGCAGAAGACACTCTTATAACTCAGGAAATTTCAAGGGTTTTAGGAACTCTGTGTAAGGAATTGGGGACAAAGACTAAATACATTTTTGTGTTTTACCACGGCTTGGAAAGTTCATAGAAGTAGAAAGAAAAAAGAAAAACCCACTTCTATCCTACCACCCAAATATAGTCTGTATTAGCATTATGGAATACTTCCAGGCTTTTTTTTGGAATTTTGAGCACTATATTTATATTAGCATTGCAAACATTTTATACTAATATTTATGTTGCTAAAACTTATCACTATTGCTTTGTGAATATCACTCAGATCTCATCTTAATGTCATTTCTTCAGAGAGACTTTCCTTGACAACCCAGTTATTTTAATGCAGTAGGCTATTGTAATTCTCTGCATGGCACTTTGCAACGGATAATTTTGGAATTTTATTTTGTTTATTGTGTTTCTCCCTCCACCCTTCATGAGCTAGGATCTTGAGTTTTCTTTTTCTCTCTAGGTATTTGCAACACCTAGAATAGTACTTGGCCCAGAGTAGATGTGCAGTAAATATGTGTTTCGTTAAAAAAATACACACACACACACACACAGACATTTTTTTCCTTAAAGGAAGAAAAGAAGAAGACAAAAATTGTTTCTCCAGATCTTCTTTTGTCTTAGATCCTTAAGGACCAAGAAACGGAGTTCTATGTCTAAAACTTCTGAGACTCAAATCACAGCTTCAACTAATATTCCAACTCTGCCTAGCTATACATTAATTTGTACCAGTTCTCAACCACAGAGACTGAAAAATGCTGCCTGGCACAGGATGTGGTCATTTGTGCTGAGGAAAGGCATATGGTGTTCTACCAGCTTTGTGAAACTTTTTGAAAGTGACATCCATGGAGTCACACTCAGAAAGAGGCAAATGATAACTGTGCCTTTGGCTGGCATTCTTCTGAGTTAGAGTTTCTGAGTTCTACTAGTAAACACCATGAAGTTTAGGTCTGAAATGATGATCCCTATACAACTTTTGGTCTGGGAATTTATAATTTATGTTAGAATTTGTTCTGAGTTCAGAAGTAGCCTATGAGTTTTATGTTTTCAGGTAGTCGGGGGAAAAAACAGATGAAATACTCAAGTATAAACAAGAAACCAAATAATTACACTCAACAATAGGAATTTGAAACAGATATTATTAAAAACCATGTGGTACAGCACTTCTCTAGGAATCCATACAATAAATACCTGGCCTCTGTGTTTTGACCCTGCTCCAGAAGTGCTTCCAAGGGTCATCTTCAACTGCTGTGATGCCTATGCCGTTTCTATCACCTTACCTCCAACTACATGTCAGTGGATTAATGGGATACCTGTGTATTTTTCTCAGTTGTTAGGGGTCTGGGAGTGTCATGTAGTTCCTGGTAGAGACTAGACAATACAATCAATCATCCTAAATAATTTGGAAAAGAGAAAAAACAGTTCTTTCTGCTAAGCCTGACTTAGAAAAAAGTGAATAGGCTAACTTTAGCATTCAAAGATTAATTCATCATTTCATGATTAAGCTCCAAACTGATTACTGTACTGTAATGTAATGTAATGTAATGCTGGCATTTAATCTGGGTCATATATCTGGGGAAAGGTTGTTACCAGGCCCCTGCTTTTACAAAAGATATAATATGATCAGTATATACAAATTATATATGCTAAATTATAAAATAACAGAACTGAAAAGTAGCATTACCTGGTAAAAGTTATATAATAATGTATCTTAATATGTATTAAGGCACTTCTGCCATATTCAGCATAGGGAAACATTAAGACTAGAATTAGGATTATACTTTTAAAGGTAGTTAGGGAAATTTAGCTGTAATATAATAATGATTATAAGTAACTTTAAAGTATGCTTTAGAGGATCTTAGTCTGTTTAAATTTAATGAAAGCTTTTTTTTTTTTTTGCTGTATGTGGCCTCTCCCGCCGCAGAGCACAGGCTCCGGACGCGCAGGCCCAGCAGCCATGGCTCACGGGCTCAGCCGCTCCGCGGCATGTGGGATCTTCCCAGACCGGGGCACGAACCCGTGTCCCCTGCATCGGCAGGCCGACTCTCAACCACTGCGCCACCAGGGAAGCCCTAATGGAAGCATTTTTTAATGTCCTCTAAAATGTTTTAGAAACTAAGACCAGTCTTGGAATGTTTTAAATTCAGAATAATTGCCGTCATGTTTAATTTACATATTTAAACATATCATGTGCACCTTTGTAATTTTCCAACTCTTAGAAAATTATCTTATAGAAAAATTAGAAACATTCACTTTATTTTTCTCTAGTGGAAAGGCAGACTAAATTTTTAGAGGGAAAAGTCTTTACCCAACTAGAATTGTTGTTTGAGAAGCAAAATAAAATATTTGGAAAAAAACTTTTTAAAAGTATAAACATTTAAGTTAAATTTACTTGTTTCCCATAAGATAAAAAGATATTTTTGGACTTCCCTGGTGGCGCAGTTTAAGAATCCCCGCCTGCCAATGTAGGGGACACAGGTTCGAGCCCTGGTCCGGGAAGATACCACATGCCACAGGGCAACTAAGTCCGTGTGCCACAGTTACTGAGCCTGAGCTCTACAGCCCGCGAGCCACAACTACTGAGCCCGCATGCTGCAACTACTGAAGCCCGTGCGCCTAGAGCCCGTGCTCCACAACAAGAGAAGCCACGGCAATTAGAAGCCCACGCACCACAATGAAGAGTAGCCCCTGCTCGCTGCAACTAGAGAAAGCCCGCGTGCAGCAATGAAGACCCAGTGCAGCCATAAATAAATAAATAAATAATTTTTTTAAAAAAGATATTTTTATCTTTTTTTTTTAACAATATATTCCTAGGAACCTAGTGCAGGAGTTGGCAAATTATTTTGCAAAGCACCAGGTAGTAAATATCTTGGACTTTGCAGGCAACACGATCTCTGTTGCAGCTTCTCATCTATGCTGTTGTAGTGTAAAGCAGCTGTAACAGATACAGAAATTAATGCATATGGCATTCAATAACTTTATTTATAAAGACTGGCATTAGTGATAGAATGCAGGGGTGGTTAAATGGTTGTTCACTGTAAAATTCTTTCAACTTCTCTGTATTTCTGAAAATTTCATAATAAAATCTTGAGGGGGGTGAAAAAAGCAGAAAAAAAAAAAAGACTGGCAGTAAGTGGGTCAGATTTGGCCTGCAAACCGTAGTTTGCCGACTCCTGGCCTAGAGTATACATTTATTGTGTGATGACTTAAGAAAGCTTTTGGTCCTTGAAAGGAACAAAGTTCATGTAAGCATATCAAAAGGGCATCAATGGGGAGTCTAACACTATTATTATTTTTTTAAGATTTATTTATTTTATTTATTTTTAGCTGCATTGGGTCTTAGTTGCGGCACGCGGGCTCTTCATTGCGGCGCATGGGCTTCACTCTAGTTGTGACAGGCAGGGTCCAGAGCACGTGGGCTCTGTAGTTTGTGGCACGCAGGCTCTCTAGTTGAGGTATGCCAGCCCAGTAGTTGTGGCGCATGGGCTTAGTTGCCCTGTGGCATGTGGGATCTTAGTTCCTTGACCAGGGATCGAACCCGCGTCCCCTGCATTGGAAGGCGGATTCTTTACACTGGACCACCGGGGAAGTCCCTAACACTGTTATTTTTAAAATTAGAAAAATATGCATCACTAACAGCCCTGTTTATCATACACATATACTGTGGGTATATCTCTGTGCCACTATAACTTATATAAATTAATTGGTCACAAATAAAACCGTATGTGGATTCAATGTTGTGTTTACCACTTAGTTGGTTCCTCCTTTCTTCCTGAAAATTTAAACCTAGTAGACTGATGCACTGGAGATATTTAAATCAACTCCAGTTTGTTTCCTCCATGAGGCCTGCTTGCACTGTCCTAGCTCCCCCAAGTGTGGTATTAGAGCTGAGTTTTTGGAGTGTGTTTAATTAATACTCATTTAAGCCTAATTATACTCTATCCATCTGGAATTGTTTGTGCATGACAAACTTTCACCCCATTACATTACAAACTTTTTGAAAAAAAGAGCCCTAGTAGCCCACATTTACATCTTTCTAAAAGTACCTACCCAAGAAGTGATATAACCCACCTAGATTTTTGAAGAGGTTGAGAGTTCTTTTTCCAGCCTGGTCATTGACTCCTATGAACAATTATTATTTCTCTTCTTAGTAAAGACCATCTCTAACTGTTGTCAGACTGGTCTTGAGCAGTAGGAGATAACCCAGGGTTCCCCAAGTCTTTATGTTTGTTTAGCATTGAGTGAGTGCTGAGAGTATCATAGGCACTTCACTGAATACGGAGGATATTGGGACTTTCCTGTGGGATGTAAAATGTCACTGAGATACTGTAATGTCAAAAGCAGGTGTTAAAGCAATTATAACATATCATGAGAGAGAATATCTTTATGGCTTGTATCTGGCCTGTGTTCACAGAGGAACGGATTAAAATAAAGCCTCTGGAGATCAGGGTTAGAGGTAAGATGTGTTTTAACAGTAGTGGACCCAGGGATATAACTAGGTAGAGATGACACACCAGATGGTGGAATATCATCCCAGCGGGGCCCTGTGAAAAAGAAATGCAGTTAAAGGCAGAATGACTGAGGGAGAACCTCACAGCTTTTTGTTTCAGTCCTTCTTCCTCTGAAATTGGATCCCCATCTTTGCCATTTCCCACTTAGCATAAGGAAGGAAAGATTCTGTCATTTGCATGTATGTTTTGAGTTTTTGATTCACCGTGAATATGCTGATAGCATTGCTTTTCTTCTTTGAATAATTAGGGAATATGAATTTGGCTATCAACACCCTGCATTTAACATGATACTGGCTTCCATTTTTCAGCATTCCTAACAACCAACCACCATCTTTTTCTACTTACACTGGCAGTTTTTTGTGGAGCTACTGGGCAAAAAGTACACAATATATCTCAATATCCATCAGCTTCAGCTGTTTACCCTGCTTAAGTTGCACATTTACCCTTTGTATTAGTTTTCTAGGGCTTCTATAACAAATTACCACAAACCGGGTGACTTAAGCAGCAGAAATTTATTCTTTCACAGTCTGGGAGCGTAGAAGTCCCAAATCAAGGTGTCAGCACCACCATGCTCCCTCCAAAAGGCTCTAGGAAAGAATCCTCCTTTGCCTCTTTCTAGCTTCTAGTGGCCCCCAGCAATCCTGGGTGTTCCTTGGCTTGTAACAGCACAACTCTTATCTCTGCCTCTGTCAACACATGGCCTTCTTCCCTGAGTATATCTCTGTATGTCTTCTCCTCTTATAAGAGCACTAGTCATTGGGTTAAAGGCCCACCCTCATCCAGGGTGACCTCCTCTTAACTAATTACATCTCCAATGACCTGATTTCCAAATAAAGTCACATTCTGAAGTTCCTGACAGACGTGAACTTTGGGGATACATTCAGCGCACGACACCCTTCATCTTCAAAATCTTTACAGTCAAATATCAGATATACCTGATTCTCAATGCGAAATAGATTTCTTTTTAATTAATTGTACAGTGGTGATCAATTAGTGTATTTATTTAATTATTCCTTGTATAAGAGTTAGGACTGTGACTGATTCCATGAAAAAAGTTGAATCTGATAATTTTTTGAAAGGAAGGCCTTAAATTTTCTCTATGCTGATACCTTGTGTGATGCTTAGGTCAAAGATAAGAACTTTAATTAGAAAGTTTGCTGAAAAAATAATTCTCCTCCCCTCAAGAGCTAGAGCCCCCATCCCCAGTAGTTTTCCATGTCAGGGTCTCAATATCTTTTGAGGTGTACAACTTTTTTGCACTCATGAGAAATACAAACTATTTTGATGCTTCTGAAAGTGGGGGGAAAAAAACCAAGCCACATTTGTGGTTTATGGATGCTAATTACTGCTACATTTAGATATGTGAAGGAGGGTCTATGTCTGGAGGGGAGCTGGGAGAGACTGTCAGCCTCGCCTAGGCGCTCACTGAGGTTCCAGCGGTACTGCTCAACATACGCAAATACATGCTTCAAAAGGAAGTGCCGTTTTTTATCAAAATATTACATCTCTTAAGCCCAGATCAAGACCTGTCGCTCATGGGATGCAGGGGTTATCTTACAAAATCAGCAGTGCTTTGCTGCAGAAGTTCACTCACAGGGGATTTCTGTAAGTGCTCACAATGGGCAGAGAGGCTTCACGGCTCATACTGTGTCAAACGGGTAAGTTCTGTTGGTGATGAAACACAGACACCTCTCCTTGACTTTTTCTTTTTAAACAAAAAACACCCGGATTCTTTTTTTTTTCTTTAAACGAAGCTAAGTGGCACAGTGAACTAAAAGGAACTCATAGGAAGATATTTAGCATCTGCGAAAAAGGAATGTACAGTTGTAACAGTTGACAGAAAAATAGGTCTGCCTACTGTCCTTACTGGGTCCTCCAAGATTCTTTCCCTTTCCTTTGGCTTTCTTTTAACCATGGAGCAATAGTACTGGTGCCTCCTTGGGGTGGAAGCAAGATGAATGAAATTTTTAAAAATGTAGATTCCAGTCCAGTTGGTTAGCAGTATGTGTGAAACACCCATTTGTGCCTGCTAACTCTCATAGCATCTACTCTTGCCTAGTGAGTTTGGCCACTCTAAGTTTGGCACCCAGTATGGTGAACCGGGCCATTGTGTACCCTGGTACAGTTTGGTAACCACATGAATGCACCCTGCTGAGGGGTAAGTGAGGAGTCCCAGTGGTGTGCCAGAGTCAGCTCATAACCACTTGCTAAATTTTCAGTGAGCTGACTGACTTCACGTTGATGGCTTGAAACGGGCCGTGGTATTTATACCACTGACAGCAAATGCTACGAAGAAGCCCTTCCCCGCTTCTGAGTGGGCTTTTAAGCATTTACTGGCATACCACTGGACTGAAGACTGAATGAAATCCTGTTCTGGCTCACTAGGTCACCATTTTTCATGATTCGTCAGAGGGTTTTTTTTTTTTTTTTTTGGTAATTTGCACAAAGGAGAATAGTGTTGGAGAAGAGTAGGTGAGATATCTCCACAACATAGTAGGCACGATCCAGAAATTTTATCCTTAAGGTATGGGGGTCACATTATTACAAAGTTAATGAAATATAGGAGGTTTTTGGTAGCTACTGTTACAAAAAGCACAAAGCAACAACAGTGAAATTTAGACTAGACACAACTGACCACACATTAAACTGTAAAAGTCTCAAATAATCATGAGGCAGTTACTTCCTACCTAATCCCATAACAGAAGAATTTTAGCTTGCTCCTATAAGAGAAGGAAAGAAGAGTGAACAGCTGGAGGCAATCACCAATCCTGTTATATTCAAATTGATATCAATACATATTGCATTGCGGTGAAGTCTTACTTTACTTCATTGATCCCAAAGAGTTGATGACATGGCAAGGACAGTCTTTTTTAATCTCATTCTTCTTTTATGCTGAAGTTTGGGGTATACAGTAAATGCTAAATATTTACCCATTTTTCTTTCTGCCTTTCCATCCAACCATCCATTTATCCATTCATCCCCTGCACTGTTCCCAAGCGCTCACTAAATAATTGTCAATTGATTAAGTAAAGTGAGAAAGAACATGTGAGTACATTTTGGCCTTGAGGTCTTCTTTAGCAGTGTTCTTCAAACTGGGATATGGGGAGACTTTCCAAGGATTACATGGATGTGGATAATTTTAAGAGAATCAATCTCCAGGTCTTCACCTTCATTATGTTCCCTTTCCTGAAGCAGGTCTCCCCTATAAGGCTGTTGTCTTTGATGTTCTTCTTTCCCACCTCCCTTTTCACAGTGATCCTTTTCCACTTTGTAAAAGAAAGGGACCTCTCTCTCCCATCCCAAATTTTACTTCTTTGCCCTAAAGTGTAAATATTTCCAGGATGCCAAATAAAGGGTCAATTAGATAATTCCTCTTAACAAAGTTTCATAAATGCATGCCCCCCTCCATCCATCTCATTTAGAGGTACATTCCCAGCAAGTTTTACTTTTTATATTTAATAATTATTGATCAAGATTTATAGCATACATATATTGTTTTCATCAGTTGTATGCTAAATTGTAATGTGATAACTCAATCCCAAAGAATTTTTTTTTTTTTTTTTTTTCCGGTATGGTGGCCT
>NW_006791954.1:4324758-4373224 GCF_000442215.2 Lipotes vexillifer | reverse complement strand
ATGCGGGCCTCTCACTGTTGTGGCCTCTCCCGTTGCGGAGCACAGGCTCCGGACGCACAGGTTCAGCGGCCATGGCTCACGGGCCCAACCGCTCCGCGGCATGTGGGATCTTCCTGGACCGGGGCACGAACCCGTGTCCCCTGCCTTGGCAGGCGGACTCTCAACCACTGCGCCACCAGGGAAGCCCCCAAAAGAATTTTTAACACATAGCACTTCATAAAAATATTTTTATTTTTATTTATAGCTGTTTTTCTTGTAGAGACATATGATAGGATGAGCAATAGAAGACTCAAGCATAAAAGACTAGCACATAAAGGTAAAATTCTATGGGAAAAGAGAAATGGAAATAGAAGTCCAAGGAGAAATCTTCTCATTTTTTAAAGCTTATTTATGTATTTTTAAATTTATGAGGGAGTAAATCAAATCACTATTATTTATATTCCATATGCACCTATTTGAAAGGGTGCAATAACAGTTTTAACCATCATTATTTACAATGAACAAAAATGTGTTTTTGTTTTAAAAACTTTTAACTTATGATAAGAAATTATAGATGTCAACTTAATATCCACTTAATGTCCACTATATACAAGGGAGAAATATAATTTGTCAAAATTCTTTTGAGAGTACTCGAGCGAAATATTTGAAGACCAGCCACTGTCATGTACAGTATATAAAATGTAACATAAGGAGCCTTCAATTTAAGCCTGAACCTATTTAACGGCCTAAACAAACTTGATACTTCAAGGTTTGAGAAACCTCTCAAAACTATGTGAAATTTTGTGTTTATCGTTATGTGTACATTTTTCTACGTACAGTATAGTTCTCAAAGAGGTACGTCCCCAACCCAGAAAAGATGAAAAAGCCCTGACCGAAGTGTATAAAGTGTTAAGGCTTCTTGACTTCGCTGTTTTTGTTATAGTTTATTTGTAATGGTCTCTATGCTTTTAACATAAACAATTTTGGTTCATTTCTGTATGTGTATAAAATAATATATACTAATTATGAAAAGTCATGAAATAGGCACAATCCCCCTTACTTCATCACCAGCCTGAACCCTATCCTAGGCAACCTTTTAATTGTATTCCTTGTTGATTCAAAAGCCTTTCCTTTTTCTTAATTTTGATAGGGAATGTTGGAAGTGCTTCATCCATAGAAAAATGCTGGGTGGCAATTTGGAAAACAGTTTTTAAAAGAATAGACATCATCTGCCCCTGACAATTCTATGTGGTTTCTTCCAGCATTTGATACCCAGCAGTCTAGCAAATAGGTTGATAGTATTCAGGCTTAGAATTAGGAAAATTACATTTGGAAGTGACTGACAGCACAGTAGTTTTAAAGCTTTGGATTTTAAAGTGTCACACACAGAGCAGATGAATGAAGATGTCAGAGCCAGGGCTAAAGGAGGACTCTGGTAATCCAGCCCTTGGTGTATAACCTTCAAACACCAATAAACAAGCTTATCTGCATTTAACATGTGACCTTTCTCATTCTGACTGGTAGGTCCAGATGTTTTCTTATTCAGCTGCCTGGTTGAAATCTGCTTTTTAACCGACTGCATTTCGATCTAGATTCGAGGTTGCAGAAATGACAGTCTTGAAAACTATATTCTTCAGTGAGTGATGCTGTCTAAACAGTAACATATGGAAATCCATGTTTTAATAATTAAAAATAATTTGCGACCTTACTCTTAATAGATTTGTTAATTATGTCAACTGAATAAGTAAAAATGGGATTGCAGTAGATAGTTCACTATGTTAGTCAGTCTGGTGGCATTAAAAACGTTGACAGGATTTGTTAGAACCAGGCTTTTCTGCACCTGCGTCTGCAGAGGCAGAATTCCCAGTCATGCCTTTGTTACCCTTTGTTACTCCTCAAAGAAGTTCATAGCAGCCCTAGAGAAAATAGGAAAGGCTCTTTATTAGCTTCTCTTAAGTCACTCTAGGCTTCTGGCCATACTTCTCACCCACTTTAATGTACCTTTATTACCTTTTGTCGTTGCTTGGAGCCCAGGACTATTTCTGGCATTTTTGTATGAACTCTTACTCACCATTAACTTGATTTTCCGGTTCTAGTCCTTCAGGTTGTACTAGTTCTCTCTCTTAGACTATATAGAAAAGATAACTCTTTATTTTCTTCTTTTCTTATGGGAGAACTAAACTCTCACATTCTTGAGTGAACCCTCAGAGAGCTTCCCCATGTGCTTGTATAACTGCTAACTTGTAGGTCAGGGGCAGTGCTCATTAATTAAGTAATAGTCATAGCCTAGTAAAGCACACTAAACCATTAACAGAATAGAAAGTGAGACATAAAAACACATAAAAAGACATAAAAGCACAAAATGTGACAAAGAACTAATACAATTAGAAAATCTGGATCTTTATGGATTTTAGTACAATTTAGAAAGAGCAAAAATCAGTAGTTACTTAGATATTCCCTGAAGTGGATAACTATGGGAGATGTCCTGTGAGGCCAACTCTTACATTGATTGTTTTAGCCTCTTTCCTACTGCGAAGTAGCAGATACAACTTGTGGTTTTAACAAAAAATTTATTTAATTCTTTGAAAATGGCATGGAATTAGTTGCATAAGAACAAAAGGAGTTAAAGATAGTCTTATGAGGATTTGTCATATGAGTTTAATCATAGCTCAAAAGCTACACTTGTCACAATGCTTCTTGTAATAGTTGGTGAATGAGCTGCTAAACTCTCCCCTCTTGAGACAGTATCAGTGTAGCTGGCTATCAGTTGTTGGGTTTTTTTTTTTTAATCCTTATAGTGTTCTTTAAAAAAAAAAAAAAACAGCTTTAGTGTGGTTATAATTTACATACCTTTAAGTGTCCAATTCAATGATTTTTAGTAAATTTAAAGAGTTGGGCAACTAGCACCATGTTTTAGAACATTTCTGTCACCCAAAGAAAATTCCTTGTACCTGTTTGCAGTCAATCCCCATTATTACACCCAGCACCAGGCAACCACTAATTTGATTTTTGTCTGTATAGACTTACCATTTCTGGACATCTCATATAAAAGGAGTAATACTTTTTGTTCCAGCTTCTTTTACTTAGCATAATGTTTTTGTTTAAATTTATCTATATTGTTGCATGTACCATTACTTTGTTCCTCTTTATTTCTGAATAGTATTCTCTTGTATTGATAAAGTACATTTTGTTTATTAGTTCACCAGTTGATGGATGTTCTGATTGTTTCCATTTTTTTTGGCTTTTATGAATAATCCTGCTATGAGAATTTGTGTACATTTTTTTTTTTTTTTTTTGCGGTACGCGGGCCTCTCACATTGTGGCCTCTCCCGTTGTGGAGCACAGGCTCCAGACGCGCAGGCTCAGCGGCCATGGCTCATGGGCCTAGCCGCTCCGCGGCATGTGGGATCTTCCCGGACTGGGGCACGAACCCATGTCCCCTGCATCGGCAGACGGACTCTCAACCACTGTGCCACCAGGGAAGCCCTGTGTACAAATCTTTGTGTGGACATAGGTTTTCATTTCTTTTGGGTAGATGCCTAAGTGTGGGATTGCTGGGTTGTATGGTAAATTTATGTTTAATTTTATAAGAAACAGTCTATATTAGTTATTGATTGCAATATAACAAATTATCCCAAAACATAACAGCTTAAAATATTACAAAGCTATTATCTCAAGAATAGAGGCACAGCTTATCTTGGTCCTCTGCTTCAGAGTCTCTTATAGGCTGCAGTCAAGGTGTTGACCCAGACTGTGGTCTCATCTGAAGGCTTTAGTAGGGAAGGATCAACTACCAAATTCACTCATGTGCTTGTCAGAATTCAGTTCCTTGAAGAGTTTTGGACGGAGGGCCTCATTTCCTCGCTGTAGCTTGGCCAGAAACTGCCTTCAGTTCCTTGCCATGTGAACTGTCTAGCTTACTTCATCAGAGAAGCTCATGAGAAGCATGAGCGTGCGCGCGAGAGAATGAGAACAAGATGGAAGTCATATTCTTTTATAGTATAATAACAGAAGTGATTTCCCATCACTTTTGCCATGTTCTTTTAATTAGAAGCAAATCACCTAGGTCCAACCCACATGCAAGGGGAGATTACACAAGGATATGAATACTAAGAGTCAGGGATTATTGGGAGCCATTTCAGAAGGCTGCCTACTATATTGCCAAACTTTTCTTCCAAATGACTATACCATTTTTCATTTCCACCAGCAATGTATTAGGTAGAGTTCCATTTTTTCCACACACTCGCCAACACTCATTATTGTCTGTCTTTTTCCTGGTAGCCATTCTAGTGGGTGTGAAGCGGTATCTCACTGTGGTTTTAATTTACATTTCTCTAATAACTAATGATGTTGAATATCTTTGCCTATTGTTCATTTGGTTAATTTCTTTGGTGAAATGTCAATTCAGATCTTTTTAACATTTTCAGTTTAGGTTATTTGTCTCATTATTGAGTTGTAAGAAATTTTCATTTATGAATCATGCTTTTGGTATCGAGTCTAGATTCCAAGGTCACAAAGATATTATGTCTCAGCTAATATGCTAGGCCTTTATATACATTATTTTGCCTGATTTAATTACAGTAACACCCTTGTTAGGCGTAGATGTTATCACTGTTGCACAAATAAGAAAATTCACAGAAGTCAAGTGACTTGCTGAGATCACGCAACTAGTTAGCACAGCTTGAACCTAGATTCTGTCTTATACTCCAAAGATCATGCTCTTTCATCAGAACTTTTTTTAAAAAAGACATTCAGGGACTTCCCTGGTGGTCCAGTGGTTAGGAATCCACCTTCCAATGCAGGGGATGAGGGTTCAAGCCCTGGTCAGGAAACTAAGATCCTACATGCTGTGGGGCAACTAAGCCCGCGCTCTAAAGCCCGCGTACTGCGACTAAGACCTGATGCAGCCAAATAAATTAATTAAAAAAAAAAAAAAAAAGACATTCAAACCTATTTTCTGTGGGCAAAATAAGAGTGAAATATGATATTGCCCCTTCCTTATAGTTATTAGTACCCATTCTGGTGCTATTTGAATACTGTTATTAGAAACCTCTATTTGTGATCATTGGAAGTTGCCTTTTTAAATAGAAAGGGGCATGTACTGCAGTTTGTTGCCTAGATTCCATCCTCGTTTCATTCTGCCAGACAATATTCCCTCCACAGTTTCTGGTGGAGCTAGGATGCAGTTTTGCTTGCAGCCTTGAAGTGTGTCACTGGGCAGCTGTTAAGCAGTTATACTTTACCCCCAGGGACGAGCATGTTCCAATGACAAGATAGCTTATTCCCTTATGTGCTTTTAACGTTGTACATTCACCTAGGACAAGTCAGTGCTGAGTTCCTTCCATTGTTTCTTAGTGCTCTAATTCCATTATTTGAAAAACAGAGAGAGGGGAATGGAGGAAGCAGAGAAGAAGAAAAGTCCAAAGAATATATAGCAGATGGTAAATTTTATATTATTTTGTACATATTTTGTTTTAATTAATTTAATGTTTAAAAGAGCAAGAATCTTCTAATTCTTAAGCCTTATATTCATTTTTTCTCTCTTCCAAGAATCCTTTATACCCTTTGGGTCTGGTTGATATACTTTAAGTTAGAAATACAATTTATTATTTTCTTCTGCTGTGGCCTAAGGTGCTAGCCTTAGGCAAAATTACAACCTGTGAAATATTTTGGAAACATCTCCAACCTTAATTTGGTACTTGAAGCAATGAATTGTTTACTCCTTCCTTCCTCCTTGCCTTCTTTCTTTCCTTCCTTCTGTTCATTTGGTAAGCAGTCGCTGAACTATGTGCCCAACAGAGTGCTAAATATTAAGGGCGCTAGTGGAATGATATACAGACATTGACATCAAGGAGTGGCTACACAGAGAAGAAAATGGGGACTGCCGTAGGAGGAGCAGACGTGGAAAGGAAGTACAGAAGAGAGAAACAGTGAGCTAGGTTGAGTATGAAACAAGTATAAGAAATCCAAGAGGTGACTGGAAGTATCTGTTGGGCTCAGCAGGGAGGACTGGCTGGAAATAAAGATTTGGGAGTCATTAGCAACAAAAAGTTGGATCAGGAGAATATGTAAAGTGAGAAAACAAAAGGTTCAAGAAACAGACCCCTGGAGACCATTCACACCTAGGAGGCAGAGAAAGAGGCGTAAACATGGAAAATAAATTAGGTAGGAATAGAACCAGGAATGAATAGGGTGAGGGAAGAGGTTCAAGAAGCAGGGACTGGTCAGTGGCATCCTGTTCTAAAGTAGCAGAGTAGGAGGGGCTGAAGCCAGACCACACCAGGCAAAGAAATCATCTGGAATCATCACTGTAGGGCTTGGGACTTTCTCTAATGTATCATGAGGAGAAACTCTACATACTACAGCTCATCTTCAGACTGTTGTAGACAAGTTGCGGGGTGATACAGCAAACTGACTGACTTCTTCCTTGGCTGGCCTTCTTGTTATCATTAAATTGGTTCAGGCTGCCCAAGGAGTTCATTCATTCATTCATTTATTCATTCAATACCTACGATAAGTGGGCCCTCTGAAAGGTTCTAGGGAACACAAAAGTTCTAGGTTCTGACCCCTGCCTTGATGATGCTTCTGATCAATATGGGAAATAAACATGTTACTGTCGTACAGTTGACATAACACATACGTGTACTATGTATACCAAGAACTACTTATGCTCTGCATGTATATAGAAGACATTTTCATTCCTTCCCTTACCCATGATCCTGAGTTTGGTGTTGTGACAGTCAGAATGTTTTCAACCAATTTAACTGTATTTGGATGACAATTTTTGAATTTTTCTAAGAATATGCCTGAAATTTTTTAAAAATTTATTTATTTTATTTTTAGCTGCATTGGGTCTTCGTTGCTGCCCATGGGCTTTCTCTCTAGTTGAGGCAAGTGGGGGCTACTCTTCACTGTGGCACGTGGGCTTCTCATTGTGGTGGCTTGTCTTGTTGCAGAGCACGGGCTCTAGGTGCACGGGCTTCAGTACTTGTGGCTCGCGGGCTCAGTAGTTGTGGTGCACAGGCTTATTTGCTCCGTGGCATGTGGGATCTTCCCGGACCAGGGATCGAACCCATGGCTCCTGCATTGGCAGGCGGATTCTTAACCACTGCACCACCAGGGAAGCCCTATGCCTTAAATTTTTAAAATTGAACTCTGTTAAGAGAAAGATAGAGTGAATATTCTATACAAGAAAATTATGAATGAGAAGAAAGTTTTTTTCTTCTAGATTTATAAATGAAATATCTACCAGGTACATATTTTAGTCTATCTCTAGTATGTTTAGGCAACATCTAAAACCTTAATCTCTTTAAATGTATTTTCAGTCAATATTTTTCAATGGATAACAGTTCTTTCTCAGAAATATAAATATAAAATAATAAATACACAGGTCGATCAATAGAAAAATTCATAGCTATAATGGACAGAAATGAAAAAATATACTTGTATACTTTTTTATAGTTTAGAAGGAACTTCCACACATCATGTTTTTCAATCCTCACAACTCAAAGAATTCACCTGGCCCGATGATAGCTGAAGAGCTTAGCCCAACTGATCAGCTGTAACCGTACCTACTGCTGATATGTAGTGTATTCCTGTTGTTAAAAGTAATAAATCTCCTCTTGTTTTAATGGAGAAGCAAAGAATCGCACTGAAATTATTAAGCAAAATTATTTTTACTATTATGGCAATGAATGAGCTATTTGATAGTCAGATAATAAGACAAAGATTAATGTCAGTAAAATTGAGGGTGGTTCCTTTGCAGCTGAAACTTTCTTCATGTTTTCATGCTAATGCGCTTGAATTTGAAGTGACATGATTTACTGATTACCAGTTTAGCTTCTTTAAGGGCAAGTTTAAAAGTCTGATAAGAATATGTTTTAATGAGAACTTAAACCAAATCAAATATTGTCCAAACTGCTACCTCTTATTTCATCGCTATTGAGATATCAATATTTTATCTCTTATTAGTCTGATTCACATTTTCCAATTTTTTCCTAATTTTAAAATAGTTGTTTTAAAGTTACTAGATGTCTATCATTTTAAATTTTAAAAGAAGAGAAAAATGAAAACATAATGGATACTATAAATCAATGACCAAAAGTTTTGTTTTCATTGAAACTTTATAATTTTAGTGATTAGAAAATACTAAAACTTCATATTCTTTAGTTCTCAAAATATCATTGGTTATTCTCCCTTCTCACTTTACACAGAAAAATGTAAATTAGAAAATGAAAATGACCCATAATTTCAGAAAATGAAAATGACCCATAATTTCATAATACAAAGAAGCCATTGTGGGAAAGGAGTACAGACATTAATTTTATAAGGAAAACTGTTCTAGTTAATCTGTCTGTGCTATATTGGGTGATAGCAACAAACTCTGTAGTCTAAATACCTACAATACATATATCTCCCATTTTGCTCTTTAGTGCTTCAAGCTTCTAAATCCTGTTAACAGCTGTCAAAACCTGGTAAACTATTTAGATGCTTTCACAATTTGTTTAATTGGTTACTTAGAAAATGACATGATAGAAAAGCCCATTCCCCCACCCTTTCTTTTAGCGTGGCTGAACATCTGTAGCATTAGGGCCTCATTATCTCTGAATTGGCATAGCAAATCAGTGGCATCATTAAAATGCCACATTAAGATGATTAAGCTTCTTTGTTATCCAGTTGACTTTTGCATGTGCTGAGGATTTCATGGTTATGACCCCCAATCCTTGTAAAACACTTAAACAACATCACCGTTTTGTGTCTTCCCTGTCTAACAGTCGCTATCTGGTTTTGTCCCTTCTCACAGTATCTTTGGCAAACTTGAAGCTATTACTCCAGACTTTGTCCCGATTTAAATTGGATTCTGAGATCTCATAGTTCAGAGTGGAAATTCAGAACCTGCTTTTTACACTGGGAGTTCATACTAAAAACATGTTATCCAAGACACCCAAGTTGCCTGTTCTGTTTGCCATCTTTGATAGGTTCTTCTCTCCAACTGAGCATTTTATGTGCCTGTAAAACAAACTGAGGTACAGTTGGCTGAGACTGCTATTGCCCCTGAAGGATTTAGCTGTTGGATCCTTTCCAAGACCCATTGTTTTTGCAATGTCTCAGGTGAAACCAAAAATGTCTACTCTGGAGTGCAAACCTTTCATGTGATAAGCATCACCCCAGGAAATGAGACCATGTGCCTCAGCCCCGGTGAGCCAAGCCTTTGTTCTTTTCAGCCTACAAAATTCTCTCTGGGGTGTGTGTGTGTGTTAGTGTGTGTCATCTTCCTAAGAGGCCTCCAGAACAGACAAAGATGGGAGCAAATGTACCCCAGAGTAGCTCCTTTAGAAAGAAGTTCAGCTTAATCAAATTTTCTGTGAGTTAGATTCAATTTAGACATCTTTTCCCCCCTCTGGGAATGTTTAGCAATTACCTTTATCAGCAATTTGTGGTTTGGTATCTTCTTTTCTCCACAAACTCAGTTATAAAAAATTTACTCAGGAAGCCTTTAACATGTTTTATTATGAAGTATATCATACGTAAAAAAGGCAAATATAATTACATGTATAAAGAATAATAGCAAAACAAGCATCCATGGACCCACCACCTGGCTTAAGAAATAAAATATTGCTAGTGCCTGTGAAGATTCTTGATAGTCTTTTAAGTGGCAATTTAAGCCATGTGTCTAAGGAACCTAATATATTTAATAAGAGACTGGAATTTACAAAACTGAAATGGGAGATTATTCACATTACAAAAGGTCTGTTCACTGTACAGAAGATCTCAGGATGCTTTGGGGGCCTCTCCTCAAGTATATTCAAGTATTTCTTGCCAGATCTTTAAGACTTTCTGCCTTTATTAACAGTTCAGGTGTTGCCAGTCACTGACAACTGAAAAATGGAGGAAAAATGAAGATAAACATCTCTGAATGTGTAATGTAAATCTGTGGGACAATATTATTGGTTTTACATGTAATATTTTATGAAGACAGAAACAGGAGAATTGTTTGCTAGTTCAAGGTATCTAGGAGACTTCATGGAAGAAATGGCATTTAAACAGCATCTGGAAGTTTGAATAGAATGTTGATGTGGGGAAGGGCATTTTAGGTAAAGGAAAGACTGGAGAAGAGGTTTGGAAAACTGCAGTTAGTAAGATGGCTACTGTGCTTCTCAAACTTTAATGTGTATAAGAATCCTTGAGGATTTGTTGAAATGCAAAATCTTATCCAGTAAGTCTAGGGTGAGGCCTGAGAGTCTGCATTCCTAACAAGCTCCCAGGGGATGCTGGAACTGCTGATTCAAGGACCTCACTTTGAGTAGCAAGGTTCTAGTCTAGAGAGAAGGATGATTCAAGGAGTCTAGTGAGAAATGAGATGATCAGGTCGGCTTGGGGCAGATTCTAGACAGGTCCTTGAATGTCTCACTAAGGAGTTTGGACTTTATTCTGTAAACAAAATGAAATCCTTGAAAGTTTCTGAACAAGAGTTTTAGTACTACAGGATGATTAATCTGGCAATAGGATATAATCTAAAAGAGAGGTCACATATACCGTGGACCAGTTAGGAAGTTAAGGTATTGGTATATTCATGTATTAAGTATTTATTGTGTATGTACTTTATGCAGAGCACTGTGTCAGATTCTAGAGCAGCAGTTCTCAAACTCCATTGTGCATAAGATTTGCCTAGAGAACATATATTTTTTAACATCTTTATTGGAGTATAATTGCTTTACAATAGTGTGTTAGTTTCCGCTTTATAACAAAGTGAATCAACTATACATATACATATATCCCCATATCTCCTCCCTCTTGCGTCTCCCTCCCACCCTCCCTATCCCACCCCTCTAGGTGGTCATAAAGCACCAAGCTGATCTCCCTGTGCTATGCGGCTGCTTCCCACTAGCTATCTATTTTACATTTGGTAGTATATATAAGTCCATGCCACTCTCTCACTTCGTCCCAGCTTACCCTTCCCCCTCCCCGTGTCCTCCAGTCCATTCTCTACGTCTGTGTCTTTATTCCTGTCCTGCCCCTAGGTTCTTCAGAACCTTTTTTTTTTTTTTTTTTAGATTCCATATATATGTGTTAGCATACGGTATTTGTTTTTCTCTTTCTCTTTCTGACTTACTTCACTCTGTATGACAGACTCTAGGTCCATCCACGTCACTACAAATAACTCAATTTCGTTTCTTTTTATGGCTGAGTAATATTCCATTATATATATATGCCACATCTTTATCCATTCATCTGTTGATGGACACTTAGGTTTCTTCCATGTCCTGGCTATTGTAAATAGACCTGCAATGAACATTGTGGTACATGACTCTTTTTTTTTTTTTTTCTTAAATTCCATATATATGTGTTAGCATACGGTATTTGTCCTTCTCTTTCTGACTTACTTCACTCTGTATGACAGACTCTAGATCTATCCACCTCATTACAAATAGCTCAATTTCGTTTCTTTTTATGGCTGAGTAATATTCCATTGTATATATGTGCCACATCTTCTTTATCCATTCATCCGACGACGGGCACTTAGGTTGTTTCCATCTCCGGGCTATTGTAAATAGAGCTGCAATGAACATTTTGGTACATGACTCTTTCTGAATTCTGGTTTCCTCAGGGTATATACCTAGTAGTGGGATTGCTGGGTCATATGGTAGTTCTATTTGTAGTTTTTTAAGGAACCTCCATACTGTTCTCCATAGTGGCTGAACCAATTCACATTCCCACCAGCAGTGCAAGAGTGTTCCCTTTTCTCCACACCCTCTCCAGCATTTATTGTTTCTAGATTTTTTGATGATGGCCATTCTGACTGGTGTGAGATGATATCTCATTGTAGTTTTGATTTGCATTTCTCTAATGATTAGTGATGTTGAGCATTCTTTCATGTGTTTGTTGGCAATCTGTATATCTTCTTTGGAGAAATGTCTATTTAGGTCTTCTGCCCATTTTTGGATTGGGTTGTTTGTTTTTTTGATATTGAGCTGCATGAGCTGCTTGTAAATTTTGGAGATTAATCCTTTGTCAGTTGCTTCATTTGCAAATATTTTCTCCCATTCTGAGGGTTGTCTTTTTGTCTTGTTTATGGTTTCCTTTGCTGTGCAAAAGCTTTTAAGTTTCATTAGGTCCCATTTGTTTATTTTTGTTTTTATTTCCATTTCTCTAGGAGGTGGGTCAAAAAGGATCTTGCTGTGATTTATGTCATAGAGTGTTCTGCCTATGTTTTCCTCTAAGAGTTTTATAGTGTCTGGCCTTACATTTAGGTCTTTAATCCATTTTGAGTAGAAAACATATTTTAATGCATGTTTCCAGCCCCCACACCCCCAATTTTGGGACCCCCAAAATTTCTATTTTAAAACCCCACAACCTCTCGTCTTACAGATACAGGTGAAGCAGTGTCATAGGGGATACTGAGTTGAAAACAAAACAAACAACAAAAACAAAAAACCAACCTGTGTAGCTTCTGACCTCAGATAGCTTACATGTCCATATGGGAGATGAGATGAGTTTACAAGTAACTCAAAGAACAAAGGAACAGATTATTTTGCAGCCAGGGGGATCAGGGAAGGCATAGTAGGGGGAAATGGCATATTAGTTTTGCCTTAAAAGATGTGTAGGATTTGGACCCGTGGTAATGTTGGGGAAAGACCTTTTGGGCAGTGGAAATAATAAAAGGAAGAATACTTAGAAGTTGTTCAGTTTGGTTAAAGATATCTCAGTATTCAGAATCAACATTACAAAAATTGTTGGGGCCAGATATTGAAAGGTCTTTTAAATTTTTTGTTTCTGGGTTTGGATTTTATTTTGTTGGCAGCAGAGAATATTGGAGAATTTGGACAGGGTCATGATATGACCAGAGCTACAGTTTACAAGAACCATCTGGTGGCAGAGTATAGCATGAGCTGGAAAGGAAAGAGAAAGGAGACAGGGCGAACAATGTAGAGGCTACCACAATAGGAGAGCAGTCAGGGTCTGAGATTTGGGATAATGAGTGTGTAAAATAGTGGGGAAGAGAAGCAGATTGGAGAGAGGGCACAAAAATAAAACCAATGGGTGATTAAACGTGGGGTGCAAACAAGAGGAAGGAAAGATGACTGTAAAGATCCTAACCTGAATAACTATGAAGATACCTAGGAGGCCTTTGGGAACAGAGGACTGAAGAAGGGGAGAGAGATTACACCTAGAGATACATATTTGGTGATTAATCATGTAAAATGCTAGTTGAAGCCTTAAGAGTGGATGAAATTGCCATAGGGGAGGGAGTATAGAAGGAAGAAAAAAGGGGGTTAAGGACAGTATTTGGGAGGCAGAGCTGGGGGAAGAGCTAGAAAGAGGCAATCAGAAAGGTGAGGAAAGAAGGTACAGTTTCACTGAAGAAGTAGGAATACAGAAGAACAAGGAGTGGAGGTCAACAGTATCAAGGGCTACAGAGAAGCTGGGGAGAATGGCACACAAAAGGCCATTAGACTTAAGAATCAGGAGTTTATTGATGATCTTCAAGGGAGCCGATTCAGTGAATTATGGAGGCAGAAGCCAGATTACAGGGAATTTTATATCAGTTTTGAGATCGTAGAGACAGCACAGATTACTTCTGTATGAAATCTATCTAGAAAAGAATGTTGAGAGAGGATGAGTTTAGGTATGATGGGATGAGAGGCTAAACTAAATTGCAAATGGAATAGAAAAGAGGAGTTGGCATCTAGAGAACCTGAGGACGTAGAATCTATAGGACTTGGAGACTGACTTGATGTGGAGATTGGACGGAAAAGGATTCCAGTTTCAAGACTTGGAGAATGGAAGAAGGAAGATGCCATGTGTGACTATAAAGACATCATAAGTTAGCAGCAATTTTGCGTTCAAAGATGACAAGTTTGATTTTAGATATGTTTCTTAATGTTTTCAAGGGATACTAAGTAGAATGCCCCCACCTTTCCTCTGCTCCAAAAAATTTTCCTCCCAAGGAAGAGAATGAATCTCTTAGTCCTTAGAGCAGACTAGTGTCATTTCTGGTAGTTTTGGTGGACTATATTTGGAGACTGGGTGCTAAGCCCAATAATCTCTCAGGAATCCCTTTTGTATCTTAGATACTAATGTATTCTAATATTCAGCTCTGTTTATTTTCACATGGTAAACCATAATGAATTGTTGATCCCCAGTAACCATGCAGAGAGGACATCCAGTTCTTTTATCTAAAACTGGTAGGACTCCAAGGACAAACCAATAACTATACCAGGAGCTCTTTTGGTCCGCGAAGTCCCAGGGACTTCCTTAATGCCCTGTCCATGTGTCTGTATGCGTTCCCTTAGAGCCCTGGGTCTCAAATACTGTCTTCCTTGTTCTATGGCTAAGTCCCAAATGACAAAGGCCAAGAATTTGTGTTGAGCCAGGTCGGGGTAGTATTGAGTTCTAGGTCAAGCCCATTAAAGCCAAAATCCTGAGAGAAGGAGCAACTCTCTCATGTCCTGTTTTCAGAAAGACCCAAAACATTGATCTTACTAATTTTTAATTGTCACTGACCACAGAATGGCCTGAGTCTGTTCATATTAACATTTACAACGAAAATGAAAAGGATCCTTCTCTGCTGGCCCTTTCTATATGCTGTTTTTGGTTTTCAGTACCTGAAGTTTTCCGTTGAGTTTCTTTTAAACGCCTACATGCAAACTAAAGAGCCTTCAAGCTTTGGTGGGATGTCACCCACAGCTGGAGTGATGCAGGAAGGGAGGAGGGGACAAGCCTCAGGTGCATCCTTCTCTTTAAAAAAAAAAAAATTTTAAAGCAAAAACCACTTAAGAAAACAAATTCCATCTGAAAGCAGGCAAGATGTGTCCAGAGAAAGAAGGGAATGAATCTCTCTCCATTCCCTTCTCATCCGTTTCCCGTAGGAAACGTATATCAATTCATGTATAATCCAGATGCATAGGATGGGCAAATTTGAAACACGTTGGATGTTTCCTGTAGCCCTACATTTCTTCTAATCACAGAGTGAAAGATTGTGAACCATGAACCGTGATGAGAAGCAGTGGAACAGTATTGCAGCAATGGCTCCTCTGTTGGTGGTTAGGCCCTGTCTTGCTCTATTAAGCAAACACAGTTAATATAGATGAAAGGTAACCTTGATAGAAGTGAAAATTGAAACTTGAGTGGAAGGTAGCAAGCCAGGCACAGCTGCAGTTATACTTCCTCCTATGTGGCAACAGGAGCTGCACTTACTGGTGTTGTTTGGAAGGGATGTCGTTTTTTAAAATATCTTTTCTTCAGCGTGTTTTGGTTTTTAAAGTCTACCCCATTGATGGGGGACTGTGGACTATGATAGTAAGGGGCATATTAGACTTGATGTGTCAGAGTGTGAGGCCAAATCGAAGCTCAGTGTTCTAAGCACAGTTAATCTGCTGTTAACTGGCTATGTAACTTTGGGCTACTCACCAAAAACGTCTCTGATCCTGGATTTCCTTACCTGAAAAACAAGGGTTGGATTAGATGATCTCTAAATTCCCTTCCAGCCCTGAAATTCCATTGATTTGTGATTCCTCATGGAGCATTACAATTTCCAGTTTCTAAGAATGAATTTTTTTTTAAAGTAAGCATTTATGCAGCGTTATACATATATGAAAAAAATCCCTTGTAAATATTTGTTATGATATCAGGCAAATATTTAGGTTTTCTTAGTATCAGTACATAAATTTACCTTCTTCATTTCTTATGTTCTTCAGCTTAAGAGTGCTGCACCTCTTTCTGAGATAGTACCTGATCAGCCAACTCACTTTGGCCAGCCCCACCTCTCCTATCCAGTCCTACAGTTCTAGGACCTCGAGTTTAGCCCTCCCTAACTTGGGTATAGGTGCCCTTCCCCTTGCTTCGGTTGAGCTTCATTTACCTGTGTCAATGAAAATGACTCCTTAGAAGGTTATGTTAAAGGATTACTTCTCCTTTTATCTTTCTCAAGACTATTTCACTAGTACTGCCAGCTTCCTCTACATTCAGTGTTCTCTCTTTATCGGCTCCGAGAGAGAGAGATAAGACTCATTTTAGCAGTTGGTATACATGGAAGGGGAAGAGGCAAAGCATGGCTTAAAATCAGAGAAAAACATGTTAACTATTCAACTCTCAGTCTTAGTGGCATAAATTGGATGCAATTGAAGAATTAAAACAGCATTTTCTTCTTGAAACCAAGGAGAACATCACCTTGCCTTGTAACTGCAACCACCAAAAAAGTACTAAATCTGGGAACCTTTCTCCTCTCCCGGTACTGGAGAAGAATTGCTCAAAATGTTTTTTTCATAGTCGCTTTGAACAGTCATAGCTAAAATCTATTATCTCTAATTTTCTGGATGGCCTAAAACGCTGTCATCTCTTTGTGTGCGTGCGCACGCGTGTGTGCATGCGCGTGCATGTGTCTGTGTTTTCCCCTGACTATGGTTCTGAATTCAAATAACGAGTGATCATCCTAATGGTATTTTCTTGTTTTGTGGATGTACAATATTGTTAGCTTCATTTGGTATTTAATTGTCAGTTGTGGGTCTCTGCTCTTTGAGCTGCTTTGATAGCTCCAAAACCAATCATTGTTCATTTCTTGCATTTTCCTCCCTGCAGATGATTCAATGAAAGTGAAAGATGAATACAGTGAAGGGGATGAGAATGTTTTAAAGCCAGAACCCTTGGGAAATGCAGAAGAGCCTGAAGTTCCTTACAGCTATTCAAGAGAATATAATGAATATGAAAACATTAAGTTGGAGAGACACGTTGTCTCATACGATAGTAGCAGGCCAACCAGTGGCAAGATGAACTGCGATGTGTGTGGATTATCCTGCATTAGCTTCAATGTCTTAATGGTTCATAAGCGGAGCCATACTGGTAAATAGTCTCCTTTATCCATTGTTCTGAAAACTATCCTAATTCAGCCACATGAGAAAAGAAGTGGTGGAATTTAGGACTTACTTTTGATTACTTTCATTGATTTTTGCTAAAATTCTGATGTATCTCTCCCTCTCTGTATTTCCATTTACCCAGTGATTTTTATTCCTGCTTCATGGTGCATTTGGCAAACATATTGCAAATGCTATGAATAAAAGAAGACTGTAGAGAGCACAGTGTTCTAGGTCAGCCACATATTTTTCTTCAGTTAATAAGTGGGAGTTAAATTGTGTGATATGCTTTTTAGGCATCTTTCATATATTTTTGCATAACTTTTTAAAAAGCAGATCTCATTGTATTGAGTTCAAATTTGGTAGATGAAAGGACATAGCTTTTATTAACAATTTTAAAAAATTTATTTTCGGACAACAAAAAGGCAGTCAATAGAAATGCATACAAACATAACACTCCCAGTGAGCCCAATAGATTTCATCTGACATCGGATATGACGACTTTAAAAAGCATTTCTTGAATTAAAGAAAAAAACCATTTCTGGCTCTTTATACCTTGTTAGGACTTCAGTCTGTGACTCTTTTTACAGATTGAGATTACATTCAAAAGGAATGCTAAGTAATGTAAAAACTTAAATCTAGAAAGCACTTCTAAAGCTACTCTTATTTTTTTGCTCTGATCCAAGACAAGATGCCTCAAGTAGCCTTGCTAGGTGAGTGCTTTTTCTCTTCTGGAGGGAAGATTCCATAAGTAAGTCTTAGGCTTGCCTTGAAATACAGCTCCCATCTGATCCCAATATGAACAGAAACTATCTAAAAAATGAGCTTTTGCCATAGGCATCTAATCTGTGCATATGTTTCGCCACTTGCTGGGTGATCAGAAATCTCTTTTTTGTCCTTTTTAAAGGTGAACGCCCATTCCAGTGTAATCAGTGTGGGGCATCTTTTACTCAGAAAGGTAACCTCCTCCGCCACATTAAACTGCACACAGGGGAAAAACCTTTTAAGTGTCACCTCTGCAACTATGCATGCCAGAGAAGAGATGCACTCACAGGTCATCTTAGGACACATTCTGGTAAGTGAGAGCAATGAGCATTCCATATCTAGTAAATGTGGGTTCCTCAGTGCCCACTGCGGAAACTAGAAAGAGTTAAGTATGGAGGTTTTAATCTGTCACTCCGGTTCTGAAGGGTTACAACAGCAGAGACCTCTAGGGCTAATTGCACTTCCATTAAGGCATTAATTGCTCTCCGTCTGGCTCAATGGGGTTGATCATCTCCATACCATCTTTGCGCCCCTAGAGAACATCACAGTCAGACAGGAAAAGCCTGCCCTATAAAAATGCTTTTTTAATTTTTGCAAAAAAAATTATAGCCATCAGTATTTTTATGGTAAACTTTATTAAAAGATTATTTTCCTAAAGATATACACACATACTTTTCATTCAAAAGTCTGGATAAAGCAAATGATATACTGTTTGTAAATTATGTAAAACTGTAAACTGGGTATGACTCATTGTTGGGGGTTAGTTTTGGCTAGTCTGGGCTAAATTGGGGAGTTTGGGCCATTCTGGTCTAAATTTCTTTTTTTTGCATTGAGATATAATTGACAATATAAGATAGTATTAGTTTTAGGTATATATGAGCTAAATTTCTTAAACCCAACTTTCTTCTTCACAAGTCTATTTATTTTTAGTCTCTAAAAGATGAGCAGCAGTAGAATTCATAAAAAGCTATGTTCTGTCTTGATGTTTTCGCTCCTATTTTAACCACGGAAGATACATTTTTTTCAACATTTAGAATTTCCCTCCTAGAAAAATAAAACTGAGTTTATTTTCAAATTTGGGACCTCATGTTCTTGATGTTATCTGACAAAATTTTAATTGAAGAAAAAAAAAGCTTTGTTTTTATGTCAATCCACCTTCTGCTTTGACTAAAACCCAGCCCCAAACCCGCAACTGGTCACAATGCAGAGACTAAGGATTAAACAAATCAGCCCCAACGAAACTCACCATGAGAGATCATAAATGGCAAAAGAAGGGTTTCTTTTACAGCTCATTGTTCAAAGTAATGAATTACGACTGAGTTTGGTCCAAAAAATTAGAGTAGTTCTTTTCTGTTGCTTTTTCCAAGTAAGATCCAACAATAATAGTCATTTTTAAGACAGATTCTAGAGGACCCCAATTTATGCAGAAACTTAATATTCTTAGCCCTAACAGAGCTGCATTTATTTTAACTTGGGATTCCATAAGGATCTTTTAGTGCTTTAAGTCCCAAAGGCACTGTTTTAAACCGAGCAAGAGGATTAGAAAATAAAAAAATCTCAGTCCCTAAAACTCTGAAAAATTCATGGGGTACATTTCATCGACAAGTCAGAAAGGCTATCCCCGCACACAGAATTGAAGTTATTACTTACATAATTTAAAAAATAACTCATTTGGAGGAGTTAGGAGGTTAAAGGTGGCCTGAATTGTATGGATGAACTTTTGAGGAAACTTTTGCTTTATCTTAGAAGTTAAGATGAAGTCATTTTGGCAATTCCTTCTTATTTCTATTATTCAAAACTATCCTCAGGGGCTTCCCTGGTGGCACAGTGGTTGAGAATCCGCCTGCCAATGCAGGGGACACGGGTTTGAGCCCTGGTCTGGGAAGATCCCACATGCCACGGAGCAACTAAGCCCATGCGCCACAACTACTGAGTCTGTGCTCTAGAGCCCATGAGCCACAGCTGCTGAGCCCACGTGCTGCAACTGCTGAAGCCCGCGTGCCTAGAGCCCGTGCTCCACAACAAGAGAAGCCACCACAATGAGAAGCCCGCGCACCGCAACAGAGTAGCACCTGCTCGCCGCAATTAGAGACAGCCCGTGTGCAGCAACGAAGACGCAACACAGCCAAAAATAAATTAATTAATTAAAAAAAAGAAAACAAAAACTATCCTTAGTTGGTTAGGTCAGTTTTTATTGATTGAGCCCAGACTTTGCTATAGCCACTGAGCAAGGACAAGCTACATTTATCGAAATATGTCAATGCTCTAAAAAGACTGAATGACTAACTCCCACAAACTGCAGCATTCTTTACTTACAGCCAGCTGGATGTCACAGAATATGGGATTTCTTCCTACTTCATTCTTTTTTAAAAAAAATTTTATTTATTTATTTATTTATTTTTGGCTGCGTTGGGTCTTCGCTTCTGGGCAAGGGCTTTCTCCAGTTGCGGCAAGCGGGGGCCACTCTTCATTGCGGTGCGTGGGCCTCTCACTGTCGCGGCCTCTCTTGTTGCAGAGCAGAGGTTCCAGATGCGCAGGCTCAGTAGTTGTGGCTCACGGGCCCAGTTGCTCCACGGCATGTGGGATCCTCCCAGACCAGGGCTCGAACCCGTGTCCCCTGCACTAGCAGGCAGACTCTCAACCACTGCACCACCAGGGAAGCCCCCTACTTCATTCTTAAACCACACTAACCTCCTTGAAAAATAAAAAGTTCCTATTTTTATTTTTTTCCTGAAGAAACAAGATTGGATCGGGAGCCAAAACACTATGCTCCATGATAGTCATTAAATCCAAATCCTTTCATTTGTGAAAAGACCCTATCCTTTTAAAGAATAACATGATAGTCAATCATAGGCCATAACCTTATTTCAGTTGACTAAATTTAAAAGTAATTGTAAGTGCACAAGTATCCAAATACCCTGGCTTCTCTCAGGAGTCTCATTCCTAGTGGAGAGTTTTCACAGGGCCCCAATACACCATTTGTTCTGTAACCCCTGAGGGTCACTAAGTACCCTTTGTGCTCTCCTTATAGTTGAGAAACCCTATAAATGTGAGTTTTGCGGCAGGAGTTACAAGCAGAGAAGTTCCCTTGAGGAGCACAAGGAGCGCTGCCGTACATTTCTTCAGAGCACTGACCTGGCTGAGACTGGTGAGTTCATGCAACCCCTGTTCTGCACATATTTAGTGAGCATCCGCTGTTCTAGGTGGTAGGATACAATAGTAGACAAAAATACAAAAAATCCTGCCCTCCTGGAGTTTATATTTTCATGGGGAAAGACAGACTAGAAACAAAGAGAATAAGTACCTTACACAATAGAAGGTAGTAATTGCTATTGAGAAAAATAATGCAGGTACTGGGGGCTGATGGTAAATCAGGAAAAACATCAAGAAGCTCACATTTTAACAGACTTAAAAGCATAAGGAGAGAGCCCTGCAGATAACTTGGAAACAGCAAGTGCAAAGGACCTGGGCCTTGAATTTGAAGAAGTATAGCTAGCCCTTTGTGGCTGGAACAGAGTGAGTAGTGGGACATGAGGCCAGAGAGGAAATAGGAAACCAGCTCTTATCAGGCCTTGTAGGCCATTGTAAAGACTTGGATTTTTCTCTGAGTGAAATTAAAAATCTTCAGAGGATTTTGAACAGAGAGGTGACGTGATTGGACTTCTCATTTGAAAAAAAAATCACTCGACTTGCTGAGGATAGGTTGTATTTGGGATAAGATTAGAAATTGGGGAGTCCAGTTAGAAGGCCATTGCAATAATTCAAGCAAGAGAAAATGGTGTCTTGGTAATGGTAGAGGTGGTACAAAGTGTTTTAACTCTATACAGTATAGTTTAAAGATAGAACCAACAGGATTTCTTAACAGATTGCTGTGGGATGTGATGAAGAATGCAGTTGCCATTAACTGAAATGGTAAAGATTGAGGGTAAAGGCAGTGTGAGGGCTGGCTAAGGCAGAGTCCATTAAAACCAAAAGGATTTTCTTTGCGCAAGGCCGCCAGATCGTGTACTTGTCAACTCATATGATTTATTGTGATGCTTATGTTTGGTTCTGGGAATTTCATATTTTATTCAGTGTTTTGAATTACATGCCTAGTGACAATTGGTTGAAACACTGGATGTCTTTCCATGTACCAGTTGTGGTTTTATTTCCTTTCATTCTTGAGTTGAAATAACCTGAAACTTTTTTGTGTCACATCTCTGCAGTTGTCCTTTGACCCATATAGTTGACCATCAGCCTGGTTCTGCAGCTTGGATTGCCTGATATTTTTATTTGTTTACTTGAACCAGTTGCTTATTTAGAGTAGGTATAAACCCTCGTGGGATTTGGTGTTTGACAGCAGTAGTTGCAATTGAATAGTTTGAACATTCTAAAACAGAAAGATTACAAAAAAGTGACAGAAACAATGTGAAACTCAGGAAAAATGGAGTGCAAATCATGAGTAGTTTAACTGTACCCGTTTTGAGTGAGAGGAAACTTTTGTTTTAGATAAAGCCTATTTTATGGTGTTAGGAGCTGTGGCCAACTGAATTCTGTTGGTTTGCACTGCTTCTGCTTTTTATCCTGATGGCATCTTTAGTTTTATCAAGGAGCTGGATTTCCTCCTTATTTCTAAAAAGAAATCTTTACTCTTAAAAATAAAAAAGCACCTAAAACTTGGTTTTTGACGTCTTAAAGCAACATGCTTAAGGTTAGTCAGGCAATACCTGGGCATCTTTACTTGACGTTCCATTTCAGACAATAGACAAAGCTCTTACTGTGAGAAATTCTCAAGTCATGAAAATCTACTATATTCCAAATAGAATCATTGGTATTTAAAGCAAGAAGGATTAAAGAGAGCATCTAATCCCACCTGTTCATTTTATTTTATTTTTTGACATCTTTATTGGAGTATAATTGCTTTACTGTGTTATGTTAGTTTCTGCTGTATAACAAAGTGAATCAGCTATACGTATACATATATCCCCATATCCCCTCCGTCTTGTGCCTCCCTCCCACCCTCCCTATCACCTGTTCATTTTAGAGGTTGAGACTCATCAAAAATTCAGTGACTTACTTAAAAATCACTAGAACTTTTGTCGTTTTCATGATTAGCTATTTTTTTTATTTTCAAAGACATATTGGGACATAATTCACATACCATTAAACTCACCCTTTTAAAGTGTACAATTCAGTAGTTTTTAACATTCACAAAGTTATACAACCATCACCACTCTAATTTCATAACATTTTTCTCACTCCCAAAAGAAGCCCTGTACCTATTAGCAGTCACTCTTGTTCCCCCTCTCTCCAGCCCCCGGCAACCATTAATCTACTTTCTGTCTCTGTGGATTTGCCTATTCTGAATGTGTCACGTGAATAGAATCGTATAATGTGTGGCCTTTTATGTCTGCCTTCTTTCACTCAGCATAATGTTTTCAGGGTTCATCCACGTGGATGTACTTCATTCCTTTGTATGGCTGAATAATATTCCATTATATGGATTCATTGCATTTTATCTATCCATTTATCAGTTAATGGACATTTGGTTTTTTTCCCACTTTTGGAAAAATGGCTTAATTAGCTATATATATTTTAAAGGTTATGTATTATCTAGTTAGCAAAAGTAGAGTAACACACATACTAATAGGCACATACATATGTATATATGTCTTGATTGTCCTGGAAGCAGGGGAAAAAATTGAGTAAAATATCCTCTATGAACAGTAAGTTCAAAATTACTGATTTTGAAGTAAGGTTACCACCTTACTTCCCATTCCCATGACCTTTTTTAGGAATTTCGTATTAGAAAATATCAAAAGAAATGTTTTCACAACCTTCAGTGGTATAAGGTGATTCAGGAAATACTGAAATACAGAGGTTGAGTTAATTTGCATTTCATAGGCTGGTTTGATGGATCCATGCAACACACTTTAAGTCTCAGCAAAAAAATAAAGGGTTAACTAAGTCAGCAACTTTTGATTTTTTAAAAAAACAAATATGTCGTTATGGTGGTTTCAGGCTAGAAAATGTATAAAGTCACAGCTTAATCAAATATAATAAATACTGCATGTCCTGTCTATCTTTGATATTTCAAATAGGTCTCATGATTTTTCCTGAAATCCAAAATATAAAGAATGTTTACTCAAACACAAGCCAATCCTTTAATTATTGCCACAGCTCCCTACGTGGTTTCCATTTCTGTGTCCTTCTTAAAATTGGGAGTCCCAGTCTGGACACAGTGTTCCATTTTGAGCCTGACCAATATAGTGTCACCAATGGTACCTCCCTAGCTTTTATTTTATTTATTTATTTTTAAATTTATTTATTTTATTTATTTATTTTTAGCTGCGTTGGGTCTTCGTTGCTGTGCCCGGGCTTTCTCTAGTTGCAGCGAGTGGGGCCCACTCTTCGTTGCAGTGTGTGGGCTTCTCATTGTGGTGGCTTCTCTTGTTGCAGAGCATGGGCTCTAGGTGTGCAGACTTCAGTAGTTGTGGCATGTGGGCTTAGTGGTTGTGGCTCACGGGCTCTAGAGCACAGGCTCAGTAGTTGTGGTGCACAGGCTTAGTTGCTCTGCGGCATGTGGGATCTTCCCGGACCAGGGCTCAAACCCGTGTCCTCTGCATTGGCAGGTGGATTCCTAAGCACTGTGCCACCAGGGAAGCCCCATCCCTAGCTTTTAAAGTGATGATGCTGCACTGTGGATGTGGCACTTATTCATCAAGGGCTTATTGTAAATTGAAGTGCAGCCTAGAGTGAGAGCCAAGCCTTGAGACAAACCTGCCCCAGTCAGGGAGCAGGCCTTTATGGAAGCAGAACAAATGAAAAGGCCTTGGACTGGAGACCAATCTGCAAAAGAAGGTCGTGTTGGGCAACAGGACTTCTGGCCTTGCTAATCATTTTCTTTTGTTCAGATAGCATGCGTTGGATTCTCATGTGCCCGGCTGCGTGTCAGAGCTGTTTATAAAGATGAGTGAAGGTTAAGCCCCTACCCTTAAAGTATTCACAGTCCAACCAGGGACCGGGTACTTGATCTGTTAATATAAAGGTCTAATAGAGATACATGTGATAGTGTTACTTCAGTCCAAGTTTTTATACCAGACATCATCAAGATACTCTAATTCTGTCTTAATGGAGTATATATGAAAAGAAGAATGAATATAGACGATCACAGATTTCATTTTCTCATTAGCTTGATCCTTATTCCAGAAAGGGACTAACAGCTGGTATAGAGATTCATTTAGCCTCATTTCACACAAATTATGAATACTTGGAGTGGGACATATTTTTGTATGACAATGAGTTCTAGTAATAACAAGATTTTTAAACTAATTGAATAATTATATTTATTTATGAATCTAGGAGTCAAAACCTTTTATCTTCATTCTCATTGTTGTGGTTGAGATAATACAAGCATGAGAGTTTCAGAATAAATTTATATTTTTACCAAATAGCTGTCCAAAGAAAAAGCTTAAAGTGTTTTAAACGTCTCTTTTCCCAACAGATTATTAGAAAATCAATACTAACTCAACAAGTAGTATTCATTCTACTTTTGCTCAAAAAGGCAACAGTTTTATGTAACTTTTTTGTTAGAACCTGCCTTGCTCTTTGATAGCAGTCTCTTGTTAGACAATTCTTATTGCATAATAACACCCCTTTGTTCCACTCTCTATCAGTTACTGGCTGACCACACCATAGAAGAGACAGGAAGAAATGCCTCTTATTTGAGATCCATTTAACACTTCAAGATCTAATGAAGGATTTTGAACAAAAACAAAAACACAACGAATTATATAGTTAAATCTGCAATCACTTTGAAATAGAAATGGCGTCATGCAAACAGTTAACTAAAACCCAGACAAACTACTAATATTTTTGCAGAGATTAAAGGTAGTAACCTATTCTGTAATTTTGACTTCGTATGAGTTTTATTATTTATTTTTCAACATGTCATTAAAATCATTTTGCTAATGAAAATGGGTATATCCACTATATACTAGTAGGCAAGTAACACGAAGGGGAATTGACCCCAAATTATAGTCCTACTCCCACTGTGCTCACTCATGAACCAAGTGTGCAAATTATCCCTTGCCACTGTCCCATATTCCCCACACCCACCGCTTGCAACACTAAACTGCCAAACACCACCCAGGAACGGATTTCCTATTTCGCCATTTAAACCCATTATCTTGTTCCCTTACTATCTTGCCAAACTGGTTTCCCTCCACTTACATTCTGAGATGTGATGTGGCAAGATAACAAGTCTAGACTATTTGTATAAATAGACAGTTGGGTCTTAAAGTTGAAGCAGAGGACCAAATGCCAAGTCCTCTTTTTTCTTTTCCCCCTTTCAGTGTTCTGCCTAAACTTGTAATCCCAAAGAGATTGGCTTGACTCCAAAGCATTTCTTTGTGTTTTAAAGGGTGTTCGTTTAGTACAGCAGCTGTCCAACAACTGCAAGGCACAAGACTGAGAGTTTGGGAAAGAAAATGAGAGTGTACCATAGTCAGTTGAAACTTTAGCCTTTGCCTAACTTGCCAATTAGAAAACACAGTTAACTCAGTAAAGATGAACTTAATCTCTAGAGTGTGTTCACATGTACAATGAGGATTGGGATCTTGGAGCTGATATTTTGAGTGAATGACCCTGCGGGTGGGGGTGGGTGGATGGCAGCCCTCTAGATTAGTAGTTTCAGAGGATTCCTTTCAATCCAACCGGACTTGTGGAATATGGGAAAGTCTCCACGCTTGCCTCAAATTATCAGTCTCTCCATAAACACTCCAGAATTTTATCTTTTTAAATGTCAGGCATTTGGTCACTGATTTCCAGAGTAAGATTTACCTAGAAATGACTGTCATGACAAGCTTGGTGAGTAACCAGGGATAAAAGATGATGTTATCTCTGAAGGTTGCCATTTAGTGACATGCCCCAATTGTGTTATTTAGGTCAGTGTATCCCTGCTTTAGCCTCCTTCCAAATATAGAGTATATAGAGTATGTGTCCTCAGAAAGATGCTTGTGGTAATTGATGGTGACTTTGGTGAAATGTAGGGAGATGCTGAGAGCCGAATGGGAAAACTAAACCGGCAGCATAACGCTTGCAGTAAGTACTGGGACTGACAAACAGATCTCTGGGTAATGATGGGGCCGTTAGAGGAGTAACTAAAAGACTAAATAAGAGTACTGGTAAAATGGGGATAAAGTTAAAAATTCCCAAAGTACTGTTTTTCATTCTTGTTTTACTATAAATCTTTTCTGATAATAAATACATGGGGTAGGCATGGGGGTGTGGGAGGACCTTACCTGGCTTTAATCCTCTCAAAGTTGCTGGAACCAGAATGAATGTTCCTAGTCAAAGCACAAACTTAGCTGCCTCTCTGATGCTTCTAAGAAAAAGTCTCCTTCTAACAGCCTCGGGAACTTATTTCAAATCCCAGGCCTTTGTCTTTCATCTCTCTGCTCTTGGGGCTCTGGGTAGTGCCACATCTGGCGGTGGTTTGTGTGAAAGGAAATAATATGTATAATAGTTTCCTGTTTGGTCATTTAAACCTATCCCTGTGCTGGACAGAATTTAACCCACTTCACTCAACAGCAGGGTTCTGTCACTAAAGTGCCCGTTATTTACAACGATCGGTCAGCTAAAGTCACAGTGCTTTAGCACTGGCCCCAAAGCTGCCCAGTTCCCTTATTCGGACCCTTATTGTTTTCATTTACACAAATAGTGTTATAGCTTAAACTGGAGGCTGGGATTTATTTCTTTAGAGCATAGAATTATTTTTGATAAGAAACTCACAAAGTCTAGTAAATATGGTCATTGTCATCATTCTCTTCTCTTATTCATTTTTGGAGCCATTATTCTTGAATTTTTAAAACCCTGAGCTTTATAATTTATTGTGTAATGACTGTCAAGGAGTTTTAAAAAAACAGAACCAAGACCATGCCAATAATAAAATGAAAAATATGTAATACTTTGAATTCTCTCTTTCTGATTTGGCTTTGGTCTCCCCCCCTGGCCATTCTTGATAGTCTGGCCCTTGAGGTCTTTCTTTCTATCTATCTATTTATTTATTTATTTTTGGCTGCCTTGGGTCTTCGTTGCTGCTCATGAGCTTTCTCTAGTTGTGGCGAGTGGGGGCTACTCTTCGTTGCAGTGCGCGGGCTTCTCATTGTGGTGGCTTCTCTTGTTGCAAAGTACGGGCTCCAGGCACGTGGGCTCAGTAGCTGTGACTCGCAGGCTCTAGAGCGCAGGCTCAGTGGTTGTGGCGCACGGGCTTAGTTGCTCCGCGGCATGTGGGATCTTCCTGGACCAGGGATTGAACCCCTGTCCCCTGCATTGACAGGTGGATTCTTAACCAGTATGCCACCAGGGAAGTCCCTTCCTTGAGGTCTTTTTTTATCTTTCATTTACTTCAGAGATGGCCAGTTTTATTCTCTCTGGGCATGACCATTTACGATACTGAATATCTGAGAGACCATGGAACTTGTGGCATTTTTTCTGTATATTAGAATCTCTTCACACAGCAAACTCTTCAGCTACAGAATGAGCACGGACAATTCCTAAATCTGTGTATGTATTTGGGGGAAAAAGAATCCATTCTGTAAAAATCATCACTTGCTTTTTACTCTAGTCACTTAAGCTGATTTCAATTTCTTCTTCCTTAGAGACATTAGGAATGTACAGACACTTCCTTTTAGCTTGGACACCCTGAAACGCTTATGATAAAACAGAAGGAAATGTTTGTAGCATCACAACATGTTTGCTTAGGGCAGGGGTGAGCAAAACTATGACCCTCAGGCCAAATGTAGCCAGCGGCCTATTTGTGCACAGGGGGTTTCACATTTTTAAAGGTCAAGGAAGAACCAAAGAATATGGAACAGAGACTGTACGTGTCCCACAAAGTTTAAAGTACTTACTATCTATCTGACCCTTTACAGAAAAAGTCTACTGATCCCTAGCTTTGGCTAGCATCATGTGTTAACATTTAAAGCCTTGTATTTAGAGCAGCTGGTATCTCTTTGAACTTCAGACATAAACTCTTATTGGGTATTGCCTGATGTACCAGACTAAATTGTACTACATTTATTCCAATTTACTATTTAGTTGATTCGATGTTGGCACTATTTATATATTCTTCTAGTGGTTCTCAAGTCTTGCTGCATCTTAAAAATCATCTGGAGAGCTTTAAAAATGCTGTTGCCGGGCTTCCCTGTTGGCGCAGTGGTTGGGAGTCCGCCTGCTGATGCAGGGGACGCGGGTTCGTGCCCCGGTCCGGGAAGATCCCACATGCCGCGGAGCGGCTGGGCCCGTGAGCCATGGCCGCTGAGCCTGCGCGTCTGGAGCCTGTGCTCCGCAATGGGAGAGGCCACAACAGTGAGAGGCCCGCGTAATTCCAAAAAAAAAAAAAAAAATGCTGTTGCCTAGGCCCCTATACCAGAGATCCTGATTTAACTGATCTGAAGCGGGGCCTGGGCATGTGTGTCTTCTATGCTCTTCAGGTGATTCTAATGTTCAGGCAGGTCTGAGAACAACAGACCTATACCACTTAAAGGTCTATTTGTGGATTGACAATTGGACCATATTCTTAGGCAGTTTTTATTCACATTTTTCATTAGAAATATAATAAAGATGCATTATACAAATTGTTCTTTAATTTCAAGACGGAAGTGTTGCTCAGGGAAATTTTAACTGAGTCAGTTTTGAAATGTGAAGAGCATATGAAACAGATAATGCAGAGACCAGAAAAATATAATTTAAAAGACAGGAACTGAAAGGAGCATGCTGGAGAAAAAAGAAAAAGAAAAAGAAAAAACCACTCAGAATTTCAATACACAAATCACTGAGTAGATTTCTCGCTGTCTGGGTAAGTGTATCTATTTTCAAAAGTGCTATTAACATAAACATAGCAGTAAATCTGGGGCACCGGCCTTTTTTTTTTCAAAGTTGTTAAGAAGAATTATATCAGTCTGCAGGTGTCACATGCAGTTACTCAGAATCAGAAAGAAGGCTGATCGGGGGTTAGAAGATCTCCATCTATCTATCTTTTTGCAACCAACCACGTCCAGGCTGTTTATTTAATACTTCCTCTTGCTAATGAAGGTACTGGTTGGGGATGGGTTGGGCTTTCCCATGTCGGCATAAGACTGCAAGATTTGAATGTGCCCTGGTGTTGGCTTCACTGACCACAGCAGGTAACCCAGGCAAGAATCTGAGCAGTAATAACAGGTAACAACAGAGTTTGCATCAGACCTCTGACACTTTTCCTTCCAGTTTATTTCTTTTTCTCTCCATTTGTCAACGTGTTCTTTTCCCTCTTCTTTTTTCATTTTTCCAAACCAGCAAGTGCGGAGGCAAGACACATCAAAGCAGAGATGGGAAGTGAAAGAGCTCTCGTTCTGGACAGATTAGCAAGCAATGTGGCAAAGCGAAAAAGCTCAATGCCTCAGAAATTCATTGGTAAGAATACAACCCTTTTTCCTGCTGTTGTTAGCAGATAGTTTGAATGAGATAACATAGGATGCTTACTACACAGGCCCTTCCTAGTTTAATCTCTGTTAAAATAAGGTAATTGATTTTCCATTGTACAACTTTTATTCTTCAGGATTCATTTTGGTAATTAGAGCAAATGATAAAATATTTTAACTGAAGAATCTTAACTACTGAAGATGGGATTATTTGGTATCCAATTTCTTAAATGAAGTTGGTGTTAAAAATGCTGTTCCTTCCTCTTTATTCCGAATGACATATGTTCCATGAGAGAGTTTGTGCAATTGATACCAGTAAGATGTTCAAGATAGCATTTTTGTAATCTTTTGCAACTATGTTTTACAACTTGGTTCCCTTATCACGCTCAAACTTTTTTCATGCTCTAAAATGTATTGCCATATTTTCTTGAATTTGATTGAGAATTGGTTTTAAGAGAAAGTGGTTGGGAATGCGTAGATTTAAATAACAAGGTTTGATTTAATCATTTGTCTTATTGGAGTTAATGTTTATACCATTGGTTTTCACATCGTCAAAAAATACAGCAAGAATGAGATGGCTAAGAAATAATTGTGTCCATTAAAGCAGTGTTAGGACTGCCAAATGACAGAAATATTGTGTTGAATTCTCCCAGATGTTTACATAAATGTGACTATGATATTTAAAATAGATTTGTATTTGTGAAGTAGGCAGCTGAATTGAATGTATTGGTTTTGCTATAAATTGAAAGTCGGTGATATTGAACAAAAATAGTTATCACACGAAAATAGACCTCCCTCAACACCAATAATATTTTAGAAACCTGTCAGTCTGTTTTTCCAAAGCTACTTGCTGCTGCTGTTGATTTCTTACTTCAGTCCTTTTGTGTTTATTCTTTTCAATAGCTTTTACAGATATCAAGTGCCTGCCTGGTTTTTAAATCTGGTTAAACTTTATTCTGGTCTAATTAGTTTTTAAATTTTATGTGAATTATAGAGATATATTGAAAGAACCCGTATATTTCAAAGCTACCTAGCTTGGTTTTTTTTTTTTTAACATCTTTATTAGAGTATAATTGCTTTACAATGGTGTGCTTTATAACAAAGTGAATCAGCTATACATATACGTATATCCCCATATCTCCTCCCTCTTGCGTCTCCCTCCCACACTCCCTATCCCACCCCTCTAGGTGGTCACAAAGCACCGAGCTGATCTCCCTGTGCCATGCGGCTGCTTCCCACTAGGTATCTATTTTACATTTGGTAGTACTTATAAGTCCATGCCACTCTCTCACTTCATCCCAGCTTACCCTACCCCCTCTCCGTGTCCTCAAGTTCATTCTCCACGTCTGCATCTTTATTCCTGTCCTCCTAGCTTGGTATTTATACTTATTTATTTTATGTTGTTTGACTGAGAAGTTATTGTATTCTTTTAGTCACTTTAAGAATAAACTGTGTCAAACTAAAGTTGGTGAATTTCATTTCAGAGAGACCCTATCCTCTTTACCATCTTCCCTCTCCTTGGTGAGAAATGTCAGGGGGCGTGTAGTGACTTCCATATGGTGTTTAGGCACAGTGGACCAATTGTGATTCCAAGACATTATCTTAGAACATTGCTCATACCTCTTTTGAGCTGTACTTATGTGAAGAGGTTCTGACTGGCTACAAAAGGAAGCTTGGATTGTTATTCTATGCCATGAGTATAATTTAATTTGGGGGATGTTTTGGCTGTAGAAATGGCTGCAGCTGATATGGGTGGGAGAAACATGGGGAGAAATGGGAAAGAAAAAAAATGTAAAGTGACTTAATTTCAATCCAGTTATGGTCAATGTATGTTGGTCTAAGAGAACTAAAATATGAGAGAAGGTACTTAGTTCACATAGTTGCCCTAAACCTGTCCTTGAGCTAAAGCCCTACTTAATAAGATAAAAGTTGCTTTGGTATCTTCATGGGTTTAAAAACACATGTTTCACATGTCCAAGTCCATGCCATTTTGCTTATTGCATACGGGATCCATTCCATTTGTTTATTACCATTGTGACCAGAGGATTTTCACTCTTCCATTTCCAGACTCAGGAGAGGTGCTGATCTTGTAGGTACTGATCTCTGTCATCTTCTGAACCAGCATGTTCTCTCTGAGATGGAATCAGGAAACCCAGTAGAGTTAGCTCTTGATTTGAGCTGAGGTAGCAACTTCTGGACTTTGGGGCCCCGAATAGCAGGGGGAATTTTTGTTTTTTTTATAAATTGTGGTAAAGTGCAGTAGGAAGAGCACTGGATTAGAAACCAAAAGACTGAGGTTGTGATTCCAGTTCAGTCATTTCTTAACTGTGTATGTTTAGACAAATCACGTAACCTTTCTGGGCCTCTGTTTACTCACCTGTGAAATGAGTAGACCGAACAGGTGATGAAGTGATCGAGAAGGTCCCTCGCAGCTCTACCATTCTGTAAGTCTGCAAGATGAATTATAAAAGGCAGCAATAATGAGCACCACTTTTTGTTTATAAACCCATATGTATAACTTCAGATAACTTTTTTCTCAAGGTTGTACAGATATGGTATGTTATTTTATGTTGTAAACCATGGTATATAATTTAGGAGGTTTTCTTTAGGAAGATGTCATTTAATCTGAGAATCTATAAAACAGCTGCATTAGTTCAACATTTATATATTTTACTTAGTACATTACTACTTATTCATTTGCTCTTTCATCCATTCATTTATCATGCAAATGGTTACAGAGCTCCTGCCATATACGTGATATTCTTGTTCCTGAGCACTGTTCTAATCCTCTAGCATTAGTTTATTCCCTGAACCTTAAGAGATTTTTTTAAAAAATAAAAGAAACCCCTTCAATCATTTAACTGAATCCACCTTTTGATAGAAAATAGTATTGTCAAGGGGAAAATAAAGGAACATTATGACACTGTGCAGTAAATGGGATGAAGTGATATAAAACATATGGAGCTAATGTCTCCCCTCCTTCTCTTCTCTCTCCTATATTTCCTTTCCAAGGCATCATTTTCTGAAAAGATTCAGCTGCCAGGGAAATGGCAATGGGTAAAGTGTGAGGGAAGAATGAGTCACTCCCTTTAATCCTTGTTGACAGTTGCACAGCTTGGCTTCCCTGACCTCTTGAACTATGAGGGTAAAGGTGAAATTATACCATCAGGTCAGCCTGTTACTTTCCTAACAGGCTTGAGATAATTACCAGTAGATAGCATTTTTCATCCATTAGAGATGAACTGAGGAAGAGGGATGGGTTGGATTGAGTCTGAATTTAGAAACACAAAAACATGCCTCTACTGAAGAGTAAGAGTAAAATTAAATTACCCAAGTAGGAGAAAAATGAAATCACTTTTTTCCTAGTTCTCCAAGAAATTTTGAATCGCTTTCTATAAAATAGGAAATAAATTGACACACATTCATTAGAAATCAGCATCTTTACGTCATCAAAATAATTCTTTTTAGTTGTTCTTTCCAAAGGACAAGAAGACCTTACTTTTAGCACCTAAGCCCTTTAGGGATTGTCTTTTTTCTGAATCTTATTCTCCTGTTACAAACTTGCTTGACTATGCTTCTAACTAGGCCATCTTCAAATACTTGGCTCAAAATAGAGGCCAGATTTCTCTCCTGAAGGGAGGAGGAAAATGACTACATTTCTGCATATTTCTTTCTCTGATTTTCATTCTTTCTCCAAAAACAGATGTGTTATTTAGACCAAAGTGGTTACCATAGCATCTCCCTATTTTTTTTAATTTCATGTATTACTTTATTAAAGGAAGTTTTCTTGTTGAAAAGAACATGAAAAAAGATCTCACTCCCCCCCCCCCCCGGTAAACATGTTGTGAGGTTTTGACACTTCAGCAAACACTGTCGGTTCTCCCTGTGAAGTAAGTAATGAGAAATTGTCTGCTTTGGTTAACAGAGCAACAGGAAGCAGTTTTAATACCTGTTTCTAAAAGCAAAAAGTATCTTCTCCCATCCCTTCCCAAAGGGCCAAAATCCCTAATCCTATAAGCATCAAAAGTCATAACATTTTTGAGCTTGAAGGGATATTAGGAACCACCCAGTGAAGTTCTTTTACTAAGGAGGGAAGGGGGAAGGGAAAGATGGAGAGATGCAGCTAGTAGGTGACAGAGCAGGGCCAGAGCCTGGGTCTATAAAGTTCTGCAGTCCAAGGCCTTCCTCCCCCAGAAAGTCACCCAGAGCAGTGCATGTCATGTGTGCTACACAGGAGCTTTGGAAAGGGAAGGGTCTAGTCATTGAAAGCTAGTGGAAGAAAAAGCCTTGAAGAAGGGCAGTCATTCTCTCTTAAGGGTGTGTTTTCTTGAGAAAAGATCTGTGGTGACTCCATCAGGGCAGATGACAACCAAATAGCACTTCACGGTGACTCACAGAGGACAAAGGCTTCTGCAGCAACAAAACGTGGTTTCCAGCTCAGTTTTCCTCTCTGCCACCCCCATGGCTCTCTCTGTTCTCTCTCCTCCTTCCTGCTTCTCATTCTGTGGCTTCCTACCCTCTGCCTTCCTCCTCCTGGAAGAGGTGTTATAGCCACTTCAGTCTCATTTAGATTGAGATCAGAGCCATCATCATCATCAGATATTCCATTTACCCTACTTACGTGCCCTTTTTTGGGGGGAGGATATGTGCTTGGAGTACGAGTAGTCGATGATACACGGGAAATTGTATGAAGGCATCAGCAGATACATTTAAGTGACTTGAAGAAATTTAAAGGCTTAAAGAAAACCCCAGTATTTCACATTACCCCATCATGATGACTGTAACCTCAGAACTGTTATTTTTCTAATGTTCAAATAATTTCTCCTCCTCTTCAAAAAATCTTTCAGTGGCTCCGCATCAGAATAAAATCCAAACCACCCAGGCGTTCTGAGTCTTTCACAACTGTCTCTAAGTTATCTTTTCTAAATGTATCATTTCAGCCGACTCATCTTTTAATTCAGCCGTAATGAACTACTCCCACTTCTTTGTAATCCTTCTTTCCATGCTCCCTGTCTGGAATGCCCTCCCTCCTCTCTGCCCCCTAAACCTCCACGTGGTCTACATTCCCATACTTGCCTGAATTCTCTCTCTTCTCTGTTCTCCCTCTGCACTCAAGGCGAGTTTAACAGTCTGCTTTTTGTGATGTGTGTAACTGTCTCCACCACCACCACTACTACCACCTCAGATTTCAAGGAGACTTTAGAGGAGAGAATAGATTAATATTTGTCCCATGTTACGTGGCATATTTGAGACATGGTCCATATTTTTCTCTCTCCACTCTCTTGGCTACTCTATACTTTGTTCCACCACATAGTATTAAGGATACTAATTTGTAATGAAATTGTGTACATACTACATCTCGTCTTGGATTGCAATTAAGTTTGTATTCTTCAAAACACTTAACATGGTGTGAGGCAAATAACAATAATAATAATAATAATAATAATAATAGATCTACCACTTACTGAGTGCTTACATGTACCAGTACTCTGTTAAGCACTTTACGGACATCATGACAACTCTGTTCATCATAGATATTTCTTGAATGCATGCTACTGGTCCATATGGAACAAAGCACAGTTGCTTTTCTACTGCCTATGGGAACCATCCCAGCAGAGAATCTGAAGTCATTGCTAGTGGTGGGGTTGTGCAGCCAGGAAACAGCAGTTAATGCTCAAACATATACTGAGGTATATGGGCCCTTGGATCACATCCTGGTTCTCCATTTACCAGCTGAGCAACCTGAGCAAGTTAATCAACCCATTTGTGCTTTAGGTCCTTCATCTGACTAAGAGATGATAATTCATCTTAGGTAAAGTGAGACAATATGCAAAGTACCTAGGACAGCACTGGGTATATAGTAGTGGCTCAATAAATAGTAGCTATTCTTCTTGGTATTATATATAAGGCACAGTACTCGGTACTGTGAAGTAGAGAAGTAAACAGGTTAGAGTAGTGGATCTTGTCCCTCCATCCCAAAGGCAGAGATCCAAATCCACATGCTCAGCTAAGTTCCCTTTAGCTTTAGGCTATGATTCTGTACTTTCAAGTTGGCACTTAGAAGCCAACAACCATATGCCCTCACCACATTGCAGCAATTCAGGTCAGGCAGTTGCTCAGTTCAGAGTTACCAAAGCCTAGATGGTAGGGATTGACACCTTTAAAAGGGATCACAGGTAGGGAACGGCCCAACCGAGTGCCTTGGTTTCTAAACTTAGGACTTGTTGTTGCCATTTGTATTATCATTGGAAGAAAACCTGTAATTCAACCCGAAGCTTCTCTCATTAATCATTCAAACATGTGTGGTACGATTTTGACTAGAAGCTGGACTGGAAGCTCTGTGCAGGTTTGGGAGCAGTTACACTCTTGTGGTTTGAGTAACCTTTTTTATGAGTGTATTACTAAAGAAACGTGAGCTGTTGGCTTTTCAATTACTGTAGCTTACCCCTTCTGAGTTTCATACACATTGAGTCATCATGTCTACAGGTGACTGATAATCATCTGCACTAATCAAGTTACCGTAACTCGGAGATGAGGGGACCTGATGAGTGCAGGTTGCGTGCACGTGAAGATCTGAGGCTCTCCCATCTTCTTAACAATGAACGATGGTCTGCGTTAACCACAGAACTCAGTCACATATTTCCACTCATCCAGGGGTTGATTTTCCTCTTATTGTTTTGCCTCTTACAACTTCAGCACTCAGCTGTTTTCTGACATGTGCTGCAGGTGGTATAGATTATGAAATTGTAGGCGTAGTTAAGTAAAACCAACTCTTGGGAGAAGAGAGAAAAGCAGAGTTTGTGATGTGCCTGCCCCACCTCGGAAACTTTCTGGAGCCTCTCTGTTAGGCGAAAAGATTAAAAAGATTTCCAGGGACCCCCAGTATTTGGGGAACTGAGTAGAGCCAACCACACTGGAAAATCATCAGTAACCTTGAAAAGGCCAGGAAACCAAAGTTCATCATTTCTGTGTCACTTTCAGGGGAATGAATATTTGTGACTTTAGACAGCTTTCATGTTCTCAGTCTCGTTCTTCCAAACAGCTCTAATCAGAGACTTATCCAATCTGGCAGTTGAAAAGAAGAACCGTTGATTACTTTGGCAAAGGTCTACGTTTCTGTTCCTTTTTATTGAGTTGCCAAGGTACGGTGATTTTCTGTGCATATTTTTTCTCTCAGGTATTTGTCTGGAAACTGTCAGGTTGGCCTTAAGGTAGTGGGGATACAGGACAAATCTATCTGATTAGATTGGATCTTTTAGCAGGTCTTTTTGTCTCCAGTTTCTCGCTGTTCTGGTCCATCTTACACATTGCTGTTACATTAATATCCTGAAAATAACATTTTGACCACAAGCATCTCTTGCTCAATGCGGTTTGTAGAGGTTTGCCATTTGTCCAAATCTAAACCCTACGGTTGGTTATTCAGAATGCCCATCATTTGGTCCCACCACCTGTTATCTTTTTTCAGTAGCTCCTAAAATGTTGGAGGCAAAGTACCAGGAGGCTCACAGAGCATTTGGAAACCTTGATCCACATGGCAAGAAAGTTATTTTCTTTTTAGTTCTCTTTCAATCTTCCTGCTTATACCAAGGAAAAAGATTTAGACGTAATTAGATGTTAATTGTCTTCAACACTAATCACACACTTGGTAATCTCTATTTTTAGCAAAGAGAGAGGGGATCTTTGCCTCCAGGTACTTACAGTATCTGATCAAACTTTAATAAATTGCTGTTTCGTTGTCTTTATTTTTCATAGTTACCTTCTATTTGTGGCAAGTGATTCTGGTTTACTGTTTATGTTAGTGATATAAAGTTTCCTTAAAAAACAAATTTCTTCAGCAAAAAAAGAAAGGAAGGAAAGGAAGGAAATGCGAGCTGATTCAAACAAAATTCAAACAAAATTAAAAACCCTAACATTTACCAAGTGCTTTCTATGTGCCAGGCACTGTTCTAAGCGCTTACCAATTGAGGTAGGTACAGTTATTACCCCCATTTTATGTGAGGACATGGAGCCATAGACAGGTTAAGTAACTTATCCAAGGTCACACAACTAGTCATGATGAGGCAGCATAGAATCCACACCATCTTACGCTAGACTCTCAACCACCACCACCCTGGGGTATGAATATTGCAGAATGTGGAGGGCTAAGTGAAGTTTGAGAAATACTTTCTTCCACACTTCTTGATATTTTGCTCTAACCAGACTCTCTTACCCCTCCCTGCCCATGTCTTGGACGGTCCCACGTGTCTGTCTTGATTCATGCTCATCCCTCAATTAGGATATCTCTTCTACGTCTCTGAAAATCTAAATCCTACCAGTTCATCAAGACCCTTCTCAAAATTTAGGTTTTCCGAGAATGCTTTCCCTTCCACAAGCACTCCTGAATTTTTTGCGTTCCCATAACACTTAAGTATACAGTTTGTATATTTACAAACCACCCTGCCCTTCCCTTTTAATTCTTTTTACAGAAGACACGTCACCCACCCTGCTTAAACGCCTCAGACATGGCATTTAAAATAAAATCAAAAGCTTCCATAGAGCAAGGCAGCCCTTTCTCAACTTTTAACATTTATTTTTCTCCAATTCCATCTAGCCAAGTCTTATTTCTCTCCCCCTGGGTTGGAGATACCTCAAGAACAGAAACTGGTTCTTCCAGTCCTTTTTGTTTTCTTGTGTTTTGTCTTCCCCGACGGCTTTACTGTACGGCAGTGACACGTTCTGGAGCCACAACATGCCTAGGAAATGTTAGGGAAGAGAGGATACGGTTTAGCAAATCTCTCAGAATCCAATATCTACAGAATGAAAAAGCATCAGCAATAATGTTAGCCTCACCTCCAGCCCTTAACACATCTTTCCCACTTTCTCTTGCCTCTACCAGCCGCTCACCATTGAGCACATCTGCCATCAATGAAGATCCCGCTCCTGCGTTCCCTGTGGCCAGAGAGCCTCTGTTTTCTAACACACAACACCCACACGCCCTGAAGGTGGCTAAACTCTGTTTTCAAAATTTCTCAGCAGTTTGACATGAGAAGTAGGAGAGGGTGACCACAAGTAAATTTTTCAGTTAAGTGTGAGATAAGTACTAATGATCACACATGTATCAATGATACATCTTTTCAAGCAAAAGAAGAATAACACACTTTATGAAGAGGACGAATATCATGATGATCTTTCATCGAGAAAAAGCCTTTTCTAAAACTCTCTACATTTGAAGCTCTTTTATTTAAATCTCAGTCAGTTTGATAACTGACGTGTCTGGGAAGTGGTAAGTTGGAGTTTGGGGGGCTATTTTTTCTGCCTCTGCAGCTATTTAAAAAGCTGCCGAGGCCAGAGCATCCCCACTTTTTGCAGCACTTCCGGCCCCTGGCTCCCTGGTATTACAAGCAGAAAAGAACAAGCAAACTAAGAGTTCAGGGATTGACTGTGTCTTCAGAGTTCATGAACAACAGAAGTGCAGAGGTTCCCATGCTCCTGCACACTGGCAGCTGCCTTGCCCCCTCTTAAGCCCCCTCCTGGTGTTCTCTTGCTTCTTTTCTCCAGGGTTCCCTTCTGACATGAGCAGTGGAAACAACTCACCTTGTAGCCTCAACTTAGTGACATCTCTGACTCTCCCTTTTGCCTGCTGGTTTCAGTTATTTTGACTGTCCAAGCATGTGCTGTCAATCACTGTCCCCTGAGGCTTCAACACCCGTGTGGGACCATTCTGCCTGGGCTAAGTGTTCTTGAACAGGCCACTTGTCCTTCCTTACTTTTCAAGGACTCCAGAAAATAATTTTACAAACTCTCTGCCTTTGTGTTGTTCCTTTTTTCACTCTTTCTTTCCCTTGTTCTAGGTGAGAAGCGCCACTGCTTTGACGTCAGCTATAATCCCAGCTATATGTATGAGAAAGAGAGTGAGATGATCCAGACCCGAATGATGGACCAGGCCATCAATAACGCCATCAGCTATCTTGGTGCCGAAGCCCTGCGCCCCTTGGTCCAGACACCGCCTGCTCCCACCTCAGAGATGGTCCCAGTTATCAGCAGCATGTACCCCATAGCCCTCACCCGTGCCGAGATGCCGAATGGTGCCCCCCAGGACCTGGAAAAGAAGAACGTCCAGCTGCCAGAGAAGAGCCTGCCTTCTGAAAGAGGCCTCTCCCCCAACAACAGTGGCCACGACTCCACGGACACTGACAGCAACCATGAGGAACGCCAGAATCACATCTACCAGCAAAATCACATGGTCCCTTCTCGGGCCCGCAATGGGATGCCACTTCTGAAGGAGGTCCCCCGCTCTTATGAACTCCTCAAGCCCCCACCCATCTGCCCAAGAGACTCCATCAAAGTGATCAACAAAGAAGGGGAGGTGATGGATGTGTACCGGTGTGACCACTGTCGAGTCCTCTTCCTGGATTACGTGATGTTCACTATTCACATGGGTTGCCACGGCTTTCGTGACCCTTTTGAGTGTAACATGTGTGGCTATCGAAGCCACGATCGCTATGAGTTCTCATCTCACATAGCCAGAGGAGAACACAGAGCCATGCTGAAGTGAAGATCTGGGCCCAGAGATGATTTGCACCTGAGCATTTAACATCATTTTTAAAAGCTGATAATACCCCTCGCCTAACAAATCACTCTCAAAACAAACTGAGTTCCAATCCCCTTTTCATGCCATTTTAGTGTCCAAAGGATCACGTTCACATGGGCAGCAGAGAAATGCTGTCCCCATTCCGAAATTGTTTGCAGATATATCATGTTACTACTTTTGTGAAACCTTTGTTTTCCCATCAGGGACTTGAATTTTATGATATTTAAAAGCCAGTGAAGTATTTGGTCATTATCTTTTGCAGCAATAGACAGGCATTCTTTGGAGTCTGTTGACAACCAGAAGAGTCCCCTGGTTGTGCTGCATGAGACATTGTTTCTGAGATACATCAGCCATATGTGGAAAAGACTTTTAGCCATATGCCCAGGTCCACAGAGAAGAACTGCTGACCAGCTGACCTTGCTGGGAAGGCTTGCCCTTCTGCCCTTCACACAAGACTAAAGGGTTAGGATATAAACCTTCCATCGCAAATTATAGTCTAACAATAAGGAAAAGAACAGCCATAAAATGTTACCAATAACTGAAGCCCGTGGTCTCCAAGCATCAGATCCGCTTCTTATCACACAAGCAAAAATAACCCAAGTTTTCTGATGGTACTTCTGCTTCTACTCTTTACCCTCCCGTCTCCAGTTAAAAGCTGCTTTGGGTTAAACCATTCGTGCACAGGAGAAACTCTGTCTCAGAAGAACTCATGGTTTCAATATAGACTGTCATGGGAACTCCAGGAGGTTGTCCACCGTGGGTGATGGCATCCATTTCCTGCTATCTCAAGTGGCAGGCTTGGTTCTGAGCACCCACCAGCAGCAGCACCCAGGGATGGAGGGAAGGAGGAACAACCGCCTGAAAGTTTTTCATCTCCTTCATGGAATATTGGTGTACAAACCCAAAGCACACTGGCCAATGATTTTTTGACAAAAAAAAATACCAAAGAATCCTGAAAGTATGACTTAGCCTACCCCTCCCCACAGGAAAGGAACCGAGGATGACCAGGATCAGAGCTGAACTTCAGGATGGAGTGAGAGGGGAGCACCTCTGCTGGCAGGATATCCTCCATCAGGCAGGTCGGGGTGGGGGGGGGCGGTTCCCAACCCCCATTTTAAATGGAGCTGTTGTATTCCACAAAGATTCCCGAAAGTCTGACCTTGGTTCTGCAGATGTGTCGGTCATCTTTTTCATTAATTATGGGAGACATGCTATCAAGGAAAAGTGATGTAATAATTATAAAAGTAGGGCTTCCCTGGTGGCGCAGTGGTTGAGAGTCCGCCTGCTGACGCAGGGGACATGGGTTCGTGCTCCAGTCTGGGAGGATCCCTCATGCCGCGGAGCAGCTGGGCCAGTGAGCCATGGCCGCTGGGCCTGTGCGTCCGGAACCTGTGCTCCGCAACGGGAGAGGCCCGCATACCGCAAAAAAAAAAAAATGTAAAAGTAGCACTGGAATGAGGGTCACAAAATCTGTTTGCTGATTCCATATTTGCCACTACTTAGCCAAATGACTTTGGGCAAATCACTTAACTCTTAAAACTAAGTTTCCTCAACCATAGAATTAGGAATTGGATTTAGATGTTCTCGAAGGTCCTTTACAGCTTTAAATTTATGTGATTATGCAGCAACCACAATTATTTTTTTAAACCTCTTAATGTATGGGTATTAAGCAGAAGAGTATGTATATTAATATATGTTTCACATTTCTTTGGTGTGAAAATGGAAGTATTGTTAAGTTTTTCCTTTAACCACTGAGTTGTGGTGTGAAGAGGATGGTGGAGAGGAACAAAAAACAGGAAGGGATTTTGATCTTGCCCCAGAGTGTACACACAAACGGGCACCTGCAGCTGCTTGCCAAAGCCTTTTTTTTTTTTTTTCTCCTTTTAAAGAACCTATGTTAGGGAAAATAAATTCTGCTTCCAGGAACAACTTCATGGAGCCTGTTTACAAATTAAGAGTCAGCTGTGTGAACATTTCTACCGGAGCCAAGAATCCACAATTCCTGGTGGATTAGCGTTTTATGTATCTGCCTTGATATTTCGAAAGGGCTTTATGCATTAGGCTCAAACTCAACTCGTTTATGTGCTGCCAGTAATTAAAATGTTCCACCTCAGACTGCACAAATGGTTTATCCTTCTTTGTAGCATGGCGTCTGTCTCAGGAAAAAAGATCTTGTGAAATTCCATGGCAACAGTCCCAACACGTTTGAGATTTCAGCTAAAAGATTAGATGTATTTCAGTGTGTAGTCTTCAGTACCTCGCTGTATTTCCGTAATCCTGGACTCCAAGCTGCACCACGTTGCTTATACCCATTGTGAAAGAAGAGCTGCTTATTATATTCTTGAAATATCATGCATCATGTTGACTCTTCAGGGGACAAAAGAAAGAGCGTTTGGAAGCAAGGATTGGTAGAAGAGAAAGCTAGGGAAAGCGAGTATTTCTACCAGATTAGTGGGAAAGTCTTTAGTGAAGAGACCAACTCCTGCACCTTAAGATAGTGAAACTAAGGCCCATCCCACCAACCTGGGGACTCTGTAAGTATAACCCTCATTTTCTCTGTGAGTAATGGATTTTCTGAATGATTTCCATTCTTCTGAGGTCAGTTTTCTGAGTGGGGCGACCACTCACACAGGCTGCACTTTCGTTGTCGCATTCTGAGCCTGGACTGGGACATGTCAAGTCCAGAGAAAATATATATGTGGAAACTCCACATTCTTAAATCTTGAAGTTGAACCAGGTGGTATGTAGTGGTTCCCACAACACAGGTAAACACTTACTTCTACAGGCAATCCTTATTCTACTTAACCCCTCCCTTGCTGGGAGTGGGAAAGAAGGTAAAGGAGAACCTTAGCAAGATACCTAGAAAGGAGGACCGAGGAGGATTCACATCTGACCCTGCTGGACGGTGAGGTCCCCTGGCAGCTTCCGACAGCACGTTTCCTTTCTCAGCCAGAGTCCCTGTGAACGTGAGCCTCATAGGTCTTCTCTCTCCATTTCCCACCAACCCTCTTATTAGCCAGGCCCCCACCACACACCCAGGAGGCCGAAATCTGAGGAACAACCAAACCCGTGAAAAGTTCCCTTACAGCCAAAGTGGCAGAATTGGGATGAAGGTGGAAAAGGCCGAGAGCTGGCTCTCCAAATGTTCCTTATCGCTATTTGAGTTGTTGCATAGGTGTTCTTCCTGGCAGAGAACCAAACAGAGGTGTCTCCCCCTGTGTCTTACCCTCCACCGACACCACCAGGAAAAAGAGAGGTTAATAAATCCACCAGGCTTTAGATTCCCTAAGTCATTCTCCCAAAAAGATGTATTAGCCTTGACACAGAGAAGCTAGCTAATCATATGCTTTGTTACCCATTCTGAACTGTTCCTGACTCAGCTTCTGACTTTGTCAGTGACAAAATGTCTCACCTTTTAAATGCAAGGCTTAACATTTTGCCAGACCCAGGAGTAAAGCGACCTCAGATTTCTTTTGCCAAGATAAATGTTTAAAAACACAAAATTTTACTCAGTTGAAACGCTGTGTTATTAACAAATCTCACGTCAACATAACGTTTTTTCTAGGTAGCCTCTGTATCACTGTTCTTATCCTCTGCTTTTTTCCTCCTGCTAAATGTGAGATTTAGAATGTTTTCAGGGGAAAAAAGCAGTACTTCTGATATGTATCCCAGGACAGCCCGTAAGACTGTAATGGAAATGTTAAATGTTTAGTGTTTGAAGCCCTAACTTTAAAGTGTACTCCACTATGAGTAGGTACGTTGGTCTCTAGTGGAGATTTGGAAACTCTGGGATACTTAAGATTTGAGTTCTCAGAGTGTCCAGGCTCTTTGACAAAGACTCAGAATTAGGAGTTTGAGCTCAAGAAGAGAAAAGAAAGTGGAGTGATGAAACTTCTGTCCTAGAAAATAGAATTAGGCTGTGCAGAAGACAAGAGATACACAGTGATCTCTCTTATCTTTTAAAGAATTAGGAGCTATTTTTGTGCTCAGACAGAAAGTATAGTTCAGAGAATCTCTATAGGCAGAGTTCAGAAAAGCAGAATGATTTGGGATTTAAGTGCCTGTAAAGAGGACAATTTTGACCTGAAACCAAATGCTAAACCTGGGTCATCCCAGGGAAAGGACTCTGTTCTCTAAGCCTAACAGACTGAACAGTTCTGAGAATGATGAGTGAACCCAGGTCGGAGACTGTGGACTTGGAAGAGCCTAGAAGAGAGGCATAGGCTTTCGACTTGTATGAGCTCACAGCACAAGACTGTACCTCTGTTTACCCTAGCTGTATATAGCGTGTCCCACATCATGCCAGCAACACGAGAAACAGGGGCTTCCCTGGTGGCGCAGTCGTTGAGGATCCGCCTGCCAAGGCAGGGGACACGGGCTCGAGCCCTGGTCCGGGAAGATCCCACATGCCGCGGAGCAACTAAGCCCATGTGCCACAACTACTGAGTCCTCACGCCACAACTACTGAGCCTGCGTGCCACAACTACCAAAGCCCGTGCGCCTAGAGCCCGTGTTCCACAACAAGAGAAGCCACTGCAATGAGAAGCCTGCACACCACAAGGAAGAGTAGCCCCCGCTCGCTGCAACTAGAGGAAGCCCGCACGCGGCAACAAAGACCCAGTGCAGCCAAAAATAAATAAATAAATTTATAAATAAATAATGAATTTTTAAAAATTAAAAAAAAAACATGAGAAACAGGTCTTTGCACTTTGAAGAAGCTGGAGGCAAGTTTCCTCTGAATATTACAATATTGGAGTGTCTTATATGCTGATATTGAGTTGTTATTTGAAACTGGAATGTTACTGTTTTGATTTTTAAAAATGTAAGGACATAACAATATCTACCTCCCAAGGACGTTGTGAGGTTTCATGTAATTTTGTCTATTAGGTAAAGTTACTCTGTTTTTTGTGTGCGTGGGGGCAGATTTTGTTGGATGGTTGCAAATTTTCCACTATATGTACTGTATCTGGATTTAAAGACATGGAAAATATTCAAAGACCATACTAGGACCGTAATAGTAATTCACTTGCCAATGAAGGCAACTGATCTCTAACACACATGTTTCCTTCATGTTGTTTTAATGCCTAAGAGTAAAGAATATGCTGAGCCTTAGAACCAATGTGTGTGAACCACACGGTACAGACACTTCATGGCTTTGAAGCCAGGGAAGTGGCCTAGCTTTGCTCCCTCACCGTCTTACGAGCCCTCAACCATTAATTCTTCAAGCGATTTAGAGTTTCCTCAAATGGTTCTCACTGTCCATCTCTCCATCCACCCCACTCTAGAAGCCTGGAGAGCAGTCCCATGATGCCACCCGCCTTCTCCCAAGCCCATGCCATGCATCTGGGGGGCCTAGTTCATTTTCTGAATATGGGTGCAGCTTTGCTTCACCCTCTCCTAAAAAGACTGAGAACAGACATTTTGACATGTTAGGAAAATGGGGCAGCCTTAAAAATGACTGATCCCGTTGCCAATGACTCATTTACACAAGGACTTTTCCAGGTTAGCAGACAAGGTCCTTTTCGGTGGGCCTGCTTCTGTGGGTTCACAGAAACCAAATTACTGTGGGTTGCAAAGAATTAGCAGGTCATTTGAAAAGCAGACATCCCTTCACCCAGACTGTGGTTTTGCATGCTCAAGTTCTCAGTCTGTGAGCTTTGGTGAGGGATCATTTTGGCTACTGGAAAAAACCATAGTTTATTTTAAATTTCTGGTTGCCAAAGCCACCACACGTGTGGTCTGTGGATGACCCTTGTCTGCAGAATGATGGGGTGGGGGCGGGGCAGAGAAGGGAACATGGTTTGGGGCTCAGGGTGGCCTTCCCACCAGGAGTGAGGGAGAGAGAACTTGCCAAGTGGTTTTGACACAGCCTGTGCTCACAGCACGCTCATCTGGGTTTCTCAGAAATGCCCTCCCTGCCCAGCAGTGACCTTCTCTCTTGACTCCTCTCGGATTTTACCTGGAGTCTGACCCCTTGGAGCCCTGTAGTGCCCTACTCCTCTGTAAAGACTGTGTCAAGAAGCAGCTTCTGAAATGTAGCGATGCTAACCTCGCCAGAACTGTAATGAATGCATTCCCGCATCACAAACACCCCTACTGATAGTTTTCAAAGTTTCTTTATTATGTTTGATTTTTACACTGAAAAATAAAAAAAAAAATACTGGTGTGTTTAAAATTAGTCATTGTGCATGCCTATCATTTGTCGTTGCTGCTGTCAGAAAATGGAATTAATTCTGCCCCTAGGAATAGTTTCTTAATTTAGCCCCTCTGGCTCTTTCTTAAAGTTCAGATACCTAGATAAAGAGAATTATCATTGAAATAAAACATCTTGCCTGATGCCTTGCTGAACCTGCCGTTGGTATCCTGCTGCTGGCCCCCATGTCCCCATGGTGGGGTTCTGGTTCCACTGGCCCTTAGTTCACTAAGAGGATCTGAAGAGGTCGGGGCCTGGACGTGACAAGCTCGACAGATTTGGCACGGGGTCTCCCAGTTCCAAGACACCAGCCCGCCCTCCCTCCCAGCAGGGATCCTTCCTAAAAGATAGGCAAGTCCTGATTTTTCCATCTCTGGGGTCTCAGAAACATCCACGCTGGGAAACTCAAATTGCGGATGAACTCGGCCACCTTGAAATCTAGTCTGTAGATACTTGGAGGCCCAAGCCGCAGGCGCTGGGGGAAACTCCTGGGAGAATGGCATCGGGATCACGTGGCTCTCTTCCTGTCTTGATATCCTCTGTTCTCTCTCAGAAGAGGTCGGAAAAGAGTCTGAGGGGTGGTCTGGCTTTCTGCTTAGCCTCACCCAGAACACCTTACCTTTCCCCTCCTCTGTGGAAGAGGCAGGAGGAAGACGTTCCTGAAGTTAGGGGCTATAGCAAATGTGGGGCCAGGTCGGTGGCAGCTTTCACTGGCTCTGTCTTCAGCACCATCCCCTCCCTTCAGCGCCACTAGCCGGCCCTGAGACTCTCCAGCAGGTTTTCCAGGCTCAGCGCTAAGGCCAGGGAGAGAGGAATGGCTCTTCAGCCTGCCTGTGTACTGGAGCATTAAATACATTCAAAAATAGCCCCTTAGGAGCTGATTTTCAGCCTTGGAGAGGATGGTCTGTGGCCTTCCCCATCCTCACTCCCTTCCCAAAGCAGAAACAGCTCAGAAAAGAGGGAAGCAGGGAGACTCCTCTGCTGAGGAGAGAGCTCGGCAGCTGGCTGGGTCTGGGATTGGGGCTGAATGGACTTCCTTGCAGCTTGACGATAGCTTCCTTTACTATTTCTTGGCAACTAAGTGGATGCTTTGGGGGTGGGGGTGGGGTGGGACTGGCGTTGGAGGCCTCCCTACACCTGCACCCTCCTCCTCCCCCATCCCTCAACACAAGCAGGCCATTCACCCAGGCTGCGGTGCAAACCTCCACCTGCAGGCAACTTCCACCCGAGGGCAGGCAGGGGGACAAGACCTAGCTCCCTTCCCTCCCTCCCATCCCCTAGAATCCAGAGTCTGAGGAAGAGTGGCGGGGGTGGGTGGGTGGGGGTGGAGTTCTGGGAAGGCCAGGAACGCTGAGGACTGGTAGAGGAGGTCCTGCAGCCAGGACAGACACAAGGTCGGGCTGCAGAGCATTCCCGGTCAGACAGTTGTTTGCATAAAAGCCAAAAGCCACTGCACCTGGGGTGGGGAGGCCCTCTGGGGAGGTACTCCCTGGCTTGGGGGAGAGGGGGGAAGGAAGGTGTCATGGAAAGTCCCTGAAGGACACGGGGTGTTGAATTTGCTGCGGTTTTGTTTTTAACTCTGTCTTGACCTGTGAAGTAGGCAGCTGCCTCCCTTCCCCCCAAATAACAGAGCTTCCCCCAGAATAACAGGAACATACCCAGGGAAAAA
>NW_006791954.1:4316958-4324725 GCF_000442215.2 Lipotes vexillifer | reverse complement strand
GAAAGAGCCTGCAGTGGAAAGAATGGAGGTTAGAGGGCCTGCGGGTGATGTAAATTGCCCCCCTTCCCCAGGACTGAGGGGGCAGGAAGCCCCAGAGCAGCCTTTTCCCATCACCTCGCCTTTCCCCTCAACCCCCAGCCCCCCAGGCCCCCTGGCCCAGAAGAACTGCCTAGTCAAATAAACCACAGCCCCGGGGGTGGATGGGAACTAGGGGGGCAGATGCTGCCTCCTCCCCCAGGCTCATCCTTCCGTTGTCTCAGTCCCTGTGCTGCCCCCACTGGAATCACATTCTCAGCACCTCCACCTCCCTCTCACTCACAAATCTTACCTGCCCTCCCCTAGACTCCTGTGTGTGTGTGTGTGTTTGTGTGTGTGTGTCTGTCTGTCTGTCTGTGCATTGGGGGAAAACAGGCAGAGTCAGTGAATCCAGCAAAGCTCTGTAGTCTCCGTAAAGCAAATGCTGGCCTTGTGCAGACTCCAGCTGAGTACTTGGACTCCTGGGTGCCAGTCCCAGCCCTGCCACTCTCTGGGTGACCCTGGGCACTTTGCTTTCCCTCTCTGTGCCTTGATTTTTTCCCTGAAGTCAGGGATTTCTGAAGTTCTTTCCACCAGAGACAGCCTGGCCTCAACCCCACTGCTCCAGCCAGACCTTTCCCATCATCCAGAAACAAGAATAGGAGAGAAAGAAGGTTCTGTCCCCTCTTCCTTCCCTCTTTGGGAGGGAGGTGGGGCGCTGGAGCCAGGGTGATGGCGGCCTATGATTTTCCCAAGTGGTCTTAGAAAACCGTTCAATAAAATTCCAATCCCGGCCCACAAGCTGGGGGTGGAGATTGGGGACAGGGACGGACAGTGGAATGGTGGGAGACTCTGAATATGGGCAGTGAGGTTGGGTCTGAGCCCCGGGCCCCTGTCCTCTGTCAGAACGTCCTCTTAGCTCTTCGTGGACTCAGACGCCAGATTCCCTGGTTGGGGGTGCCTGGGAGAGGAAAGAGAAGGCCGGGTGGAGCGGGGGAAGGAGTGCGGTGCGAGGTGGGAGTTGAGGGGGGTGTGAGGGGAGGGGCAGCGGCACTTCTGAGAAACAGCTCGGCATCTCAGCAGCCCGCAGCCTAACCCCCTGCCTGCGGCTTCACAGCTCGCTCCTCCTGCCGCCCACGCCGCTCGGGGCCTCTCCGGGGGTCGGCAGCCCCCGCGGAGGCGGCTGCTGCTGGGGAGGAGCGGTAGCTCTGGGGACAGCGGAGTGGAACCCATGGGGCGGGGAGGGGGGACGGAAAATGAAGGAAGGCGTGGGTCGCGTGACACCCCAGGAGTAAAAACCCATCCTTTACTCGGGGTCCTGAGCGCTGGACCTCGGCGAGCCGTGGGTCCCCCCTCCTCCCCCAGCCCAGGTACTCTCCCTTCACACCCCGAGCAGGATCCAGAAGTGAAACTGCTCAGGGTCACAGCCCAGCGCCGCCGCTGCGCCCCGCCCCGCCCTTCCGGGCACTGAAGCCTTGCAGGATCTCCCAGTGCTCGGGCGACGGCAGGGGAGGAAACTGGGGGAGGGGAAGGGGAAGTGCCCCGCCGGGCAGTCTGCAAAGCTAGGCCTTCTCCCCTGGGGGTGCCCGCTCGTAACCACGAGTGGGAACCTCGAGAGGCGCGGACCTTAACAACGGGAGCCGAGGGAGAGGCGCTTGCACTTCCCGCCACCGCCACTGGGTGTCACTGCAGCCGCGCGGCTGAGCCGGCTCGGGGCGGCCGGGAGGCGCGGAGAGGGTCCCAGGGAGCTGGACCGCCGCGCCCGCGAGGTCTTCCCTGGCCTTCGCCCCCGGAGGCCCCGCGGTGCTTGGATGAGGCGCTCAGACCTCCCTCCACCCGCCTGGTCTCTAGAGGCCTTCACCCAGCCCACCGACTCGCAATGAAGCGCAAACTAATCCCCTTGCCCCGCTACGGATGGGCTCGTTGCTGTGGCGCCGTGCGAGCTTACTCCCGCTGGCCCGGGGATCGGCGGCGCATCTTCGGCGGCTTCGGCGGGGCCGCGTCAGCTGAAAGTCAGGCACCGCCCCACTAAGCGCACCCGCTGGCGAAGCCGGCGGGCCTTTCAGCCTCAGAGGCGGAGGGGGCTCTGTCCAGACAGGTGCCCGCAGCTCCGCGACAGCTCGAGCCCGTCGGCGCCCGCGACCGCGTGCAGGCCGAGTTGTTCCTGGGGGGAGAGGAGAAAGGAAGGGCTTGCGGAAGGTGCAGATCACCTTGCGCACGTGTTGCGGAGCCAGAGCGACTGTGGGATGGGTCCCCGGCTGCATCCTCACTCCTACTCACCCAGCCGCCCCTTCCCACCCCCAGCTCATCCCTTAGATGTCTGGGACGGATGGCTCAGCTTGGGAGAAGGGAACCAAAAGGTGGGAACCTGTATGGGACTGATGGATGTAAGAGGAGAGGGAAGAAAGGAGATACCCTGGAATGTCTGGTAGGAACGTGCACTTATACACTGTCTTGGATCTAACTCAGGGCATGCGTTGGGCAAGTAGATGCAGAGGAACACGTCCATCGGCTGCGGGTCTGTGGGGGTACAGGTGGCCCGTTCTGTCCCCGTGTACAGCTTCCCCTCACACTCCAAGGTCACAGGGCCCAGCGCCACTACAGAGACCTTAGAGGGATCCACGTGGCGGCCCTAACAGAGTGGCATTGGCTTACCACTCTCCCTCATTCTCCCCAGAACCACCTCAAGATAAACCCAATCCGAGTAAAAACAAACTGCTTACCATGAAAACATAGCTCCGGCTAAACAGCCCCCCAGGTGCCTGGGAAAGAAAAACCTGCTCCTTCCTTGGGGTAGAGGCGGCCCTGCAAGAGGACGCTAGAAGCCATCATAGCTCAACCCACATGAGACTGAATTTCAGGCCTCATTAGGGCCTGGTACAGCACAACCCTTCTCAGCCCAAATGGTACCACTTCCCAACACCCCTTCCTGTATGGAGATCATGAGGGACCCCTGAGCACCAGCCTCAGCCCCCAGGATCACCCACTCCCCTGTGGTTCTTGATGCCAGTCTGCAACATCAAACTTCCCCAAGATACGATTCTCTCTTTTGCCTCCTCTCCCAACTCCCTACCCCAGCTGAAAGCTCTGTCTGAAGAGACTACTGCACACCTCACGCCCAAGCCCCAAAGCTGAGGTTCTGCTACAGACCCCCACCACTCCCCAACCTCTGTGCAAGTTGGACCAACCCCTGACCTCTCTGGCTCCTCTTTTCTGCCTGCTGGACCAGATAGGTGGTTCAGTAGTGGAAGTCTTTTTTTTTTTTTTTTTCCAAATACACCATGAAGCCGAACTCCCAGATATAAAGGCAGTGCTCCCTCCAAAGCTCCCCAACCTGCCCCCAAACCCCTGCTGGAATGCTTGAAAAGTGCTCATGTAGACAGTTCAGAAGAAAGGATCTTTCTGAGTGTCCTTGGGCTCCCCTGCCTCTCTCCTTTCCTCCCTCCCTCCCTCGGTATGTCTGGCACTGGAGCAAGAGGAAGGAGTCAGGCAGGGTCACTGACCTCAGGTGGAACCCTCAGGCCTGCACCAGGAGGTCCTCCACTCATGAACTTGGAGGCTGCATAGATTTCATTGACCAGGATGTCAGGGGAGCAAGGAGAGAATGAACTGGCTAGAGTTTTGTCTGTCTGGATGACCCTCCCAGGACATCCTAGGAGAGATGGGCTCCCCTAGAATCATGCCCACCTTTTCCTAGAGTCCAGAAAATTGGCACCAGCCCTCCCTGCCCTCCATACCTGAGCAGGCAGGGAGGCCAACCCTGTGGCCACACCCTCCTACAGGCCCAGTTGCTGCCAAGGACAGCTCTGCACCTTGGCGCCAGGCTCACAGCAGCCACACTAGCCCCAGGAGCTGACGTACTACAGGCCTTTTAGGGCCAGCTCCCTGCATATGGCCCTGAATCACCCTCTCTCAATGCTTGCGTCCTCAGCAGGGGGAAATATGGGGAATTTCCTTTTCTTTCCCAAAGTCTTTTACTGGTTTCTGAAATGTTCTTTAACAAGCATATTTTTTAAGATAATCAAACCCAACAACTTAATATTGAAAAGACATTATCTGAGACACTAGCCCCTACTTCCTCCACCTGCCCCGCCTCCTCCCACCAGCCCAGATTTCCTCATAACCACAGGCCTCCGCTCTCTAGCACTGCAGCTCTCCTTGGCAGTCCCTTCTGCTGTCTGGCCTCTGTGGGTCATGCTGCATCCTCAGAGCTGGGGAATCTTGCCCTGGTCTCTCTGTGAGCTGAGGGGCCCTTGTCTCCCGCACTCTCAACTGCTGCCTCTCCTCCAGGAAGCCAGCAATCTCAGCCACTCACCAAGGATGTCCAGCTGCCGATTTCCAGCATCCAGCTCAGGGCTGAGCCAGCTGCTACCTCTAAAGGCCCCCAGCAGTCCAGGTCCCTCATAGTGGCACTGAGAAGGAAGGGGGCAGAGAAAAAAGGACAGGGCAAGGAAGGACTGTGTTCACCACTCCCAAGATGGGCTGAGTCTGACCTCTGTCCCTAACTGTATCTATGACCTCGGGGCGGGGGGGACTCTCTTTGAACCTCAGTTTCCCATTTATAAAATGGGAATGACCTCTGTCTCATATACTCCAATTAGGTGATTGACATAGAAAGGCTTTGTCTCCTGCCCTGTGTCTTAGGCTGTGAGGGGACACTGTGTCCTGTTTTTTGTTTGTTTTTTAAATAGAGCTTTTTTTTTTTTTAACATTTATTTATTTATTTATTTATTTATTGGCTGTGCTGGGTCTTCATTGCTGCACCGGGCTTTGTCTAGTTGCAGTGAGTGGGGGCTACTCTTCGTTGTGGTGCACGGGCCTCTAATTGGCGGTGGCTTCTCTTGCTGTGGAGCACGGACTCTAGGCATGCGGGCTTCAGTAGTTGTGGCTCGTGGGCTCTAGAGCACAGGCTCAGTAGTTGTGGCACACGGACTTAGTTGCTGCGCAGCATGTAGGATCTTCCCAGACCAGGGATCGAATCCGTGTCCCCTGCATTGGCAGGCGGATTCTTAACCACCGCGCCACCAGGGAAGCCCTGTGTCCTGTTTTTATGCAGCCTAAATCCCTGGACATGCTTAAGAGGTGACTCATTGTAACCCCTTTACTCTCACCCCGGCCTGGACCCCTTGCACCCATGCTTCGGAAGTGGCCCTGGGCATCCATGGTCAGCACACAGCCAGTACCAGCCAGCTCGAGCCCGAGGGGCAGCCACTGATAGAATGGTTCTGGGAACCGTGGCAGGTAGCAGGTGGCAGGCAGCAGGTTGCACTGGTCCCTGCTCCCTTAAATCCTGCTAAAAAGAAACAAAATCACACCTGGGCTGCAGTAAGTTCTTCAGGGTAAACCCCGGAAGGTTCCAGGCTGAGGATGGACGAGACCTTTCTGCCCACCTCTGTCTGACAGGCCTGGCTCCCCAGGCTGGGATTAGCCAGGGTTGGGGATGCTTCGGTCATGAGTGGCTGCTGGAGCTGCCAAGCCTGGCCCAAGGGCTGTCTGTAGAGGTTGGTCCTTCTCAAGGTCACCTCAGGACAACACCTCCCATCAGCCAGAGGGCTGCAGAGAAGGGAGGGGGCTCTCCAGGGGAGGATCCCCTACAGGCCCCTTGGGAATTCCACCTGGAAGTCAGCCAGGCAGGGGCAGGGGAACGGCCCAGACCTGGCTCTCCCACTGATTTGGGGGCAGTTGTCCTCAAGGAGGAGTCAGTTTCTTCACCTACAAAATGGGATCCCACCACCTCGTGCTCAACCAATCTCAAAGATTTGGGGAGAGATCCTACATTAAATTTTTTTTAATTATTCTAGATTTTCAAACTTATACAAAATTAAAGAATAATTTAATGAATCGCATGTACCCATTACCCAGCTTCAATGTCAACTTATGGTCAACCTATGACTATACTCACACTCTCTCCCCTAACCTCTGGGTTATTTTAAAAACAAAGCTGAGACATCATTTCACCCATAAATACTCCAGAATGAATCTCTTAAACGTATAGACTTAAAAAAAAAAAAAAAACAACCACAATACCTCTATCACCCCTTAAAAAGTTAACCATAATTCCTTAATATTACCAAATATCTCATCAGAGTTCAAATTTCCCCCAATTGCTCATAAATGCTTCTTCCAGTTCTCTAGTTTGGATTTGAATCAAATAGGTCAACATCTGCTCGATAGATATCTAAATTTCTTGAAACCTAGAGAGTCCCCATCTTTTCTCTTGTAATTTTTTGTTGTTGAGGAAGAAACTGGGTTATCTGTTCTGTAGCTCCCCAATCTGGATTTTGGTAATTGTATCCCCATGTGTCATTTCACGTGTTCCTCTGTTCCTTTTATTTCCGATAAACTAGTCATTGGATTCAGGGAGCTTGATTTCTTGGCAAAAATAATGACCCACTGAGGTTCACACGTGTGGAGGGAGGGTCTGTCTCTTTGTGATCTGAAGATTGAGCAGCAGTTCAGGTGTTACCAGTCTGATACCTTTCTTATAAAGCTCCCCCATCATGTAATAGCTGAAACTATAAAACTCTTAGACAAAAACATGGGCTGGTATGGGCAGTGGGCAGAGGCCAGACCCTGCAGGGTCTATCTGGGCTGAAGTGGAGGCATGGGGGACACGGCAGAGAGTGATATTTTGGAAAGATCACTCTGGATGTTGAAGGACAGACTGGAGAGGGAAGCCAGGCTCAGAGGGCTGAGTGCTGTGGGATTCCATTTATAGGACTTTCTGGAGGGTGTAGAACCAACTGTAAGGACAGGCAGCAGACCTGGGGTTGGGGAGGAGGGAGAGGGTTGACAGGGCGGGGGTGGGGGGTGGGGGGTGCATCACAGGGACCTGTTGGAGGTAAGGTAACAGAGCCATTGTGTGACTTGGTGGTGGTAGATCATGCGTTTCTCAGGACTCCTTATCTCGCCAGGTAGCCCAGCACTTGCCAAGGACACGGATGCTGTCTGACTCATCTCCAGCTCCCAGGCCCTGTTAGAGTGACCTCCATAGCTTTAGGTCCTGTCAGGAAACCTCACCTGGATGACAGTCTCTTGTCCATTCATTCATTTAATAAGCAATCCTTGGGCACCCACTATGGGCCAGGCTCCATGCTGGGCACCGGAAACTCTCAGATGACCAAAAGAGGACCTCAAGAAACATCCAGGTTTCTACGAAATGACTGGGGGATTAGTGGAAAAAAAAAAAAAAAAAAAAAAAAAAGAAACATCCAGGCTTGGCCAGCATGTGGCCTCGATCCATCTGACACATTCTCAAGGCCTTGACTGGTGCCCACCTCTCCTCTCTGCTCCACCTAACCGCACCTTGCCAGACAGAACTCACCCCTGTGAGTACCAAAAAATAATCTTTATTGTCACTAGTATAAAACAGAGATCAACTGGCCTCTCAGTCTGTACAAAGTGTGGAGTGTAAAGACCACTGGGGCTGCCCCCATTTCTCCCATAATGCCCTGCCCCAGAGCAGCGCCATGAAGGGCAGATGCCCACCCAAGTGCCTTCCCTTAAGGAGAAGTTAAGGGTGGACCGGGCGGGGAGCACTTTCGGCCTGACGGAGGCCAGGAGCAGAGGAGGAAACCGGGTTGGGGAGCCCCCAGCCATTCACCATGACCCTGGCCCCACTTTCTGCCCCCTCCGCGTCCACCCTAGGAGCGGAGGTGGGTGGGCAGCGCAGAGTGGGCTGAAACGCAGGCCTGCCTGTGTGGTGGTCAGAGGGCCACGCGGGTGCAACAGTGGCGCAGCAAGCAGGGCAGG
>NW_006791954.1:4314189-4316942 GCF_000442215.2 Lipotes vexillifer | reverse complement strand
CGGTTCAGCTGGTGGAATTCCACAAGCTGCAGCAGGTCGGTGAAGCGAGTCTGGCCCTCGTCCATGCTGAAGTGCAGGCGCCCCTCCTCCTCGCTCTGGGGTGTGGCCATAGGGGATGGGAGGTCAGAGAGGGGCCTGGGGCTGAATGAGCTCCCTCCTGGGCCAGGGCTGAGGTCCCCACAGCTTGAGCAGGAGGAAGGAAAGAGCGGGAGACCCCAGGCACACTGGGGGCCAGCGTGGGGAGGGGGCCTGGCGAGGAGGGCAGGTTGCTGGGACTCCTGCATCTCCACTGCAGCAGGAACCTGGGACTACTCACCGGCAGGATGAGGTAATGTTTGACTTTCTGCACATGGCACAGCGAGAGGACAAAGCCCTGTGGGTTCCGCTGACTCTCTCGCACGAGGAACACACTGCCAGGAGACAGGGCAATATTACCCGAGGACACACGGGTGCCACCTTGACCCAGGTCTCTCTTGTCCCCGGCGCTGCTGCCCTGCCCAGCCCTGCCCCTTACCCGTCTACCAGGCCCTGCTGCCCGATGAGCCGCTGGCTCTCCTCACGGGAAATGCGTCCGTGGAACCAGGGTTGGGTGCGGTGGATGGCTGGGGTGAGGAGAGGCAGAGGGGCGGTCACTCCAGGGTGGGGACCCTCATTCTAACCCCCCCGTGAGCAATGCGCAGAGAAGCCATGGCAGTCCCCACTCCTGGGGACGGCGGGCCCTCACCCACCTGCACTGAGGCTCGTGCCGGAGCTCGGGGTGGGCAGGCTGAGACGGTGGTTCGTCTTCTTCTGCAGAGCAAGTGGGGGACACCGGGGGTCAGGGCGTGGCTGGGGTATTACCAGCCCCTGAAGAATACAGAGCCTCTTTCCACAGCTGGGGGCCTCCCCTCTCCCCTCGCTTTCCCCTTCCCACTCCATGGAAACCCAGGTGGAGAGTAGGTCCCCAGAACAAACCCTCCAGGCCTGGGCCTCCTCCAGGGCGGCACTCAGAGCTTCCCGGGGGTTCTCGATGACACGCCCGGCGTGGCCAGAGAAGTCCATGGCCACCAGGGTGTTGTCTGAGACACTCCTCTGCAGATTGGACAGGATGGGGGGACGGGTCAAAGCAGGACCCAAGTACCCCCGGCACGGGGCCTGGGTGCCTCCCCCGTCTCCCCACACTAACACCCCTGGGCACACTCACCAAGGGCGGGGAACCCACACAGGGTGGGCGCAGGTGGCGGCACAGTGCCTGCTGATAATTCTTATACAGCTGCACCCCATACTGGGAGGTGGAGAGAGAAAGAAGGCCAGAGGTCAAGCAGGTGCTGGGAGCTGGGTGGTGGCACTCCCCGCTACCCAGACCAGAGCTCCCCAAGAGCAGGGCTATATCTCCGCCCCTGGTTAAGGGGCTTTCCTGAAGCCAGAGCTGAGACTCCAGCCTTGGACCAAGGATTCTGAGAGAGCAAGGTTGTGATGCCCCCTCATTCTGGAGCCTTCCTGAGGGCAGAGCTATAACTCCTCCCTCACACCAGGGATCCCCAGGGCTGGGCCAGCCCCCCAAGCCAGTGCCAGGACCTCACCTTGAAGAGGCGGAAGGCGGCTAACCAGCAGGTGCGGCTCTGTTCATCCTCACTGCAGAAGATGCGAAGCCCCTTGTGGCCATTTCGAAGCTTGTTTGGCTGTGGGGAGAGGAAACTGGCTGGTCCTATATCTGCCTTTAGGACCAGAGATCGTCTCCCATCTCCCGTCTCCGTGGGGCAGGGCAGGGTGCAGGGAGAGGAGTCTGGGGGTCCCAGAGGGAGCTTAGAAGCCCCAGGTAGGATCCTGGTGCCTGAGCAGCTCCTGCTGTCTCCCAGACCAGGCCAGGCTCTTCACCTTGATACAGAAGCCAAAGTCCGTGGGCATCCCGTAGAGCTTGCGGCCCTGGGTCACCACGTACACGTTGGACTCATTCACATCTGCTACATACTGCAGATGCCTCGGATCCTGCACAGCACAAGTGAGCAATACTTGGTAAAGGCAGACCCTATCCCCCATCACTGCCCCCCTAAGCCAGCTGGGGAGAATTCAGGCCCAGAGAGGAGCAGAGAAGTGCCCCAAGTCACACAGCACACAGAAGTACAGCCAGGACTTGAACTCAGTTCACCTGCCTCTCCCACTGCTAACTCCTGAGGCAGGTAAGCTGGGAGGGAAAGAAGAGCAGCTGTGGGTCTCAGGGCCTAGAGGATGGAAGGTCCAGGAGTTCCAACAGAGAAGGGGCAGCTCCTAGAAGGACCAGGGATGGGGTATCTGAGGGGCTGGGGCTGTCACCCTCAAGACCTCACCTTGGAGGTGCCCTTGGTGGAGTAATAGAGGCCAGACCGGCGTAGGAAGCAGAAGAAACGTTTCCAAAGCTTGCGTCCTGACCCCCGTAGCTGCAGGAAGCCCTGGATCTCTGGGAAGCTGCCTGCATTCAGGAAGTTCTGAGGCCAGAGGAGAGCAGGGTGAGAGGCCTAGAGGTGGCCCCACACACACACACACACACACACAGACACACACACACACACACACACACAGACACACACACACACACACACACACACACACGAGGGCTTCCCAGGACCTGCCTTTATGGCAGGAGGTGCGTCACATACATTTATTGTCTTCATTTAACAAAGAAACTGATGCTCAGGCAGAGAAAGTGACTTGTCCACGGTCACTTAAGGCTGCGCTGGGCTTTCCACCCCAAAGAGGGAAGGCACAGGCTTAAGAGCCAAGAAGCACTGGGCATT